>NC_136794.1:34970782-35288282 GCF_951216825.1 Electrona antarctica | reverse complement strand
ACCATGCGTGTGTCTTACTTACTGTAGATCCCTCTGGATTAAGAGCATCTGCTAAATGCCTAAATTGTAAATTGAAGTCTACACCAAATCTCTTCGCAGAATGTTCCCTCCGGAACAGGGAGACTGAAGTTCATGCAGGTTAACAGTGGAAATGGATGCAGAGAGAGAGAGGGGAAGGGTGAGAGACATGGATGCAGAGAGAGAGAGAGGCATGAGAGGTCATCTCCTCGGCCTACACCCTGCTGGGACACATTATTATGCTTTGTGAAAAGAAAGTGCCAATGATGTCTAACCTTTACAAGGCACTTTTTTCTCTCGTGTCTTTTTCAATTCAATTCGGTTCTATAAGGTTTAGTTCCCCCATTGAGCAATGCGATCGAGCAATATCTCAACTTTACGCTACAGTATGGTTCTCTATTCCATACAATTATTTATTTTTCCCCCCCTTTAACTACACCTACACCTGTGAATACATTTTAGTCGACTAAATCAACTGTAGATTTAGTCAACTAAAATCAAAAACTAAATTATCAATATTAATGTATAACACGTGTGTGTGTGTGTGTGTGTTTGCGTGTGTGTGTTTGCGTGCGTGCGTGCGTGCGTGCGTGCGTGCGTGCGAGCGTTTTACATATACTATCTCTGGCTGTCCATCGTTTACACGATTTCAAGTTTAAACCAAAGAAATCACAATATATTCCAACAAATATTTCATTTATAAAAATAATTTCCACAAATATTATTATCTATAAATGCACCAAGTCTCTGTACGTGGGTGTGTGTATGTCTGTAGTCTACGGAACTAGAGAACCGTTCACCCCAACTTCAAATTCGACACACGTTCCACACCACCGCAGGGAGTGCAGTGCCCAGTGTCCAGTTGGTCGACACTGGTCTAAAGGCTGTGTGGGATGAGATGGCTGTATTATAAAAAAAGGAAATAATAGCTTACAGGGAAGGTTGAAGTCACAAAGAGGTGTAAAGAGGTGTCCCCTCTTTTATTAAGCACCATGACTGTAATTGTCCTTGTCACGCTCTTTGCCGGAAAATCACAGTGGGTGAATGGCAAGTAGCTCTACAGTATATACCGACACAATGGGAGGGGGATGGGGGGTCCCTGGCATGAAACAATTTCAGATGGGGGGGTCCGTTGCCAGATACATATACATTGTGGGTGGTAAATATCGGTATCGAACCGATATCAAAATAATGCCGATATTGTTTTGTACTTTTACTCAAGTAAATCTTGAATTCCGGAACTTCTACTTGCAACAGTGTTTCTTCATTGCAGCATTGCTACTTTTACTTAAGTAAAGTATGTGAGTACTTTTTTCCACCGATGGCCGCCTTTCCACTTTATGTAGGGTGGAGATAAAGTGCATGTCTCATGTTTAGCATAGGGGAATAGCCTGGAAACCAGACGAATCTGCCACAGGAAAAAAAAAAGATCCTTGGGGACATTGGTCTGGCACTCCTCAGTTTGAATTGTATTTCGCTCACCCCAGAGTTGTGGGTGACCAATCAGACTGGAATATGTTGGAGGGCCGCAATACATCTTCCACATCGAAGATCCAGACTGATACGCAGAGATATTAGTCTGGCCATGATGACAGGCTAGGAGGGGAAATACGCTGGACCTGGAATGACCCGCCACTGTTCCTCTGACACTGGATGCAGGGTGCATGCAAATTTCCTCCCAGGGCCTGGGCCGTGGCTCAGCGGTCCAGGCACCTTGGCTGGTAATCCAGTCTGGCAGTGTGCCGCGGGTTCGACTCCCGATCCCGACGGCCTTCACTGCATGTCATCCCCCCATCTCTCTCCCCCTTTCCTGTCAGCCTTCTGTCTGTCCCTCCATAAAAAAACAATTTCCTCCCAGGACAAGTGGCAACAATCATTTGTAAAATTCCATTATAGGGCCTACATTATTTTACCCGCCTCGCAAATAAAGTGAAAATGTCTTGATTCGCCCTGCGATAACTCACAGGACCCGCGATTGTGTGTTGGGAGAGACAGACAGATAGAGGGGGAGATAGCTTCTGGTGGAGCCATACCTTTCAAGTATGATCGAACCCTACAAACCCTCCCACGCACTCAGATCAGCCAACGCGGGGAAGCTGGAAGTACCTTCACTAAAAACGCTGGGACAACGCTCCACACGTCCCAAACTCTTCTCCCTTCTGGCTCCAAAACTATGGAATGCACTTCCCATTACAATCATAACTGCAGCCTCACTCCCAGTCTTCCACCGTAATCTGAAAACCCACCTTTTCAGACTTAGACTTAGATAGCACTTTATGTAGACTTAGATAGCATTTTATACAGACTTATAGCATGTTACGTAGACAGCACTACAATTGCATTTTATGTAGTCATAGCACTTTATAGTATAGTATAGTATCTATAGTTTATATGTATAGTTTCATTATATAGATATTCCACTGTTACATTCTTAGCTTACACATGTTTCCACTACTTTTTATGTATGTGATGAATTGCCATGCTTTTTGTTCTTGCTTATTGTAAATCGCTCTGGATTAAGAGCGTCTGCTAAATGCCTAAATTGTAATTGTAAATTGGTGAACCAAAAGCCAATCAAGCCATCTCCCCCTATGTCTGTCTTTCTCTCCCAATATCTCTCTGTCTCTCCCAATTTCTCTCTCTCTCTCTCTCGCTCTCTCTCTCCCCCCTCCCCTCTGTCTCTCCCAATCTCTCTCTCTTTCTCCCGCTTCTTTTTTTACACTTTCTCTCTTCTGAAAGGACATACGGAGGTGAATTTTTTTTGGAAATATACTTCAGTAAAGACACCTTAAAATTGTACTCTTGAGTAAGTTACAGTTAGCCTGGCTCCAGCCCTGAATCGCTACCATTAAAAAAATATATCCTGGCGATTCAGGTCTGGTGACGGCTGAATCTACGGCTGCATCAGTCTCGATCGAAAATATGATCGCAGCAGCTGATTGGCCATCAGTCCCGTCACTCGACAGCGTCAAACAACAAACATGGCTGCCCCCACTGCGGTAACTCGCGACCGTATCAATCTGGCTATTAAATCGACCTATATGATAAATAGTTTCTTTACAGAAACGGCAGGTTTTATAAACATCATCATCCGACATATTTTACCGCTTTTGTTTACATGCTAGTAGCCCTCGTTGGCTGTGTTTGTTTGGTCAGCAAACGGGTTAGCCATAGCCACATGATTGACAACAACGCCATCTGCTTTCCTACTATTCTGATTGGTTGGTATGATCAACCGAAGATTGCCGCTTTGACAACTTCTGCCGTGGGGAGGGCTTTCAGTCTGAATATAATGAAGTGAAACTAAATGAAAATTCAGACTGAGTGTCAAGCTAAGTTACAGTACCTTCCACCCCTGCACTGGCTTCAGCAACAGCAGCAGCAGCAGCAGCGACTCTGACCCAGACCTCTCTCCCTCCCTCCGGCTGGCTGGTGGCCTGCCCTATAGTACTATAGCTGCTCTTTTCAGACCTCTCTCCCTCCCTCCGGCTGGATGGTGGCCTATAGTAGCTGCTCTCTTCAGCGGAGCAGAGCCAGATGAGCTAAACATCTCCCGGTCACGCTCTGTCGGTTCCATCAAAAGGCTCCTCCGCTGGCCCTGCACCTTCCACGTTCCTGTCAACACCCCCACGCACGCGCGCGCGCACACACACGCACACGCACACGCACACGCACACACTCACACATGCATGTATGCACACACACATACACACACACACACCCCGCTGGCCTTGCACCTTCCACG
This sequence comes from Electrona antarctica, assembly GCF_951216825.1. Lineage (NCBI taxonomy): Eukaryota > Metazoa > Chordata > Actinopteri > Myctophiformes > Myctophidae > Electrona > Electrona antarctica. Next base: position 35,284,519 of record NC_136794.1, on the reverse strand, counting down.
TTCCTGTCAACACCCCCATGCTCGCTCACACACACGCACACACACACACACACACACACACACACATGCACACACACACACACACACACACACACACACACACACCCCCCGTTGGCCCTGCACCTTCCACGTTCCTGTCAACACCCCCATGCTCGCACGCACGCACGCACGCACGCACGCACGCACGCACGCACGCACACCCCGCTGGCCCTGCATGCACCTTCCACGTTCCTGTCAACACCCCCACGCTCGCTCACACACACACGCACGCAAGCACACACACACACTCACGTACACGCGCTCTAAGGTGCACACTGTATAGTTGCTGTCACTCAGAAGGAAACCAGTGAGCTGAACACAAACAACTGGAATGGGATGGGTTTTTGTTTTTCACTTTTAACTTTTTTTCTCATTCCTTTTGTTCTCTCTTTTTAATTTTTTCCGGTGAATTGACACTCAACCTTTTTTAATTTCAAGGACATCCCCCCTAGTTTGATATGTATTATGTATAAATAGCCATTATAGGCACTTACAAGCCCATTAACTTTGAATTAAAAATAAATGTAGGTGTCTATAAAAGAAATACAAAATATAAAACACCTTTCATTTTTACTTTGCCTCCAAGTGAAGACTTCCCTCTCCAAATCTATGTACCGGAGCCATCCAGTTATTTGGAGCCTGTTTCAATTAAAACCACACAAAAGGGAGAAATACGATGGAATGGATCCGGGTGACACCGGGTGACAGGGACCTCCTACTCTCCGGTGACGCTCAATGCAATCTCACCTCGACATCTGTGGAAGAACTGCAGGTCAATGTGACAAAACTGATGGACCACACCATCGCTGGCCACCTTACTACCGGCCAAAATCAATCAGCATTATAACAGAGCAAATATGGCTGCTGACACTCCTACATAGGGTAGGATAGGACCCCCAGACCCCCCGCTTAATTGGGGAGTCCCCCCGCCCTCCCAAATATCTCCTGGATTATCACAGTTCAATTTTGGCAGCCCTGGTCGGCAGCCCGCATATTTGCTTATTTGGAATAAGCTCAATTTATAAGTATACTGTAACTCGCTCAATTGGCAGCACTCTAAATCAAGAAGGAAATTACATTGGTTTCTCTTCATTTAAAAATGTATTTATTTTAGGTGCCCTCCTTACTTGAAGCAGTATTTGGCTCAGTCTACTTCATCATATCCACTGAGACATCTACAATACCCTTACTTTAAAATATCCCAAATCCTTAATGTGGTTCATGGACGGAGGTCTTTCTGCTACAAAGCCCCATCTGATTGGAATAATCTTCCTCTATCTCTTTGATCCATTTCATCCTTCAGTTGCTTCAGGACTTACCTACATTCACATCTTGATTCAACTTGTTTATGCTTATAATCTGACGAGTACCAGTATTGACATAGACACTGATGTATTTGCACTGTGCCCTTCTTTCCTCTGTTGGTTAACAGCTGATAATGTGGTGGCTGGTGGGGTGGGTGGGTGGGAGAGGGTGATCAAGCTATCAGTGTATATATCGTATTGTCTGTATCTGTGTACTGTATGTTTCTATGCATATTGCTCATGTTTTTATGGATCCACCTTGAAAATTAGATGCTGCATCTCAAGGGGCTATCGCTTCAATAAAAAATATAAAACTTCCTATACTGATAATTGCAAGTTTAACGGACATTTATATGAGCTCTCTTGCAACTCTCTGTATGATGTTTCTCTCAACCTTGTGTCCCTGCAGACCTGGGGAGTGTTTTAGCGTGACAGATCATCATTCATCTTTATATTCTTGCATTGCATTCTGTGAACTGCTGGTGTCATTAAATGTGTAAATGCCATGCTTTTTAAAACCTCATGACAAGCTGCGATTGACACGTTTTAGTGGTGCTTTGTGACGGAGAGTGGATCTGTGCAGATCCTTAACGTCACATTAAAACGTCGCCCTGGTGAGTGGTGACAGGGCTGGATCCTTACCGTAACTGTTGTTTTCACCAGGTACATTTACTGGTATTATCATTGTGTTCCTTGTTGTTGTTACCTTGTATTCAGTATTTATCTGCAGACTGCTGACGCACTGCGACGAAGAGCGAACAACAACGTTGTCAGAAACGGTATAGTATAAACTTAAAAACATTAAAACCTATTATTCAGGTATGCTTTCGATGCCTGTGCCATTTGGCCAACACTAGTGGTGACAAAAACACATTCCTGGTTGTTGTGAAAATATACCAGTGAAAATTCCGCCCAAGCCGTTTTTGTTACCGTAATATGATGATGATAATCCATTGATCACTGGAAAATTAGCAAAAGAAAACTCCATGCTCAGCGTTCCTCAGCGTTTTACCCGCACGGCCGGTTAAGCGTTAGATCTCCTGCTTACGCTGCACAGCGTTTAACCGGTTTGAGACTGCCTACCTTTCTTAAAGGCGCCCTTTATATTTATTATTTTCACCACTAACAGGGGTTAATCATACATACATTATCATCAGAATTCATTAAAAAAAAAAAGAACGGATTGTGCGGAACTCTCCTTTAAGCTGTAATTATGCTACGCTGGAGCCACACATCGGAAATAGCCGATTTACAAGGTCCCAACACGTCACAGGCGCAACGTGTTGGGAGCTTGCAAATCGGCTATTTTTGGTGCACGGCACCATCATACGACAAAGGATACATTTGGCTGTAGCCTCGCCAGCAAGCTGCTGTTCACTGTCGTTCACAACTGCTGTGCTAACTGCAATGTCACTTCAACTTCAAAGCAAAAGGGGAAGTGTCATTGTCATGCTGTGGGATTATTCCAACGCCCTTCATTAACCGGGGAAATGAACATATCCATGGCTCACATAGTTGGATGTTTTTTTTTCTTTCTCTCTTTTCTTTTTGATTCACTATACTACATTGTCGCTGCAAACCATGTATCTCCATATTTAATATTTCCGGTGCCCTATTTCATACTCCGGTGTATGACAGACTTGTTGCACAAAAGTTGCGAAAATAGCCGATCTACAAGGATCTATGAGATGAGGCAGATGGCTTCTTGGTTAGAGTGCATGGGTGACAAATATTATCACACGAAAAGATGAAATTACCTACCTAGGTTCCATCCTGGAGGAAAATCTTTCCGGTGATAAAATGGCCACCAACGTAATCAAAAAAGTCAACCAAAGAACAAGATTGCTATACAGGATCTCCTCACTGGTCAACAAAAACATCTTGAAGACCCTATAACATGAGCCCTCGTACAAGGTTTCTTCGACTATGCATGCACCTCTTGGTACCACAGCACCTCAAAGGCCCTTAAAACAAGGCTCTATGACTTCCCAAAACAAACTGGTCAGGCTACTACTTGGCCTCACTCCCGAACCCACCTCACCCCTGCCCACTTTGACAGGCTGGAATGGCTTAGGGTTGACGACAGAGTACAACATCTTGCAATGGGTCTGGTCCACACGATTCGATACACCACCAAGATACCCATGTACCTGTCTAAATACTTCCTTAACAGCGAAGTCCACACCCACAACACCAGAGGGAGTTCAACAAACCATGTGCAACCCAGATTCGGCACAAACACTAAATTAATTTCGCTCCTATGCCACCGAAATGTGGAAATCCCTACCAACAGTCATTAAGACATACAAATCCCTTGACTCCTTCAAAACCGCTCTCAAAGGGCACCTACGGACGGCTGCAATTCGAAACTGGCCCCGTAAAATCTGAATCCCCCACCGACCCCTTTTACCCCTCACTGTATATGTTTTCTTTTCCTTTTTACCTCCTCTTTGATGACTTCCTGTTTTTTTATATAGAAGTGTATTTTTGTACGTCTCTAAGTGTTATGATGAATTGAACATGGTGGACCCTATTGTAAACAAGTGTACTGCTTTATGGTGTCGTCCACAGTTAATAGTTTTGTATTGAGTTGTGCTTGAAATGTAGCTACTGTAATTCTCCAATCTGTTAATAAATACTCCAATCAATCAATCAATCAATCAATCAGCTGAGGTTTGAAAGTTACAACATGATTTGTTATGAATATTCAAAGTTTGAAACTTTTTTAATTCCCTGTACAGCGCTAACATCATGAGGTCCATTTGGCATAGTTTTGTTTATTTTCATGTATGAGAAGGCAGGACTTCCTAGGAGAAGAAGAATAAGACAAAAGATCACGATAACACATTGGATCAAATGGAACACAGGTAACACTGAAAAGTGAGTTTTGGACGTACATGGTTTCCACCGGACGGCGACAATGTGCCAGGTTTGCCAGCAGCAGGGTCGTGGAAGTGGTGCGATGATATAGTGAAAAGGACGGTAATTGGTCTTCAGCATTAAGTATTGAGTTTGGGGCGATGCATGTCCAGGGAAATCAATTTAAATGGGTGCTTCAAATGAAACGGATTCAGAAATTAATTGAACACCCGGTGGCTGAGCGGCATCGAGTGTGTTGGCTCGCCGTGCGCGGCCTGATCAAGCACAACTGGCTGTGGGGAGTCCGTCCTGCCATTATTTATAATCTGTGTCAGGCCTTTCATGAATGGCGGCTCATTAGAAAACATTACACCCCGTGCTTTGCAGCCCTGGCTGCTGCCTGTTGACAAATAATCGCTTTTGCGTACACGTGCGCTCATTAACGCACGATCACAGCTTCCAAAAAACTGTTCCTCCTCATATCTAGACGTACAGACATTCTGGACGGACAGAGAGAGAGAGAGAAACTCCGTTTTAATTGGAGCTTTATAACGCAACAGCACACAAATGGGTTATTTTTTTATTGCTAGCTAAAATTAATTCCGCCCATATGGTGCGAGTACGGGACAGTAAATAAATGCTTCTGGAGTATAAAACCAGTTTAAGCGGATAACTCCGATGAGCTCCTGGCTCCTCTTTGTGGTGTGTGTGTGTGTGTGTGTGTGTGTGTGTGTGTGTGTGTGTGTGTGTGTGTGTGTGTGTGTATATCATCCATATATATATATATATATATATACTTCTCCAACGCCTCTCCAACTGATCCAAAATGCTGCAGCTCGTTTGGTCTTCAACCAGCCAAAATTCTCACATGTCTCCCCCCTGCTCCGCTCCCTGCACTGGCTCACTGCCCGCTCACTGCCCGCACAGAATACAAAACTCTGATGCTGGCATTCAAAGCAACCAAAGGTATGGCTCCCCCATATCTTGCAAGCATGATTGAACCCTACAAACCCTCCCGCGCACTCAGATCAGCCAACACAGGAAAGCTGGAAGTACCCTCACTAAGAACAACGCTCCACACGTCCCAAACTCTTCTCCCTTCTGGCCCCAAAACTGTGGAATGCACTCCCCGTTGCAATCAGAACTGCAGCATCACTCCCAATCTTCCGCCGTAGTCTGAAGACCCACCTTTTCAGACTCCATCATGGCCCATAGCACTTATCCTACCCCCTTAGATAGCACTTCTTAAACTTAGATAGCATTTGAAACAGACTTATAGCATGTCATGTAGACAGCACAATAATTGCATCATTGTATGTAGTACATCATAGTACATATGTATAGCATAGTATAGTATATATGTATAGGTTATATGTATAGTGTCATTATATAGATATGTTCTAGTTACGTTCTTAGCTTACGCATGTTTCATGATAAATGCATTTTATATATGTGATGTATTCCCATGCTTTTGTTCTTGCCTAATGTAAATCGCTCTGGATTAAGAGTGTCTGCTAAATGCCTAAATTGTAAATTGTATATATATATATATATATATTATATATATACAGTATATATACAGTATATATATGGATGTGAAGATTTCATTTTGATGATACTATGTCCAAAAGAGAGTCTTGACCTTCAGTGGGGCGAGTCTTACCCTGCCAGCCGAAGCACTTCAACGCAGCGTGCTCATTGCATGGCTCTCCTTCAAAACCATCCCAGGCACACACTGTAGGCAGTGAGTCTGCACACCTTTTCATTTCACAGACCCTCCCTGCCAAGTTCAATGTGATTTTGTCCCCGGTTTGTTTACATTTCTGGGACCACAATAACGGAAACAGAATAACATAATCTTGAACCTTTCTACACTGTAAAATTCAGCGTCAATTGTGTAACACTTACCATGAAATTAACAGAAATTCAAGTGATAATATTGTGTCACTCACTCATACACGTGCAAGCAGTGAAATGTTGATACATCCTGGCTGTGCGATTTTATTTAATCTCTAGCAACCACCGTCACACAATGCAGGATTTGAATAAAAGCACAATAAAGTCAGAGACTTATTTTCAATTCAATTCAATTCAATTCAATTCAATTCAATTCAATTCAATTCAATTCAATTCAATTCAATTCAAAGGAGCTTCATTGGCATGAGAAAACGTACGTTTACATTGCCAAAGCAGAAGTGGAACAAGACAATCAAAATAAAACAATGTATTTACAAATAAATATTGGATATACATAGGAATTAAATAAAGGTGTACACAGAGCTGTGTTACATTAACACTTTGGGTAATACTATCTTGTGAAACTATAAATATATTGTGCATTTTCTGTCAGAGATACAATATACATCCAAATAGGAGATGTTAGCTTTATTTATTTTTTAAACTTTGAAAGTTGACAGCAGTATTTCAATGTTTTTGCATTCACGTAGTATAAAAAAACTAAAAAAATAGCAATTTATTCAAATGTAATTGAATTTAAGTTAGTTGCTCTGTTTATATAACATAATTTCTATGTACTGAGGTCATTTACTGTAAGCAGTGTAGGGTATAAACAGTGTATACACACAATGGTTGGTATTCCTTAAGGTGCTTGTATTTCCATTGTGCTCCTCTCAGCATCTTGCTCGACGTGTCCTTGAGCAAGACGCTGAACCCCTAACTGCTCCCGATGAGTAGGTCGGCGGCGTGCATGGTTAGCTCCACCGTCGGTATGAGGATGCATTAGCATATGTCACGCTGTGCCCACGCCGTCAAGCCGTGTGAATGGGTGAGTATGAAGTGCATTGTAAAGCACTCTGAATGGTCGGCGAGGCTAGAATGGCGCTTGCTTTATAAATGCAGTCCATTTTGCCACTCCACTCGGCCAGTTCCTACGACTTAAGACGTGTGTGATACAGCAGAAAAATTTCGATGACAGGGCTAAAGACACAGTGAACCGCTTCACTGAATGAGAATACAAAAGAAATACAGTGGATAAATCACTGCAGAGGCCAGAAGTCCTTGAGTTTCTCTGAACCAAAAAGAAACCGCACCAGTCTTACTAAAGCATTGTAGATATTGCATTGTTCATCTCTCTGACCACGTGTACACAAGACGTGGCTACTACCTTTAGTATTGAAGATATTGATGTATTATATACAGTAAAAGCTCACAACACTTAGTGACGTGACTTTACAATCTATCTGTCCGTCTGTCTGTCTATATTGCACACATGCACATGCACGCACACATACTAGCATAGAACAGATGATAGTGACAATGACTATAATAATAATGAAAGTGGTTAACTGTGGGAGTCGCAATCATTGTGATGATGATGATGATGATGATGATGTGAAAACCAATTTTCAAGATGGGAGCACATCTCTGACATACTGTACAGCATATATCACATGTTGTTCATAGACTCAAAAAGGCTCTGTACATATGTTGCTTCATAGGACCAACGGAACCCCAGTACAATGGCAACTATATGATGAATTGACTACGTAGGACCACAATAGAAACAAGCCATCAAGGCATTTTTTTGTGTTATACTTTTAGCATCGCTTACATAATAGTTTCTATGCACAACAATATTGGAAAGAAAAAGAAAGTTGAAGCCCTATATTTAGCATGGGGATTGGGGTTAGGGATAAGATTGGGGTTAGTTTTGAGGGAACCTTGGGACTGAGGTAACATAGGCACACTCCCATTTCAAATACGTATTGCCATGTAAAATGAATGCATTTTAGTATTGTGAAAACCCTACTACACTGTGCGCCTGTGAGACACAGATGTGCCATGAGATACAGATATGCCATGATATGTGCCATTCCAACACTTCACTGCATGTTAAATAAGGAAATAAGGTTCTTTTAACTGCTTTGTCTTGCTAATTCTTCTCTTTTGTTACTGAAAACAAGTGTTCCTTCATGTCATTGTAAAATAATAATAATAATAATAATAATAATCTGAATAGAATTGACATAACACCTTTGCAAATGCCCTCCTTTCTCACTGTCAATGTTCTGACAATTTACTGACAATCCAACATCTTGCCAATGGCATTATGTGTGAAGTTGGCACATCTGTAGTTTTGAAGGAGCCATGACATTTCTGATTCCCACCAGTGCCTATAAGCCCTTCACAAGAGATGGAATGTGCACAGCGCAGGTGAAGTGGCGTACCCATAGAGTACATGACCAAAGACGCATGCCTATCGCATTCACTTCAGCGTGAGAACACTGACAAGTGCTGCTTGAACTATGCCGCAGATCCTTGGGGACAAGAAAATATGTCAGTCCAATAGCGTGAAGAATTCAGTCCATATAAATGTGCTTGAGTTCCCCACTTGTCCTTTAAAAGACGGCCTTCGTTTTTTTATTTTCATTTTGAGCAATCAATCTCGTTGTGACAGTTAATATCACTTTTTTTCCTCTTTCCTTCAACATGTTGGATATTGTATTGTACAACAAAGCAGCAGATGGAAACATGGAGCAGGCATGCAGGCAGAGACAAAGAGTTCCTCTAATTGTCACGTGAAACTCCCAGGTGACTCGAGTCGGGTTTACATGCAGTCTACCAGTAGAACAGAGAGAACATGCTGTCTTGGGATGCGTTTGTGGTGAAAACTCAGTTAATACTCCATCACATGACGGTGCTGCTTGCCAATGAGATCAGAAAGGAAATTAGAGATGGAGTGCTGCTTTGTTCTCAAAATTTGTGTTTTTGTTCATTAACGTTGATCACGCTGTACTTTTATTGTGATGTTTTTTTTGCCTGGACCCCAGGAATTCCTTAACAGTTGCCGATTGCGGTTTTAAAAATAAAGTTCCCTTTGCAGCTATAGCGATCAATTTGGCCCAATATGACCTGGAGCTACACAGCCTTCCCTTTGCCCTCCTTGTCCTCCTCCATCTCTCCTCACTGTCCTTACCCGATATAGCAGGGAAGCCATCAACTAATCTAATGTAGTCTAGAGAGAGAGAGAGAGAGAGAGAGACTCCCAGAAGCATGGGCTTTAAGTGACATCCACAATGAGCCATGATGAGACAAACAGGTTCACAGTTCATCTAGTCCGACAGCCGATGGTGTGGAGTGGGAAATTTGTAATATAGTTTTTTTTATTGGCCTAAAATATTGTCTATACACATACACTCATGAATCAACTTGCTGACCGGCTGTCGGTATCACAATTTGTTTAGGGTTTATGTGTGACCATACCATTAACATCCTATATGCAAAAATGTCAAAATGTCATTATGCTTTAGCATGTGACGTGTCAAACTAGGGCGTTTTCATGATTCTGAATCCATTCCAAGCATTAGTTTTGCAAAAGAAAACACTCCTTGGGCTAAACACGGCCATAGCCGTCATCACAAATGTGATTTTGGGCACATTTGGGCAAGTTGTTTGGTCACATATATCCCCCTATAAAAATAATTGCACAATACCGACAGCCGGTCCGCAAGTAGATTCATGAATGTACAATATTTTAGGCCAAAAAATAAAAAATCCCACTTAAACAAAAGAAGCCTGTTGGCTGCCGGACTAATCTGTATCAGATGCACTTGTCACTTGCTCTGCCCTGCGGGTGCATTCAGCAGTTTGTGACATTTCATGCGTAACATCGTCTCCTTGCTCGTACATGTACCCTACCGACCGTTGCCGGTGGGTGGAAACCTCTTACGTCCAAAAGCGTTACTTGTGTGGAAATGGGGAAAAACGAACCCTGTGTTCCAATGGAGTAGTTATTTAGCCGGCTTATTAATACTTTTTATTATTGGTTCAATATTTATAAACCACTTTCACTTTCAAAATGTTTAAAAAATGTAGTGAAAATGGTTTGGCCTCGCAATTTGATGCATTGTGAGCTTGTAGATCGGCTATTTCCGCTACTTATGCACTTTTCTCGTTTTTTCAGTTTTGTTTATTCAGAATTTCAACATCACAATAATGATGTACTTGCATTTTGGAAAACGCCCACATAGAACAGAGGAGAACATACAAATAAATTGCATAATCCTACTCCAACAAGAAAAGAGTAATTGCACGATACACCCACACACACTTCTTCTCAATAATAGACATGTCATAATCTGTCTGTCTGTCTGTCTGTCTGTCTGTCTGTCTGTCTGTCTGTCTGTCTGTCTGTCTGTCTGTCTGTCTGTCTGTCTGTCTGTCTGTCTGTCTGTCTGTCTGTCTGTCTGTCTGTCTGTCTGTCGGTCTGTCTGTCTGTCTGTCGGTCTGCCTGCCTGCCTGCCAAATTTAAGCTTAATCAGTCTGGAACGCTATGGAACTCTTACGTTATCTGCAAGTGCAAGGAAGAGACCCCAAGTTTTAAATAACTAATGCTTCTCAAGGTTAAAAATAAAATAAAATCATAATATAAATCAAATCGGCATTCGGCACCTTTAGGAGATTGGATGAAATCCTAGCCCTATTTATGAATAATGATTTAAAAAAACAACAACATAAAAACGTTGAAACATGGAGATACAAGGTTTCCGCCTGACAGCAACGTTCTGCTCCACTCCAGGCCTTTACTTTATGGTGAGGAACAGGTTTGCATCGGCAGCCTTGAAAACGGAGTGATGTACGATGAATGCAGATAGATAACCTACACACAGTGTGCCATTCATCCATCATCACGCAGAGATCTGAAACCCAACTTTAGGATCTTACAGAATAAATGAATTAATAACATATATTATAACGATGCCATGCTGCAATATGAGAAACACAATTGATGCGACGTGGTGGTATAATAAGTCTTCCTATCAATCTCAGTCAGTCTGTGTCGGTCTGTCTTTCTAAGACAGATAGATAGATAGATAGATAGATAGATAGATAGATAGATAGATAGATAGATAGATAGATAGAAAACCTTCATACTATCGACAACTATCTGGGGGGGGGGGGGATTTCAAACTTGCAGTGGCACTTCTCAGACCTTGTTGGGATGTCTGGTAAAATGTATGCGTCAGGGTCTCTCTGGAGGTGTGATGTTTACGATGATGGGTGGGGAAATATAGATATGAGTGGTGCAGAGAGCGTGGAAGGGCAGGGGTCGTCATTTATAGCTTGGCCCCCTTGAAAGACTGATTTATAGTATGTTGTCGTATTGCATGCAGACGGTGACCCATGCAGCCATAAAGCTTGCAACACGCCGCTTTGTCAGCTTGTACGCACAGAGCATATTCTACCTATCGGGTGGAAAACCTCAAATTTACAAAACTGCTACTTTTCAGGATTCACAATAAAAAAAACAGCAAAAGTAGCAGATCGGCAAGCTCGTAGATCTGCTACTGTTGATGGTTTTGTGTCGCGCTGTAGGTAATATGATAAAAAGTTATGATAAAACATGGAGATAAGAGGTTGCTGCCCGACAGCAATGATACAATATACTGTAGGTGTCACTGTCCACTTGACTTCATAATCTGTATGATGTGACGGCCTTCTATCATCAAGCTTTCCCATAACATCCACAGCGTAGGCTCTGACCCTCAGCAGTCCACCAAGGTGTACGTACAGTAGTTACATCAGTGTGTTATATATATATATATATATATATATATTTATATATATATACTGCAGGTTTCTCAGGAGAAAACGGCAGTTCAAGATGGTAGTTGTAAACCAGGTGTGCCCACAGGTCAAGGTGAGGCTCTCTGCCATAATATATCCTCCATATAATATATAGTACTTGAAAGGTCACAAACGTAAATGGGGTTTGGCGCGGCTGTGTCGTGTGTGTGTGTGTGTGTGTGTGTGTGTGTGTGTGTGTGTGTGTGTGCGTGCGTGCGTGCGTGCGTGCGTGCGTGCGTGCGTGCGTGCGTGCGTGCGTGCGTGCGTGCGTGCGTGCGTGCGTGCGTGCGTGCGTGCGTGCGTGCGTGCGTGCGTGCGTGCGTGCGTGCGTGCGTGTCCATATGTGTGTGCCTGTGTCCGTATGTGCGTGTTTGTGTCTGTGACGTCTCCCAGTGTCTCACCTTTCTGGGAATTACATCAGCTTCCCCTGTGACTCCGTCTGTCTGTCTGTATGTCTGTCTGTCTGTCTGTCGGTCTGTCGGTCTGTCTGTCTGTCTGTGGCCTCCCTCCCTTTGTGCTATGTGGTTCAGCCTGAGAGCCCCCCCCCCCCCCACCTCCCCCACCCCCACCCCACGCTGTGCTGTGCTGTTGCCATGGCTACACCCAGCATCCACTTTGCCTTGGCCAATTGTCTGGTGAAGTCGCTACGGCTTGTCCCATTTGTCGGCATATGGGAATAATGCCCACCCTTTTTTTTTCTTTCTATTTTTTACTTATTCAAGAGCTGCCCTGCAGATGACGGCCATGCAGTAGGCCTACGTGTACTGTACTGAACAGGCATCAGTACAGTACATTTCATACTCTTTACAATAATCAATGATGAATGCCATCTCATTTGAAAACCTTATGCCCAGGCCATACCTAACAGCATGCCAAAATTCAAAAAATAGTTACCAAGTGCATAATTGTTATGATTTTTTATTAAACCCCAGTTTATAGGAATTTTAGCTCCCGGCAGCCATCACGTAAAAAATCATAACAATTATTATGCACTTGGTAACAGCTTTTTGAATTTTGGCATGGTGTTAGGTAGGCCTATGGGCATAAGGTTTTCAAAAACCATCGCAAATTAATTTGTGTTTTAAAAACATTTTTAGCTCTCGGCAGCCATCATGGACGCCATCTTTAAACTTCGATACCCACATGCGTCTCCTCATGCCGAACAAGTATTGTGCTCTTACTTTTGACCTCTGACCTCTAGATCAGAGGTTCCCAACCACCGGTACGCGGACCGGTGCCAGTGCCACTGGTACGCGAGAAGTTTTCCCGTCGTATAAAAAAATCCATTTGAAAACGAGAGGACAAACACCAAACCTGAGTACTATAGTGGCAGCGGATTTGCCGTTGCACGTAGAGCACGAGTGAAAATACCAAGGATTCGTCAGCGGATGAGTCAGTGACTGATTTATTAACGGCTTCGAGTCCTTGTTACTTCAGTGTTGCGTAGCATAACACTGCCCGATCCTTGGTATCTATCTTTAGCGTTCATGTGTGGTCATAGTGAGCAGCAGCAGCAGCAACAACAACAGCTGCAGCCTTATCACGGTCACTCGCGCTAATGAAACAAAACACTACACGCGGTGACGGTACAGGATTATTATTTCAGGTCTAAACATTCAAGTATCAGAAGATGATGTTACCCATGTAAAGTAATGTGCCAATTCAGTAACTCTGAATGTTTAACTAAAGTTTTCCACATATGTCCAAAGTAATTTCTGAAAAAGACATAAGCCTAACCTTAAAATAAATAATCATACTTTGTTGATATATCGCCATTTAGGTCAATGATATAACGTTATGATGTGATATAATAATAATATAGCTTCGGGTAGCCTATTTAAGGGCCAGTCAACTGTCTTCCGTGGTCCACACATGTGAACTTTGGACCTATACGGACAAGGAAATCTATAGTAGGCCTACTGTTTTTTAAGTGAAAAAATTAAGGTATTATGAGCCAATGAAAATTGCTGTTTTGTGAAAATCTGCCAAACACATAATTAACACCTGTCCCCTGTGCAGACCATCTAAAAAACAATCTGTTTTGGGAGATGATACCCAAAACCAGGACACACATGCAAGTGCTCTTGCATGTGTGTCATGGGTTCAAATCTGGGCACTGCCAAGTCAGTGTATGAGTCTTCAAGTACCCACCCAGTCAAAACTGACTGCATATTGTTCTTATTGCTTATTGTCGTCCTGCTTGGTCCTACCTTATCGCTGCTTGCAGCTATATTTGCTTGTTTATTCAGGCTTGTTAGTTTTAAAGGGTTAGTTCAGATTTTTGGACTTAAAGCTAGGAAATACTTGCCATTGGCATTAATATAGTGGTTGCAAAGGTATTAATTGATTCCCAGAGTCCCGTAGTGGGAGTTCTAGTCTTGTTTTGGTGAATATGAAGTAGTTCCGGTCACACTATATTAATGGCCAGTATTTGCTTTAAGTAAAAAAATGTCTGAACTAACCCTTTAACCTATAGCCTTGTGTTGCAATACTAATATCACTGCGTGGATATTAGTCATAGAGTATATAAAAGATAGAGACTGATCTGGCGCGAAGCTCCGCCAAATTTTGGTGGTCAAATGCGGAAGTGCAACCGAGCGCTCAATGTTAAAGCCCAGCTGCACGGGGTTTCCTCGTCATGAATCCACAGGTCCGCCTGCAGTCCTTCCTCTTACCACTAGGGCCCAGTGCTTCAACGTTGGAGCGCCTCACTGGCCCCTTGATATTAGTCTTGTCACTCTCAGTGTTAGATTTTTTTCGCAATGTCCCACCCCATATTTGAATACTGGGCCCTGGTTGGTTATAGCCTGGTTCCAGATGAATCTGGTTGGCTCGTCACCAATTCGGCCGTGAAGTCCTCCCACAATTGATTCTCCATACACACAATCTTCATTATGCCAGATCGTAAAAGGCCAAGCCAGGGTATAAACTGCTGTTGGTATTAATTAATTCTACCATGAATAAACTACCCCCACACACACACACACACACACACACACACACACACACACACACACACACACACACACACACACACACACACACACACACACACACACAGACAAACATAACATACACTCACTATACCCACAAAAGAAAATATAAAGTGTCAAGGCTTTGGAAATAGCAATCTGCTAATCGCACTAAATAAATAGAGCCTCCTGCCAATCCCCCATCTCCATAATCATCAGTCCTTCAGTAGCTAACGAGCTTGTGTTCTCCCGGCTTTTCTGAACACATGCGGGCGGCTTACCGCTCAGGAGGCTGGGGAGGGGGATGAGGGGGCTTGGCACAGCTGGGTTAGCGAGGGATTCAGCTGAAATGGCTGACCACAAAATTGTCCCAGGATTGCGTCAACATTTTAGGAGGCAACTGGGAGCCAGGTGATGGGGGGGATATAACTTGGCTCTGTCCAAGAACTTTTGTGAAACAATGAAATGCAATTAAAATGTTGAACCATGTGGAACGGCATGTGGCTCCAGTGTGGATCTCGGGAATTCATGTGACATTGCGATGATGCATGACTCCAAATTTGGACAAAGTTGCAGCCCAAAATTGTTTTGCTGTTGAGATAAGATAAGAGGTTTCTGCCCGCCAGCAACAAATTATGAATCGTTGTATATTAATAATTGGTATGTATTTAAAAAAGAATGAAACATTATGTAAAAAATGAAGGTAGGAGTTGATTATCCTGCTCTGATCGGTCCAAGATTTTGCGAGATTAACTCTCCAAAAGATTGGCTAGACTCAGGGAAATGTTGTTTTTTTTGTTTGGACTTATACTGTACTGTATGTCTGCATGAATATTGAGGGCCGATCGAGGCATGATTGATGCAGAATTGCCCCTAGCTGTCGTCGAGTTTCCCCAGCATATCGCTTTTACACCATTTGTTGCGTTCAAATCTGTTATCAGTTGTCATTACACGTGCATCCATGCCTTGGTTGTCCCACATGAGTCACCGTAGTCTGCTAAACAGACGTTATGCTGGCCAACGTTGAAGCCGCCGAGACGTGGTCAAAGCTGGAACTGCAGGTGGGCCCGTGTAAAAGTGATATGCTTCATGGTTTGGGATCAATAGTATAGGAACATGAGCCTATATGTAATTTAGTCTGGAGTTGTCCTTTAACACAGTGGGGCAGTTAATGTAACCCTATAAGTTGAACTATTACTACCACTATTTTGGCTATTAACAAACATGTTTCTTACTCTTGGAGTAATGCTTATAATTGAAGGACCGACAGCTTATGCAGTGACGGAGCGCGCTCTCCGTCAAGGAAAGAAATTACACATGCATATCTGTCCATCATCAAGCAATGTGTCCAGCAATCAAACCGAAAGGTGCTTTTCGCCTGGAGTCTGGAGTTGGCAAAATTAATGTTCTGTTTCCTTCAAAATGTATGAATTCCAACCACCTGGACCGTAGGCAAGACATTTTTTGGAAAGGGAAATACCTTTCCAAAAAAATCCTGGGGGCACTGACAGCCAACGATGCACCCATCCTGCTATACAGTATACAGAAGTTTGCAGGTCTGACGGGAGATGTGGAAATCGGATATGTTTAGAACTTGAACTTAAACTTGCTTTATTGGCTTTTTTTTCTTGCATGCCACCCAGGATGCGGTCATCAATATTTATTTCCAATTTTCCAGGAAAATTACCAATTGGACAATTGCACTGGAGAATGTCAACAAAATAATGTTATATACAAAAGAGAAACATCAGCTTGTATTATAATTTCATGGTGACATTTATATTCCGTTGAATTGAGTACTGGATGAGATTTCTATATACATCCCTCTGTTATTCATGATTCTCATAACAGGGATGAGCTCTTATCTGTGCAGTTGTGAATAACATAGTAGGTTTTTATGCACCGAGGCAAATATGATGGACAGCGTATCTTGAACAATAACAGGATATTAATGTGCATGTAAAGACATTCTGAGTGTAATACTGTGCCCATGCAGACACCATTTTTTGAAAATGAAAATGTGTGAATTGCTGCTTGTATATATATGCATTGTATATGTATTGTATATATCCTTGCCTTATTGGTGTGACGTTAAGGGTGAGTTATACTTGTGTGAGCAACGGTGTCGCGCACCAAAACAAAGAAACAAAAATAGCCGATCTACAAGCTCACAACTTGTCACAGCGCCACACGTTGTGACTTTGTCGATCAGGTGTTTCCTGTGCGTGACGCCGCGCAACCAAGCATAATAAATCAGGCCTTACAGTCCTCTGGGTTTCTTGTGGAAAGCAGTGTGTGGAAATCTTGGAATGACTTATCATGCTCTGCCTGTCCTTATCAGGCCTCCATTTGAAGCTCTCTTAGGCTGAGAGCGTGAGTGCGTCAGCCTCGTTCACAGCTGCCTGGTACATGATAGGAATCAGCCACTGATAGGACTGCCAGACAGAGATACCTCCTCACCTCATAAAATGTGACAAGATTGGCCCAGAAGATAATAGGACACCATGTGTGTCTGATTGTGCATTTGTGCGGCTGCTTTGTAAGCGTTTGCACGCACTTTTGTTTGCGTATAATGATTTGAACGCCAACACTGTCTAAAACTGTGGGTGGTACAAGGGTAAAGCTCTCTCCCGTGGAGGAATCAGACAGGCTTGGCCGCAGAGAAGAAATTGGGCCTCTTCCTTACCAATGTTACAAAATGAAGGCTCTGTTCCATTTAGTGTAGCACAGTTTTCAAACATTTTAATTCCAAGGACGTCCCTAACTCTGAGAGCGTAGAAATGGACCGGTTTGGTTCCATTTGTACACTCAGCGTTACACATGATTAAGGGGCCATTTGGAACCCCCTCAAGGTCCCTAGCTGGACCCCACTTTGAGACCCACTGGTGTAGCAGAGTGTTTCCAATGAGCCAACCTGAAATGTCTTTCTGAATGTCTGTACGAATCTCTGCCATTAGGAATGAAATCCTAGAATGCTTCTTGATGGAAGGGTAAAGGACCCAGTGCAAAGACACAGTGCAAAGTAACAGCAATAATCCAACAGGTGAACAACGGGTGAAATAGCACAATGGCAAACAGACAAATTGCCCATGCACTGCATAATTGGATGTTGGAGCGTGAGGCACGAGGTATAAACACTGGCTTATAATCACTTTCACCTCACCTGAACCTCACCTCACCTCACATCACCTTGCCTCACCTCACCAGAGGTCTCAGATGAGGCCACGTTTAGACGAACAACGGTCTGTAGAGAAAACGTTCTGTTGCGTTCTCACTTTTTATTGTTTGTTCAGACGGAGGCGCAACAAGTGATTCAAAACGCTGTAGTGTGCATGCCAGGTGGCTAGGTGGCAGACCAGTCACGCATGCATATAACCACTTCTGTCCTTCTTCCATGGCTGGCTATTTGTTTACTGTACATACACCAATGCAGTGTGGTTTCGTGGCTCGCTAAATTTCTATTCATAGGATGAGCGGGGCGAGGGAGCGCGTGCTCCTCCTACATACTCAAAATCGCCTACGGCTCTACGGCTCTTGTTTTGAATGTTTTATTAGTTTAGATTTTTATTTAGTTTTTACTTTTTTGTGTTCAGTTTTAGACTACCCTACCCAAAAACCGACGGGAGCGACGGTGTTGTCGGAGTAATGTCTGTCGGACTGTTAGTATGTCTAATCAACATATGCACCCCGTTCCCACACTTTTCCACCAGTCCCCTGCGGGAGGCCGGCTTCGGCACGACAGCGTCCCCTGAAGGCTAGCCCGACATACCGGCTAGTTCATACTGTACACACACCTTCTCTGTGTGTGTGAGTGGAACAGCGGAGGAAGAGGGGGAACGGAGGGGGATGGGCTGCCGCGGAGTCAGGCGCCCCCCCGGAGTGCATGTTTACCTGCCGCTGTTGTGACAGGCGCTCATAAATCACGGTTATCTCCTGCCGGTGGCACACGCTGCTTTTTGTCCTTCACACAATGCGGCGGGGGTTGGAGATGGCTCGCAGGCGGTAGGCCTCCCCCAGAGCACGTGCACACACACACACACACACACACACACACACACACACACACACACACACACACACACACACACACACATGAAGATGTACATGGACACATACTGTGAGCTGTCAGTTGCACCTGAGACGTGTGCGCCGTCCCCAGTCATCTGCGTGTCACCCGGTCACCCTCTGAACGTGCAAGTCTAAATATTCCCCGCTTCCCCCTTCAACGAAATCCCAATTCGTATACTTTGTCGGCATGGCAGTGACCTGCATTGATAATAGCAGATCTACAAGTGCACAACGCGTGAGCTTGTTGATCTCCTCGTTTTGGGTCGCAAGCCACCGTCATGTGACAGAGCATACAGGTACATTAGGGTTAACTCTTCACTGTCATGTCACGTCACCGGTGGGCTCACTGGCTCACCTTGCCAATGCCTAAAACATCCACCCCACCACATCCTCCCCACCCCTGAAGCCATCGCTTTATGCAAAGTCAGGCTGCACGTCCGCAGCGAGTCGACATAAATCAACGTCTGCATGGGGGGAGAAAAAAAAAGAAAAAGGTGTTTGTGTTGCCACGGCCGGTGGGACCAACGTTGTTTTTGTTTGTCGTCCAGATTCCAGTAATGCCAAATGACATTATTAAGTTACAAACGATTAAAGCTGCCGTCACGGGCGGGCCGACGTGCAAAACCATTGCGGGCCACGTCGTCGAGTGCAGGATTTGCACGTGTGCACAAAAGCTCTCTCTCTCTCTCTCTCTCTCTCTGACACACACATATAGGGTACACATTTAGCATTCATGCACACAAGCTCTCTGTCTGTCTGACTCACACACGCACGCGCACACACACTCGTGCACAACGGCAGTACACGCTACATTGGCAGGGAGACAAAGACTGTGATGGATTATGAATTATCTATATGCTGCTGTGATTAGCATATTGCTAATACAATGCAATTCGTTTAACAACAATAAAATCCATTTGCATCGCTACGGGAACAAACAATGCAATTGTGCCGTATCGAGGGAATTCCCTGTACTGGCTAATGTACAGTACATCCATAACGATTCACCCTCTATTTCATTGTTGACGCATGGAAACCATTTATGTCCAAAACCGTTCCTTTCTTGTGTGTGTGTGTATATATATTAGTATATAATACCGTAATGAAAATAGCAGATCTACAAGCTCACAACGTGTAAATGGTAATTGCATTGTGCATTTATATAGCGCTTTTATCCAAAGCTCTTTACATAGATTGTGCATCACACACACACACACACACACACACACACACACACACACACACACACACACACACACACACACACACACACACACACACACACACACACACACACACACACACACACACACACACACACACACACACCTCCCGGTTCACCGTCCGGCCACTCTAGCCCTGAGACACTGCCACGTCACATGTGTGTTGTGTAGATCGGCTATTTTCACTATACTTTCATGCCACACTTCTATGATGAAGTAGGGCATTCATTAACTCATACAGAAATAATCCACCCACTGCCAGTGATCTTACGTTTTTTTTACATTTTTCCCAGAAAATGTATCTGCAGTTCAATTCGGCCATGCCATATCTCAAAATAATTTAGAAAATGTGTGAAATTGAAGTCTGTGGGGTTTTATAAATATTGAAGCAATGTGTAAACAGAGCTGTGTTACATTAACACTTTGAGTATATACTAATTGTGAAACTATAAAAAAGATTTGCGACAAGTAGCAGCAATTTATTCAAATGCAATTGAATTAAAGTTAGTATTTCCTAGGTTATTTGCTGTAAACAGTGTGTACACATAATGATTTTATTCCTTAAGGTGGTTGTATTCCATTTACCATCCTTCTCATGTCACAGCAGCTCACACATCTTTCTGCTGTGTTCGCACATTGTTGTACTTCATCCAACAGATAAGGTTTTTTTTGTCATTAGTACAGTGGACAGACGGTTAGGAAGTTTAGCTCAGTTTCTACCTTGTTTTGTGTGCAGTGTGGGCAGGGCCGGATCTACCATATGGGCACCTTGGGCACGTGCCCAGGGCCCTGGGCCCCTGCTAATCCGAATGAAATAAATGGTGTCTAAAAAGATGAGTGTTTTATTGTTGGTGAGAAGGGCTGCAGCTGAAAAGTGCAATTGTGTGTAAAGCAGCAACAATGCGCTAGATTGGCTGTCACTCTGGGGCGGGTAGGCGACCGGAAATAGGCCAATATAACGGCATAAAACTGCCCCAAAACGGCTCCAAAACAGCAAAAAATGTGCGCGCGCGTGAAGGGGGGCCCTTCGAGCTTCAGTGCCAAGGGGCCCTCAGAGGTGTTAATCCGGCCCTGAGTGTGGGTGCATAGTCTGTCTTCTCTTGGGAGCCAGGTCTGCGTATGACGGTCTTTCTCAATCGCTGTTCACTGAGTTTGTATCGAGTTAATGTTGTCCTTTGTTTTGGATCAGTTACAGTGCTATATTCTGCTACTGTGTATTCTCTGTTTAGAGCTAAATAGCATTCCATCTTGCTATGGTTTTGGTGTAGATATTTTCCTCTCTCTCTCTCTCTCTCTCTCTCTCTCTCTCTCTCTCTCTCTCTCTCTCTCTCTCTCTCTCTCTCTCTCTCTCTCTCTCTCTCTCCTTGATTCTCTTTTCTCTGTCATTGTGTGTCGTCCATGTGTCTTTGTGTCAACATTGTTTGTTTATCTGTGTCTGTTCGTTGTTGGTATGTTTATTTTCCCGCCGTTATCAGAGCGCTGCACACCATGGCTGTACTGACACCAACGTTTAGCTCACATATTCTCGCCGTCGGCAGTGCTGTAATGTAACTAAGTACTGTACTTGAGTACAATTCTGACATATTTTTTACTTTCTTCAATATTTCCAATTGTCTGTACTTTTACTTCTACTCCACTACATCTCAGAGGTAACTATTGTACTTTTACTCCACTACAATTATTTGACAGCTTTAGTTACGAGAACATTTTAGATTATTATTTACCAAACATACAGTAGGTAGCCTATACATTAACCACTTCAGCCCTATTTCGGCCATTTGAAAATTGCCAATCTACAAGCTCACAATGCATCACATAGCCTATTGTAAACTTTTAGATCTGCTATTTTTTTATATTTTGAACTTGTGAAACGGGATATTCTGCATAATGAGTACGGTTTACTTTTGGTAATTTAAGTACATTTTGATACTGGTAATACTTGTGTACTTTTACTCAAGTAAATTTGTAATGCCTACTTGTAACAGAGTATTTCTACATTGCAGTATATTGATAGTGTGTATAGGCCTGAGGCAGCGGTGGCCGAACGGTTTGCGGAGCGGTCTTGATACCGGAAGGTCGCCAGTTCGAATCCCCGGACCGGCACGTTAAAATTACCACCGCTGAAGTGCCCTTGAGCAAGGCATTGAACCCTTACCATGAAATGTTCTATGAGCAGGGTGTGGCTGTAAACAAGCATCTCGAGCTTAGTCCACTTCCCTGGGTAAACAAAGAACTTTGCTTTACTTTGCTTTGCCTACTTTTTATTCCTACACTCAGTGCTACTGCCAACTAATTTCTGGATCCTTTGGAACACTTTTCATGGACATACAAGGTTTCCACATAACAGACAGCGACGATATGCAGTAAATTTAACCTGTAACTTCACATTAAGACGTATGATTGACACTTTTATTGCATGCGGAGGCGCAGCGAATGAACACAATGAACAATATCTGCCTTTATTATTCAGCAGCTAAAGCCAGGCAATTTCCACGATAATAATATACAATTATATATATATATTTATATATATATATATTTTTCCCCCTCTTTTTTATGTAAAAGTCTGCGGCTTAGGATATTCTATTTGGGGATTAGTAGAAAGATGTATTTCTCCACTCTCAACTCTTCTCATTATTGGATTTTTATTTTCATTCGATCGCAATATGAGTCTCCCCTCCGATTGGCCAGCGATTTGAAACTCTTTGTGCGCTTTAACATCATCTGATTGCACAGCATACCGTGACATACCCAACTCAGCTCTTCTAATATTCCTATAGAGATAGGCAACCACACTCGCAATTCCGCAGGATTGCATCTTTCTAGTTTAAGCGCATGTTCCAGGGGGCCGACACTCAAAATTACATATAGGCACGGAAAATGTGTTAATTTATGTATTTTTTCATAAATACAGTAGCCTATACATTTTGAGCTTATACTGTAGATCGACATTTTCCGGCAATAGCCGGTGTATTTGATTTGAGTTCGGTTAAGACAGTCAAGCAAAAATCACAATGCAACCCAAGATAACACACAAAGCGTAATGGTAAATGGTGCATTTATATAGCGCCTTTATCCAAGGAGCTTTATTCAATGTGCATTACATTCACCCATTCACACACACATTCATACACCGATTGCGGCGGAAGCCATGCAAGGTACCAACCAGCACATCGGGAGCAATTTGGGGTTCAGTGTCTTGCCCAAGGACACTTCGACATGTAGACCGGAGGAGCCGGGATTCGAACCGCCGACCCATGGATCATTGGACGACCTGCTCTACCTCCTGAGCCACAGCCGTAATGAAACAATGTCATGCAGCATGAGGAAAACAAATAGTCCAATACATGATCGATATAGCACTAATACATTTTAGCACACTGTGGATTAAAGAGGTTAAACTGATCTTTATGCTCTATGAACTCATTTTGCTGGTGACCCTCTGGAACTGCCCCAAGGACCCATCGGTGGATCCCCGGACCCTGCTTTGAGGACCGATACAGCTGGCTTAAACCGTCTCACACCTTGGCTGTAATCATGCGCCATAATTAATCTGAGCTGACATCGCAGTAAAAAAAATGAAATAACTAAAAAACAGCCAGTCATGCGAATAATTCCTCCTGCTCAGTGGAATAGTTCCGGCTTTTAAGGAGCCAATCTGAGTTATTAATGCAAATGAGGAAGTCATTTCCAGCCACACATAAAACACCTGCACCAGCAGCGTTTTGGCTGCTCAGAGAGGCTGGAAACACATTAGCATCTCTTATCCGTGTTAATACAAATCAATAGGCTTGCGAATCCAAAGAGGTCCAAATGAAGTCAAACTAATGTGCACACATCCACTAGAAAGTGTGAAAGACTTTAGAAGGTTGTGTGCCGGTAAAACAACATTGCATATCTGTCAGGTTATATTATGTCCAACACTGTTACTTTTCGGGATTCTATAATTCAAAAATAGCAAAGCAGATCTACAAGCTCAAAACACCTTTCAAGCTTGTGGAGCATGTTCAAGTAGGGCATTAATTTACTGAAAAAACCCACAAAAAGTTAAAATATTATGGAGATAACAGGTTTCTGCCCGACAGCAACAATATTTAAGGCAGTGACTGCAGAAATTACATTAGGCTAAATGCCATACAGTAGTAGGTACAGTGACTTTCAACCTTTGGAATTTCAAGGACCCCCAGTTTATATGCATGAGGCCAGGCCACGCGGACCCCCACTTTGATGCAATTATTTATCTCTGGGACCCCCACAAAGAAAACTTTATTGTCCATTAAATCTTACATAAAATGGAAATTTGCCTTTGGCACACTAGTAGGCCATTACATTGTATACTGACTGCCAGTGTGCCAAAGGCAAATTTCCATTTATTGTTGTACAGTATACAACAATATAATAATATCAGTTGGCACAAACCAGAGCCATAGAGTAAGACATAGGCTACAACTCTGTTCACTTCATGGGACCAGGCTCTTCTACATAGACTTCTATTGGTTTGTCCCTTTAAAAGGGACAACCGGAAGTTTACGGATCAATGCATTGGAGTCTATGGGCTCACGCGAGTACTGTACAACCATGTGACCAGGTCTTACTCTATGGCTCTGGCACAAAAACCTTCTTCTTTTTTTGTTGCTAAATGGCAATAGGGTCCATTTGGTTAACAACTATCCATCATATAGCTGGGTACCACCTGTAATCCATTCAAGGTGGTATTTGAAATAAACCACAGCTTTGAAGAAATACTTTTTTTAAAACCACTGTTCATATCTGTGTACAAATGGAACATTTTTGCATAGGTCTATTTTTTATTTTTTTTATTGCCAGACACTCCCTACACACCCATGCATGTTTGCAGACAGTCCCTAGAATCAGACTGCAGGTGGGAGTTGACGAGTTCTGCGCATGAGGAACTTAATTGTTTGTTTGACAACAAGCACCGTTAGGAAGTAGGCCTAGGCCTAAAAGACTGAATTAAACAACTTCTAATGGACGTAAGCTTCTAAAACATGTCGAGTAGAGTTGTCACTTAGTTAGTTGTCATGGAGATAAAACAACTAAACCACGGTGGTGTGACTGTTGATAGAGAAGTGAATTATCATCAAAGAACTGCGTCAGGTGGTGTTTGTTTTCTTCCTGATGGAATGGATTTCCCAGGTGAGTTATCCGCCCAGGCTACTGTACGTTAGCTGCTTAGCAATACAGTTCACTTCACTTGTGTGTTATTCTACTGTTATTGTTTTATTGAAATGGTAAAACAAAAAAACAGCAGGCTACTTTATATTTTTAGCTGCAATTTGCAACACTATATGCATTTTTTTTTACTATTAAAGTTGATCGTGTTGCAACACCAGCCATTGACAGCCACATAGGGCTATGGACAAGAGCATGGGAGAGCTAATTAAACAGGTTAAAAACCCACCAACATTGCAGCTGTACGGAAAGCTTGAATTATTATGAAACAAACACTTTGCAGATAGAGGATAATTCAAGCTTTTCATATTCATAATGTTGGTGTAAACATAATACTATCAGATTTTTAGGACTTTTTTGTTTGGATGTGAATGGTCTGTCAATGGCTGGTGTTGCAGCTCTAGATTCAACCCATTATATATAAAAAATAAATCTAGTGTTGCTAGCCTAGTAGTCATTTCGGTCCTTTTTTGACAAACGCGTATAACAACAATATATAATACATGACACACACTTGAGTGGCCCGAAAAGGTGTAGGCTGAAGCTATAACTAAAAGCATATAATTGCCTACTGATCTACAAGCTCACAACGCGTTGCATCACAGCTATTGTGTGAAATATTGAGAAATATACAATCTTGTATGGTGATGAATGATTTTTTTGGGGAGGGGGGGTGGGGGTGTTGGTTCTCAAATAATAGCGATTTAATTCATTTCTGTTTGGTCTTTTTTGGTGTTGTAAACTAAAGGTGCACAAGTAACTTAAATAATTGAATAATATTACACTTAAACAAAGCTAAAACATGGAATAATGCAACTAGCCAATCTAACAAGCTTGTAGATGTGCCATTTCCTATACTTCTTTGAAAATATATTGAACATCTATTTTTTTAACATGGAAATGATTATGATTATGCAAAAAAATATAATTGTGATTATTGCAAATGACTGCGATTAAGGGTAACACTTTTCTGTGTATGTGCATATTACATTCGCTCAAGAACTTGAGCACATAATCCCCACCTGTCCTGTCCTGTCCTGTCCTGTCCTGTCCTGTCCTGTCCTGTCCACCATCAGAGGCCAGCCTCTTCTTAGTGGGACCAGAGACAAGGGCATGGCTACACCACACTGAGTTGGACATACACCAAAGGAGAAGATGGAGCGGGCACATTTGGATTCTAGATACTCTAGGTAAGACATTTCCATTCATGATTATTAATTATTGGTTATTGCTGCTGCCGCTCTGCAGAACCTGTAGCTGCCTGAAATGGTCAATATTATTATTGTTTGTGGTCGGCTATGTAGCCAGCCCATGAATTGATGCGTGTGGACTGTGGAGTGATATGGCATTCCTTAAAAGCCATTAATAATAAATATCAGCGACTGACAATTTGATATGTTGCACCTGTTGATGTGCGCGGCACAGACTGTTGGGCATCCTAATATAGTGTGTGTGTGTGTGTGTGTGTGTGTGTGTGTGTGTGTGTGTGTGTGTGTGTGTGTGTGTGTGTGTGTGTGTGTGTGTGTGTGTGTGTGTGTGTGTGTGTGTGTGTGTGTGTGTGTGTGTGTGTGTGTGTGTGTGTGTGTGTGTGAGAGAGACTTATTAGAACTCGCCTGTGTGTCGAAGAGATGTACTGTAGGTACATGTGCCATTCAACTGGCGGCCCGTGGGCAAAATGTGTTCACAACCCTAACAACACATGATCACAACACATGGATCTAACGTACGCCTCTGATATGCTTCCGTGTTCCCGGAAGTAGGTCAATACCGGTGGTGTCGCTTCAAATGGGGACCGCGCGGGCTGAAAACCGTGGCAGTCTGCACCAACCACTAGATGATGCTGTTGGTGTGGAGTGGCCTAGCTGCACCTTTGACTGTAGCTTAGCCTTAGAGGAAGCTTTTATTACCAAAACCATTCGATACCAGCTGCTACTCCATACCATCACAGAGCTAGTAGGTTATACAGATGTGCCATTTGAGAACTTAACATATCCTGCCATTGGCAATTCAGTAGTCAGTGCATTGTCAGAAACAGAACATCACCGGTGAGAAAGGGGGGCATTTGCCAAGGTGTTATGTTACTTCAGTCAGATAACTCACAAATAGATTTAACCAATATTTATTATAGAATGAGAATACAAGCGTGCATATAATAATTTATCTTGGCGTTCGGCTCTGCTACATTTTCTCCCTGCTCGGGACAATTAAACACCATCATTACACATTAAGAGCAGGGAGATATACAATAACAACCCCCCATGGGGAACAGAAATAACAAAGCCCACCGGTGGCGGTGGGAGCAAACCGTGCATAACAATAACAACAACCAGGAACCATATGCAGGAGGAAGGCAGGAAGAATGCTTGCAGTCTAGGTGAGCTTACAGTTGGGTGCCACCGATATTGTCCCTTATCATTTGACCCATTTAGGCCTGACCTCAACATTTAAAAAAATCCTTCTAAATCCTCCAGTTTTCTGAAATAAATATTTTCACGATTTTTCAAAAATAGCAGACCTACAAGCTCGTAGCGCGCCACTCGGTGGCGCGCTATGAGCTTGTAGATCTGCTATTTTTCAATAGCTAAATTATAACATAATGTTTAAAACACCAAAAGGGGTTCCCGCCCAAAATGGGTTAACTGTCCTTTTGCGCAGATCACGCAAACCTCAGCAAAAAGAAAAGGACAATATCGATGGCCTCCAACTGTATGCAGAAGGAAGGCAGGAAGAATGCTTGCAGTCTAGGTGAGCTTAAATACCCCGCCCAATTGGTCAGCTGACTGCCACATCAGCGTATGACGTGTGGGTCTTGCTAACATAGTGACCCCTCAAGTATATGTAGGCCTATACAGTATGAGCATAGCATAAAGCCGCTCGAGTATATCTGACTGAACTAACTCCGCAAGCTACGTATCATTTCTATTCAGATTCCCTGAATAGATAGAGTTCCTCTGCTGGACACTTCTTTTCAGTAGCAAAGCAGTAGAATTTGCAAGGCTAATCAGTGAAAATATCCTTCAGGAGAAGATCAGGAAAGCGTGAAGAGTTGGAATGGCACATCCGTTGGTGCAATCTACTTGTGTTGATCTTGGCATCCTAGGACATAATATACTTAGGTTGCGGTTGCTTGCAAGAGGCTTCCAATAACCTGGGATGCCCCCCAAAAAACAGCTGAACGGCCAATTCTGTGCACTCTCTTCGGTAGCTCTAGGGTGTGTAAGTATTTGTCCAAGATTTGCTGACTGTTCATTATTACAGCACCTTTTGTAAATACTTGTGTGCTTGTATTGTATTATTATTATTATTATTGTTTATTTGACTAAATCTACAGTTGATTTAGTCGAGTAAAGTGTATTTTGACGGGCCTTGATGGTGTCGTTGCTTGATACATTTATTTGCATTCAGAGCTACAAGCTCACAACGTGTCGCGGCGCATTGTGAGCTTTTTTGTAGATCAGCTAATTTCAGAGCACCTGCGCACAACCAAACATTGATCTCTTCTACACTAGTACCTCCCTAACATTTTAGTCAAGCTTTTATTTGTTGACAAAATTGTCAGTGTTAATTAGTTATAGTTTTAGTAATCATTTAGCTTAGATTTTATTTTGTTTTCGTCAGTGAAAAAAAAGACATTTTTCGTCATAGTTTTGGTCGACAAAATCAACACTGTAGTGGAGAGACATGGTGTTTCCAGCTGACTGTTGTGGTGAGCTGGGCTTTAAAAGGTATTCCACTGATGCACTTATGCTGCAAGTCACTCTGGATACGAACGTCAGCTAAATGTCTGAAATGTAAAGAGAGACAAACGGGGTGGGGTCTGACAGAAATCGGAAAGGAACAGAAAGATTGCTGATTCAACACTTTTCTGTGTGTGTGTGTGTGTGTGTGTGTGTGTGGGGGGGGGGGGGGGGGGTACTCATGAATTTTGTCTTCATCCCAGTTTGGACAACATTGAATCTTGTTTCGGAGAGATATTGTGACAAGCAGAACGTACAGAGTATTCAGAATGATTCTCTCAGTCAAATATTGGCTACAGTGTTATATGCACACATGGCGGCGTAGGCGGATCCACAGAGCGCCAATCATAACTGCCGTGGCACTAATGAGAGCGAGACTAGTCTACAGTGGTGGAAAGTAACCACGTATATTTACTTAAAGGGATACGTTTTTTTACTTAACCCATTTTGGACTGAGGCCGATTCTAAAAAGCCCTCCAAATCCTGACCTAAGCTTTCTGGAAAAACTTAAAATATTTATATAGCAGCATCAAAGTGCAACTGTTGCAACTGTATTCAATTGATTGCCCAAGTCCCGTGGTGGGAGTTCTGCTCTGGTTTTGGTTAATACAGCTTAAGTTAAAAAAATCTGAACTATCCCTTTAAGTATACTGCACTTAATTCTTATCTTGCCAAATACGTTTATATACGTACAACCCCCCCAACCCCCCCCCCCCGCCCGTGAGACCTGCTCTTGCCAGCTACATGTATACACGTAGACAAACGTTTACTGTGTATATGAACGCGCTGTCCGTCTGTTTTTAGCATTGCTCCGGGTAGTATAGCCCTCCTCCTTCACCAGCAGCGATGTTCTTTTTAAATCCAGCTTCGTTGAGCCTCCATTATAACCCGATTTTCAAAGCCTCGTATCTCCAAAGGTTAGAGAGCTGTCCATGGTGAGCCGGCGCGCACCCGACGATCGTAAATCATTTGTGATTTTGTATCGCATCGCTGAGGAAATGTAGCTGGTTGTTCTGCTAGCTAAAGGCTGTGGGCTGTGTTGTGTGGTGTCGTTCCACTTCCGGAAGCCCCCACCTTCCTGTTTAACCCGGAAGGACAACAAGCTCCGTAGCATTGGGGTGAATGACTGGCAGAGAAGCAGTCAATGTTTTTGAACACTAGATGGCAGTAAAGAAGTTAAGTACAATTTTGAGGTGTCGAGGTCTTTACTTGAGTATTTCCAAATTCCAATACTTTTACAGGTGGAAACTAATTTCACGGATTTCTTCGGGCGATGGCCTGTCCCTATAGGACACGGTGAGAAAATCACACAGGTTTGATTTATTTTTTTGTAAGACCAAAAGGCAGAGAAAGGTTTCGACGTGATCAATAAGTCATAACCCCCACCCCAAAACACCATCATGTCCAGTTGCCCACACCGCTTTGCAAAAATAAACCTTTTTAAAAAGTTTCAACTCGCAATCTTCTTCAGGGCATGCGCCATGCCCTGAAGAAGACTTTTAGTTGTCTTCTTTTTTTTGGCATAGAAGTGTGCTTACATTTTGTGTGTGTGCGTGTGTGGGGGTGGGGGGGTGGTGATGACTTATTGATCCCAATTCCCAAAGCAAAGTATAAGTCTAACCTCTATCTCTCTTTCGTTTGGTCTCATGATAAATGTTCTTAGACCTAAAGAACGTTCCGTTTTTGATACCTGCGTACCTCGGTGAAGTAACACTCCCTCAGCAAATATATCGCCCATGTCGGGTGGAGACCTTGTATGTTGTACAAATGCATTACGTTACAGGATGAAATGGTTAAATCATGATTAAATTCACAGACTGACTTAACCACTTTCACTAAAACAAATAAAAGCAGTTAAACTAGCCGATCTGCAACCTCACAACACATTACTATGCCACACGGGGCCCTAAAGGACCCTGCACACTGCTGCGTTTTTCAGATTTTTAGCAGCGTTTTTCCGAAAACCTGCAAGGACCTTTAACGCAATTTTTGTATATGCAAATGGAAGCTAAATTGAAATCCTATAGGGAATACTGTATGTGCCCACTTGAATTGTAAGATAGTGCTATTATATATATAGGCTATATATATATACTGTACAAGAAACGTGATCAGAGGACTGCTAATGACTGCTAATGTGTTCTTTAAATCTTCCACTGATCAGTAGTCAAAACATGTTTTCTCATTAAATGAATCATAATGTGTTTGTACAGTATTAATGTAATGCAAGTTATTGCCAAAACACACCTAATCAGGAATTAAGCCTCGAGTCTGGCTGTATACTGTTAGCTTGTTGCATATTAAGGCAATGGAACAGAAGTAGTGTATATGTGCCCCTTACTATGTGACAGTGCTGATTTTGACGGAATTTTTTTATTTAATTTCAGTCATAGTCAGTCAGTCTTTTGAATAAAATTCCATTTAGTTTTAGCCATATTTTAGTCATCTGAAATGTTTTTGTCAACTAAAAACCCTAATATTTTAGTCTACTAAATTTACAGTTGAATTAGTCGATTGAAATGTATTTCGGCTGGCCACGATGCTGTTGAAATTCCTGATATAATCGGCTGTATGCCAAAAATGCCAGATCTACAAGCGCACACCGTGTCGTGATGCAACATGTTGTGAGCTTGTAGATCTGCTATTTTCGGATAGTGACACCAACCCACCAAGCATGAAATGTCTTAGTTCTACTGTATCTCTTCTCCGTGCACTAGTCTAGTTTTTATTTGTTGATGAAATTGTCATATATTTAGTCATAGTTTTGGTCATCATATTTAATTTTCATCTTTGAAAAAAGGTAGTCGATGAACATGTGAGTTAAATAGATGATAATGATGTATCTCGTTTCAAATGGCAAACGTTTCCTACACGATCCAGCCATAATACCAGGATTCAACCTACTCTTGTTAAGGTATAGCCTGGTTCACACATTGTCCTGTGCATTGTATAGATGTATTTAACACCATATTGTATTACAGGTTCAAACACTTTTAGTTGTAACAAAGGTGTCACATTTATTCTGAAGGTGCAGGTGAACAATGCCGTCCCTGAAGTGAGGTATAACCATGTAGATCTTTGTTCCTCCAACACAAAGGGGGAGGTTATTTCTCACCTTGAGTTCAACATATTCAACGGCAATGAATCCTTTCGATGGATGGGCATGCACCCGGCAGAGAATATCGAGCACCAAAGCCCATTGTTACGTTTAATTACAGTTCTTGTTCTAAAACGGCACGGAGGGCAGCTGTATATGTAAAAGTTTCAGTCTGGTGAATGAACACCACGTTGAACTGACCTAAAATGTTAAAACGTACACCTCAAGTAAGAGCTTACATAATGTGAAACATGATGTTTATTATATATATATATATATATCGGGTCAAAATGTATATGCGATTTATAATGTGATTAATTTGTATTAATTAATTACAATGCCTCAAATTGATTAGATGGTTTCCACCGCCATCGGTGTATGAATGTGTGTGTGAATGGGTGAATGCAATAATCTATGTAAAGCACCTTGGATAAAGGCGCTATATAAATGCACCATTTACCATTTATTTGTGACAGAAGGCTGTCAGCAAGAGTGAGAAGTAGTGAGACCATCCATGCTGTATGGCTCGGACATCTAAGTACATTTTCAGCCTTGGCATAAGCCTGCAAGGTCATCGAACTTCACAGATATTTGTGTTTGTTTATTAGAGACGCTTGGCAAGCCGTATATACCACGGTGCGAATCGACACGGTACAGAACAGCAGGAGCAGTGCTGGCAAGAGTCAAGCAAGCATTCATACCTTGTAGTATGTATGACGCTGCCACGCGCATAACATAGCAGATCTACAAGCTTACGAGACGTAAGCGAGTGTGACCAGAGGCTGTGTGCTGGTTAGTGCTGTCACCTCTGTGTCCACCCTGGGGCTGGCAGGAGGGTGCTGGTCTGGAGTTATAGGTGACTAGGTTGCTATTAGTGTCATGTGCACATTTGTTTGGTTACAATGGAGATTTGACCAGACTTTACACTTGATTTCATCATCTTAGTAATCATTGTCATAAATACTGTATTTCAGTCACTAGTTTTCTTTCAATGACCATGATAATTCTGCGTTTTTGTAAATTATGATAGCATTAATTGTATGTGTGTGCATACAGTATATAGATTCCTACCAACCATGTCTGGAAGGCACAGTGTAACCATTCAGTTTTCTACTGTTTTGTTACTGGTTTCTCGTTTCTTTCTTGACTCCTCTTCCTTTCCCCAAACCCCCTTTGTTGTTTTCTTCTGCTGATATGCCACAAATGATGAGTAAAGCTCTCTTGGGCGTCATCACTGGAGGGAGAAGGATTTGGATAGATGTGAGAAAGAAATTCTAAAAGTTTTATGTCAAAATAAGTCATAAAGTTGACTTGAGAGACATAGATGCAGATCCCCCCAAGCCCTCCCGTCCTTTTTCATGCTTTTGGCTGAACTCTGTGTCAACTTGTGCTTAATTTATACTACGACGTTGCACCTAAAAATGAGCAGACATACAAGCCGATGCGATGTGCGTTTCTATGTGTGAATGCTATTCCTGGGGTGCATGGTGGCCATAAGATGAAGTCTAAATTAGACTTTGTTGTCAGTGACTGTCCCTGCCATCACTGCTGAAAGTAAAGCATGTGTGCGCATTCACACTTCCAAAGGCGTTTTGTTTGTCACTCACTCGTACAAATATTTGCAGTGTCATGTTGGTGATGTAAATATTAGATATTATGTATAGCATGCTGTAAAAAGTATCCATGTCTTATCCACGTCCTTCTGATGAATTGAAAATGGTGGACTCTGTTGTAAACAAATTAGTGCTTAATCATGGTGTGTCCATAGTAACCGTTTTTGTATTGACTTGTGGTTTCGTTTGAAATGTATCCATTCTGCATACTGTGAACAATCAATCAATCAATCAATCAATCAATCAATCAATGTGTTTGCAGATGGCAGGGTTGTCTACAAATTCTGTGTGTGTGTGTGTGTGTGTGTGTGTGTCTGTCTTCCTTTTTGATGGGCGCTAGCCTCTCCATTGCATGGCTTTTGAAGATTATGTCATGTGGCAGCCAAGACTGTGAGATTCTTTGTTTGTTTAGAGCACTTAAGGGCCAAATTGTTTGCCAGCCAAGTCTATGGACACTTTGTTTAGGGCACTAAATGACGACGTAAGACGTCATGTGGCTGAAATAAATATATTTTATTATAATTATTATAATTATTACATTTAGATTATAGTGGAAGTGAATTGGGGTGGGATGGATCGGGCTGCTACCATGCCCTAATATGGAGTCATATGTCATACATCATAGATATACCTTGTACTGTAGTTTAACCACTTAAACCCTATATACTGTAGGGTTGACCGGATTCACCGGTGTCCCTCGGGGATCTGTAGTAGTGTATTTTGTTTGTACTGTATTATGTTATTATGGGCTATAATGTTATTATTAAAGCTTTCTCTGAAAATATCATTTTCACAACCTCCAGCTCTTAGACCCCATCATGTTTCTATACCTTCCTCTTCCATCCTCTCTCCCTCTACCACTCATATACCTCCACCCCCCTTCCTTCCCCCACTGCTATACTGTCTGTCTGGGCACCTGGCTGTCTTCCCGCGGCGCTGCCCTTGCCCCCTGTCCGTTCTCTCCCCAGCAGTCCCTGCTCTGACAGGCAACCCCTGCGGGGAGACGGTCTCGCACGGCTGGGCCGACGTCCACACAGATGTGTCCCTTCTCCTCCTCCTCCTCCTCGTCCTTTTGTGTCCAGCCAGCTATCACCCCGGCTTGGCCCGGCCCGGCCCGTAGCCCCGGTCCGTGACGTGTCCCTCCGCTGTCTCTACACCTTGACGTCTCCCCACGGGTCACTGGCTCTTCTCTTCTCTTCTCCTCCCCCTTCTCCTTCCTCCTCCTCTTGCCCTCTACCCTGTTGTAGAAGGTAACTACTTACGTTTACTTAGGTACTGTACTTAAGTACAATGTTGAGGTACTTTTACTTCCGTTCCACTACATTTCACAGGCAAATGTTGTACTTTTACTCCACTACAAGTATTTTAAAACTTTATTGCTGGTTACTTTGTAGATTTGGATTATTATTACAAATCATACATTAAGCACTTCAGCCCTATACATTGCGGCCATTTGAAAATGGCAATGTACACAGCTCACAAGCTCACATGCGTCGCGTAGATCTGCTATTTTCAAAAGATTTTTAGACATTTGAAAATGTGAAATGCAGGATAATGAGTACCTTTACTGTTGGTACTTTAACCCATTCAGTACGGGAACCCCTTTTGGTGTTTTAAGCATTATGTTATACTTTAGCTATTGAAAAATAGCAGATCTACAAGCTCAGCGCGGCCGTGCTACGAGCTTGTAGGTCTGCTATTTTTGAAAAATCGTGAAAATGTGGCGCAAACTTTTGAATATATATACTTTCAGAGCGAACATTTTTTACTTCTGGGGTGTCCCTGGAACAACATATTTAGGCCAATTACATATATATATTTGGGTTCCTTGACATGTAAATGTTTGAGAACGACCCATAGAAACATGGGGTTTTCAGAAAACTGTCAGGATTTAGAAGACATTTGTAGAATCGTCCTCAGGTCTAAATTGGTTAAGTCTTGTACTTTTACTCAAGTACATGTTGCATTCTGGACTTTTACTTACTACATTTCATTATTGATACTTTTACTTAAGTAAAACATTTGAGTACTGTTATCCACAACCCCCTCGAACACTGTGCCCTCACCCCTGGCCTTTCATTTCTCTTGTCACATGTACTTTTTTCCCCTTCCTCCTCTCCTCCTCTCCCTCCCCTCCCGCCCTGCATCGCTCTGCTTCTTTGATGTGCACCAGCGGCTCGCATTGGAACTTTCATTCTTTTTCCTTTTTCTGTTCCCGTTGGCTGGTCTATCTCTGTTCTGCCTGCGATTTCCTGACTCGCACTTCCTTTTCATTTCCCGCCCACTCCCTCGCTCCCTCTGCGCTGCCGTTGTCTGCCTTATATATTCTTCCATGCATGCTAGCGCTCTTTGTATTGGGGTTTTCATCTTTTCTTCCCCTTCTTTTCTTTCTCCTTTGCATGCGTCTTGTATTCCATGCGGGTGTATGATCTCGCTTTCTCTTTTATGGCCAACGCATGATTTATACCTTGTCGTGCGATTTTGTCACGCTGCAAAAAAGAAATCTACAATCTACGAGCTCACAAATATGTTGCATCGCGGTATGTTCAACCGTGATGCAATCTGTTGTGAGCTAAGAGATCAGCGATTATCAGCTTGCGACACCAGTATACAACAAATGGTGTATCTTATAAATTAAGCAAAACATCATCTAACCCTTCCATCCCAACCTTCTCTTCTCTTCTCTTCTCTTCTCTTCTCTCTTCTCTTCTCGCGGTGCCATCTTCGTGCCGCCAGTGCATTAGAGAGGGAAATATAACATGGGAGGGTTCTTTTAAAATGTTCAAGCCCACTTAATAATTTGTCCAAATGAGACATGTGAGCGGGGGTGTGCAGAAGCACTTCGTAAAGATTACCCCCAGGCACCTTTAATTGAGAAGTTGGCTTAATGAAATGAATGCATTAGTGAAAAGCATGCCGTGATGAGAATTCTCCTGCCACCATTTTCAGTTTGAGGAAGCCGCGGCCCAGAGAGTTCTAGAAGCCTGTCTTCATGGCCCGCTTCCATTTAACAGCTTACACAGGCTGTTATCAGGGAGCTTTTGTTCACGTTTCAATGGCTTTGAAATGAAATTCGGTCAGTGCAGAGAATGCAAGATAAAGTCACAGGTGTGTGCAGTTACTCTTGGGAGTGCATTTTGGTCGCATTGCATTTCATTTCTCTTTTATTTGTGAAACGTTGTAGCAATGTCTTGGAAATATAATGCATATCCCAAATAAATAACAAAATAAATGTTTTTTTCTGATAAATTGTGACATTTCGAACGAGAAAACTACAACGAAGCGGACTGACGGACGGACGGCCCGCCCCGCACCGCCCCGGGCCTTAATGAAATTAATGCAATTCAGAACTTCGGAAATGTTGCTTTCTTCCTGGCAAAATTATATTGCGTTTCGCACACATTTACAGCCAGTATTAAAAGTTTAATCCGTAGTGTTAGCGTTAACTCCTGAGAGTTCACAGAGAGTTTATTGCATATGCATGCATTGCTAGCGTACATGCAAGCGTCAGGGCCTCCCACACACACATTAGTCAACACACAGCACTCTGAAAGACATAGAGACAACATGCGCGTCCCCCTACGGCGCATGTTATTTTCTATAATTAATGCTTGAGTGCCAGTTTTAGAAGTATAGCCTGCGGTGGAGCAATAATGCTAATCCCATGAACAAAGATGACAGGGTTTAGGAATTTAACCTTAATCCATTGAGACCTGGAACGCATCCATGTCACGTTATTGTTTAACCCCTTTTGGTGTTTTAAACATTATGTTGTAATTTAGCTATTGAAAAATAGCAGATCTACAAGCTCATAGCGCGCCACCGAGTGGCGCGCTATGAACTTGTAGGTCTGCTATTTTTGAAAAATCGTTAAAATGTGCCTCAAATATTTCCGAAAATTGTCATGATTTAGAAAACTTTTTTTTTAAAAATTCGACGTCAGGCCTGAATGGGTTAAGAGCCCCGGTAAACATCCAGTGGCATAAACAGTGGCATCTTAAATTTTTAACCAAACAAAAATTAAACCCTATATACTACCATCTCCAGTTACATACCGTTTCAACCCTGCACAATTATTAATATCTCCGTCCTAGTGTTTTGCCAGCTGCTTGAAAAGCGGTAGTGGAAGAAACATTTTCCTCATTGGCTGCCTCTAGTCTGCCTCCAAGCCAATGGGAGACTTAGCCATAAAACCCATACTCTGAACGCCGCAACGTGAAGCCGTGAGCTGAGGCTGAACTGATAAAAGATGTTCATAAACGAGAGCTTGCTGCAGCTGGCAATTATGACTGGGTCATTCTTGTTTTCTTCCCCCTAATAATCACAGTCACAAAAAGGAGAGAGGGAAAATGTTGGTTACCCGGGCTCCGCCTGGTGGCTTTTATCAGTCATGGAGGAGCCAGGAGGGAGGCCACAAAGTGCATGAAGGTGACCTTTGAAGAGAGAGAGAGAGAGACACGGGGGGAAATGGAGGAGGTTGTGTAGGGGGACACATTAAACTGCCCACAGGAGCTCTCTTCCTCTTGTGTTTTCATGCGCTGCCCCTTTTTTGGGGGGAGCCAGACAGACAGCAGTAGTGCAAGGTAACCTTTCTCTAATTGGTGTGTGTGTGGGGGGGGCTTATTGGGAGGGAGTAATCGCCTCTGCCCCCAGCAGGAGAGAATAGTGGGTGGGTGAGGTGGCAGGGGTGCGATATATGTGACAATGTTCAGAAGCCATTACATTCTGTTAATGGTCACATTCCAGAGAGAAACCGGCTTTGGATTTAAAGCCCAACTTTAAAGCCTAATGTTTGCACTCATTGCTTAACCACTTAAGCCCTATTATTTTATACTTTGTTGTATGGCGCAAATGGCCGATCTACAAGTTCAAAGTACAACAGGTTCAAAGAGATCGAAGCAATTCAGTTCCAGCTTCGCTTCTTAGTTGGGTGTGTTGGTTTTCTGCCCCCCCGTTTGAGAAATGTTGTTTCAAGAGTCTTGTTGCGGTACAACTAGTGTTATCTTCAGGTACACCAGTCCACCATCTGCCATTATATCATTCAATGGCAACTTAGGGCATGGGGAACATGATAGAAAGCATGTCCCACTCCAAACACACAGCATTTCTGCACGATGCAAGCGAGAACCTCTCTTTTTTCATTTTTGAACATGCTTTTACTCCAAAGAAATGGGGTAAAAAAAAATCACCCTGACTTGCATTAACTTTTTGACAGATTCAGCAGAGAGGGGCTCAGTTCACATTAAAAAATCATGTCGCCCAGGGCACCGAAATTACCAGGCCTGCCACGGATGATTTCCATAATTATGGCAGACTTTTCATTTTCAGAGTCTTTATATTGATCGAATGTGATGAAGTTATTTTATTGCTAATGGTTTCCACGTTTCATGGTTCTCGGATCAGAGCCGTGCCCTGCTGCACTGTGTGGCCAAACACGGCCGCTGTCCATGGTGCTTCCCAAGCTCCAGGATGGAACCTTGTCCATGGTGCTGAAACCACAGACTATGGCTGCAACTAATGACCATCTCCTCAGTGATTATACTTGTTTCAGCCGGGGAGCCAGCACCAAAAATCTGAGAGGACCTGTGATGTCATGATATACTTTTTATTTGTATTTTTTCTATTCATTTGGTCCACAGAATGAGAGGTCTGCTCTCAGTTATGGCCATTTTTGTATACCACACCATAGACGACCAATATAAGGCAACATTTCATCATACTTTAAGTAGCATGTGACATGTCAAACTAGGGGGTTTTCATGATTCTGAATCCATTCCAAGCATTAGTTTTGCACGAAAAACACTCCTTGTCCTAAATTCGGCCATATCAACAAATGTGCTGACCTCATCACATTTGTGACGCCGTTTTTAGGCCAAGGAGTGTTTTGATGCTTGGAATGGATTCAGAATCACGAAAACCCCCTAGTTTGACCTGTCACATGCTACTTAAAGTATGATGAAATTTTGCCTTATATTGGTTGTATGATGTGGTATACAGAAATGTCCATAACTTATTTTCTTAACTGTTGCGCCCGATACAACTGACACTGCCCCTTTCCACCTGTTGGTACCCAGTGGGAACCGGTTCAGTTCTTTTTGGTTCTTAGTCCATGAGCCAGAGCTCCAAAATTGGTGGGAAAAACTAGACCTATATTAAATTGTTTATAGGATCAATACAAGTAAATTAATACATGATAACCCTTCCACAGGCTTTTTCATATTTTCTATTATTTTGCATATTTTGTAAGTAATGGTGATAACAATCAAATATAGGTATAGTTTTGCTCACTCAATTCATAATTAACGTTCCAATTTTGGAGCTCTGGCTCATGGACTAAGAACCAAAAAGAATTGAACCGGTTCCCATTGGGAACCAACCGGTGGAAAAGGGGCCCCTGTGGAAAACTGTGTGTGTGAAAGCAAGACACTGTGTGGGAGAGTTCTGCCGGAAGACGTTTGTTTTCATGCCTGCTCTTTTTCAGTTGAATTAGTTCAGTTCCCCAATGGCAGTAATGTGTTGGCCACGTTGCTGTTGGACATAAACATCTTACGTCCATGTTTTAACTTTTTGTATAACGCCCTAGGTGTGGACGATATGGAAATGTATATCACAATATTTCTTCAAGCAGTATCATGATGCATGATAATATTATCACCATATTTGTTCATGTGGTTTTAGGGTTATTGGTCAAGTTACCTTAACAGTAACAATCACCTATAAGGTAACATAAACTAAAAGAAAAATGAGTAACGGAACATTTAGACCAAAATACTTCTCCAAATATAAATTAAGGTATAGAACTGCAAATCATAGAATGTGCATTCACTGTCTCACGATATATGAATATGACATCTCTGAATATTGTATCATAAGATATTTTATCACGATACGATATCACCCTATTGCCCACCCCTACACCCTACTTGATCATACAGTGGCACACAAAAGCTAACCTGACTCCGCCAGATGGGGCAGCAGAGAGTACACTGGGTTCCCCCCTCCTGCTCCCATCTGGGAACTCTCAGGCAGACTTGATGCTCCGGCCACAAAACGGCCTGGCCAATCAGCGGCAGCTAGAGGCGGGATCAAGGCAGCACTGTGTATGCCTTGATGGCCGGGCATCAAGTCTGCCTGAGAGTTCCCAGATGGGAGCAGGAGGGGGGAACCCAGTGTACTCACTGCTGCCCCATCTGGCGGAGTCAGGTTACACAAAAGCAGCAACAGTAGCGGATCCGCAAGCTCGAAATGCAGCGCGAAGCGACATGTTTTGAGCTTGTCGATCTGCTACTTTGGACAACTAAAGTAAACTAAACCTCCTTTGGACATATGAGGTTTCCAAGATCTTTTTTATTTTATTTTATACATTTTTTCTTTTTCCTTTTACAACTTTTACAACAAAGCTGGCAGAACTCCAGCAACCTTGTTTTTGCTTCCATGGATTTAGGCGCAATTAAATCTGGCAGCTACCCAGTGCACCCGCAGGGTATTCTGTTGAGCAGCTCCTAAACTTTCTTAACCAGATCTTCTCATCTGGTCTTGAGATTTGAATGAAGAAAAGTATTGGCTTCAATATATACTTTCAGTAAAGTTACTACGCATTATACTCATTATGCAGAACAACCCATTGCACAATTGGATTGCAATTATAAATGCATTAAATTGGGATTGTTTTTTTCTTTCTTTTTTCTGGGCCCTAGTTTTGAGCCATTTCCCAAATACATTAACATAATATATAATCATTTATAGGCAGGCAAAAGTGCATATTGGCAGTGCCGGGCAGAAGCCTTGTATCTCCATATCGTATTTAAACCTTTTTGTTTTGTTTTGTTTTTGTAAATAAATTCCCTCATTTGTCGTACAAAACGATCACGCAAAAGCAGCAAAATACAGCAGATCCCCACACCCACCCTTCCGGGTGGGTGTCGCTCCAAATTATGTGACGTAGTGTTGCACTAGGGGGGAGAGGAGGGGCCGGGGGTGACTGACAGATCGTTGAGATCCAATCAGGGCGTGCGAAAATCTCTGCTGCGACCCGCCCCTCTAGACCAGAAACCCATTAGCTCAGGCTAAGGGCCCACTTGAAAATCATGAAATTGTTTGCAGCCCACCCATCTGATGGATGGGCCACATTTTCAGAGCATGTTCATTTAATTGATCAATCAATCGATTGTGTTCCGGCTTGGATCAACAGTTCTATCTTAGTAAGTTCTTATTTGGTATCACTATGAATACTATAGGGATGTGGATAAAAAGTCGCTTTTCGTCAAAACAAATTTAAATCGATAACTCGTTTCCCCCGTGTTGGCTGTATCTGCGGTGGCTTCGACGAGGTCGGCTGTGTTGATCTGTGGGGGTGTAGTGGTTGTTTGAAGCAGTTGAGAGCTAATGTTGTTAGCATAGCTTTCACAGAACGACACTGTTGTTACGCTAGCTTCCGTTGTGGGCTCTGTGACCTGGAAGCCGTGACGTGTTGGCGTTGGCAACGGCCGATGTTTATGGAATCATCCGCTGTTGACTCGCTTGCAGGCGTGTAATCTGAATCCTTGGTATCTTTATAACCAGTTTCTGGCATAATGGCATGCAATACTAGTCTGTGCTCCTTCAATGTTGCATAAAAGTTACATCACTGTCAAATTCTTGGTATATATTTATCCTAGCCTCTCAGCGTGCGTTGATCAGCAGCAATGCTTGTACAAAGCTGTATTT
Source organism: Electrona antarctica (assembly GCF_951216825.1). NCBI lineage: Eukaryota > Metazoa > Chordata > Actinopteri > Myctophiformes > Myctophidae > Electrona > Electrona antarctica. The sequence continues at coordinate 35,242,121 of NC_136794.1, read as the reverse complement.
TTTCACGCTCACACATATTCGCTCACACATATTCCCGGTGGGCCACGACCGTAGGGGGCCGCCATTTTTTTATTTTTTATTTTTTGACAGGCAGGCAGGCAGGCCAATAGGCGGCAGGCCACCAGGAAAGGCCACCAGGAAATGCTGCCATTCTGCCAGTGCCATCATGATAATTTCACTGTACCTGACTACCTGTATCAGTGAGTGACAAATAAACCCTCTTCTATCTTGAATCCTGTTGCCAGCATCATTCTTGTGAGAGCAACAAAGGGTTTTGTAGTTGTCTGTCGGTTTGTATCATTTATGTTGTTCTGTAAAAGTGGTGGTATTAGGGCTTGTTTGTTTGTGTGTGCCTCGACGGAGCGGGCCGTATAGTTTCTGCTATCTGCGCGCTGGTTGTGGTGGGCTGGTCTGGGCCAAATTTGCGCGAAAATGACCGGGCTGAATATTTGTCCCAGTCCAGCCCTGGTGGCAAGCTCAGACTGACGACTCATTGGAGGCAATGGGTTCAGTGTCTTGCCCACGGACACTTCCACATGTAGACACTAGACAGGAGGTGCCGGGATTCGAACCGCCGACCCATGGATCATTGGACGACCTGCTCTACCTCCTGAGCCACAGTCGCCCCAACTAAAGTTTTCTACCTGTCCAACATCAATTATGATACAGACAACCTTGTGTGTTTTGTTTTGGTATGACGGATGTGCGGAGTGTCACACAGCACCGCATGCTCACAAAATAAAGTCACATTTTTATTATCATTACAGCTTTGATGCAAATTCTAAACATGATGGGTGCAGCACTGCAGCTGCAGAAGTTGTGTATAGGAAGCACCACTTCTCCTCTCAAGTGCTGCATAGCAGAAAAGAAAAATCGATCGACATGCCGTTAAATGGCTTTGACACGTCGACTCGTGAAATACTGAGTTCACATGCCCAATAAAAGCAATTTTTTCAAGGTTTGAAAGAAAAAACATATTTTTATTACATTATTATTTTACCATATTTTATCATTTAAATCTAAATTATTTGTGGGTCACTGACCTAAATGTTGACTACAAACGATCCACAGTTTCATTTTATTTTATTCCATTCTCTGAAAAGTTTTTGGACATACACGGTATCCACCCACACATGTTTTTTTACTTGTGTCTACAATCAGGTCAAACCAACATTGGAATGAGTGGAGGTTGTGCCAAGCAGCAGGGCTGGGATTCTGCTGAGAGGAAAAAAAACATGCAGAAGGAAAAATACAATCAAGGCCGTAAACCTGGAATCAATGTTGATGAAATGATCCTTTATCATGATCCTGTCTGAGTGGTATTCCCAGTGGTGGTGTGTGTGTGTGTGTGAGAAGGATTATTTGAGGTAATCACTTGCACTTAGAACTGGTGCATTACCAAAACAGACTGTGTGTGTGTGTGTGTGTGTGTGTGTGTGTGTGTGTGTGTGTGTGTGTGTGTGTGTGTGTGTGTGTGTGTGTGTGTGTGTGTGTGTGTGTGTGTGTGTGTGTGTGTGTGTGTGTGTGTGTGTGTGTGTGTGTGTGTGAGAAAATGACACAGAAAAAGGGAAGTGTGTCAGTGAAACACAGGTGTGTCTGTGTGTTTACAGTACATGTGGAAGCTTTCATGTGAATCAGAGCAAGCGCACATGCTGTGTGTGTGTGTGTGTGTGTGCGTGCCACCTCACACTGTGCACTCCCTAGCCAGAGGCCAGATGTGTGCTGCTGTCGCAATCAGGAGCCAATCAACGGAGGGTTGGATGCCGAGTGCATCGGTGCGTGTTCGTTGTCACACCACTGTGTCTGTGCAGGTGCATCGCTGTGAGGCGGAAACCTCTTAACTCCATGTTCTGACTAACTCCATATTCCCGTAAATCAACACCCTACTTGATCATACTACAGCGTCACACAAAAGCATCAAAAGTAGCAGATCCATCAGTTTTGGACTTATGAGGTTTTCTCTCTCTCTCTCTCTCTCTCTCTCTCTCTCTCTCTCTCTCTCTCCCTCTTGATTATAGTGTTTTGCTGGAGGTAGACATTTCTTTTGGGGGGGGGGGGGGTATGACTGCTAGGTATGTTATGCGGCGCAGATGGCTGGTATAATGTTCTCAGCACGGCCTTGTTGATTACCTAGCTTGATTCCAAGGTATATTCAAGTTATCAATCATATATGTCATGCGGTTATTGTTATATGATACCTAAACAGCATGCATAAATGTAATTTGTTTTATTGCAATTGTTTGTGTAAGTAAAATGTCATGATCATGACAGCCCTAATAGTGCAGACTGCAGCGCCCGCTGCAGAGCCTTCTGTCTGCAGCAGAGCAGCCTCTTGGCCCTCTCCATGCTTCCCCAGCTTCTCCTCCTGCGTTCGGGCTGCCACACTCAGCCTCGCCTCTAGCCCGCTGTCCTCGGGAGCCCCAGGCCAGCCTGAGGCTGAGCCCTGACTGAGAAATGATGGAAGAGTGAACTTTTGAGATTTGAAACACACTCGCTGTCCTTAACATAGGTGGCATGCACTAGAAATAAACACCTTTTCTAGTGTGTTGCTGCGCGTGCATTCACAGTGCATTCACAGTGCGCGCAACAGCTGCTGCACTGTCAATCAGCAGCGTTTTGCTCTTGTGCTGCATGATGAAAAACAAACCCACAGTAATAATAACTGAACACTTACTATTGCGTGCGTGCGTGCGTGCGTGCGTGCGTGCGTGCGTGCGTGCGTGCGTGCGTGCGTGCGTGCGTTCCCATTGACACGTCACATGTCACCCACCAGCTGACATGCCACAGATAGCTTGACAGATCGCAGTCAGCCTTGGAATGTACTGCATGCGCACACACATGTGTGGGGGGGGGGGGGTACCACATCGAGGAGGACCACAACCTTAGCAGCACCCAGCCAGCAGGCACTAGATGCATAGGATCAGAGGCTTCATTAAATTGCATTCTTTAAAAAATATATATCCCAGATTTTGCAGTCCATTTTTTTTCACCCAGTGTTAATTATCTATGTAATCCTGGGCCAACCTGGGGGGGCAGTGGACTGCTTCCTTCTATGCATGAGGAGTCCAAGCTGCTTCTTTTCACCTGACATGGGAGAGTTTCCCCGGACGAACGTAGCGCGTGGAAGGAACACGTTATTCCGACCAGATCCTTTCCCCTCCATCAGGCGCCCTGGCTGGCCAGGGGGAGGTAGTTTTAGAGGACCAGGATTACTGCATGTTTTTTTGTGAGGGACACGGGAAGAACATGCAAACTCCACACAGAAAGGCCCCTTCGCCAACCCCGCCTCAGGTATGGGCACTGATGATGCAGAGGAGGGAACAGGCCCCCAGTGCCCACAGAGTCCCCAGCGGGAATCGAACCCAGGACATTCTAGCTGTGAGGCGACAGCACTACTGACTGTGCCACCATGCCCCTTAAATTGCATTCTGCAATCTTTACCGTGAAATGAAATGCAAAGATGCATGTTCTACTATTCAGTGGCGCAAGAACGCTTCAATCGTATATACCACTTGCAATCGCCGGGACTAGGGAGGCATGCTGTTTTGTTAGCATCCCTCCTCTGAGATACTGTATGTGTGCTGGCGTTTCACCAGAGGAGGGGTCGGAGCACAGCAGCGGCAATTACCGTCTATGTTTGTGTTATTTGCACGTTTGTGTGAGCGTGTGAGACTCGGGCAGAAAACAGACAGGGGGAGAAAAAAAGAAACGTGTGCTCTATACAAGAAATACATTCACAGCGGGATTTGCAACCGTGGTGGTGTCATAATTGCCCTTTTTCCGAGCGTGCTAACCAACAGAGAATCTCATCGCTGTCGGATGGAAATTTTCCAATGTTCCAATGGAGTCAACGTAGTTACTGTTTCAATCAGTAACCAAAATAAAAACGGATTGCAAAATCTGCTAAAGCTTACAACAGGTCACATCACAACAACACGTGTGGATGACCTTTTTCGCTACTTTTGGCCTATTTATTATACAATCAAGTAAGACATTAATTTACGAAAAAACAAAAAAAACAGGTTGATATGGAGATACAAGGTTTCTGCCAGACAACGCGACAACGATATGTGATGTTGGGAACGGGGTGGGAGGCTATGGGGACTCGCCACACATATACAGAAGCCACAGGGGAGAATGTCCGCCTCCCAAGCGACGTTAAATTGTCTGGAATAGCTCCGTGATAACGGTGAGCATCGACCACCTGCCCTGGCTGCTCCGCTACCTTTTGTTCAAAGGGTAATTTAGCGTTAAGAGCGGCCATCCTTTTTTACAACCCTCCCGTGGTTTGTGGATGCTGTGCTTTTCTTTTTTTCCCAGCAGGAACCGCAAGGCCAGCCGCAAGGTCAATGCTTCGGTCGGCAGCACACTGCGAAGCATTTCGCGACGATCTCTTGACTCCAAAATGGCCACAGCCGTTGGCACGAGCCGCGGCGGGTCCACAGTGGGAATCCTGTGCAATGAAATCCCAGAGTGTTCATTTAACTCGGACAGGGCGGGGGGAAATGGACCCTTGGGGTTCATTGGGGGTTAAAACGAACGCTCTGGGTTTTATTGTGTGAGTGTGCGAGCGTCGGGGTGCCACTGACATTGTTGCTGTGTGCCAGCTGGAATGCAGTGTTGTTGCTTGAATCTGGCATATGGCAGTGTTTTCAGTTGACATACTGGCTTATAACAGAGGGCAGCACTTGGTGGCTGTTAAGAAGGTCAAAGCGCCACGTCACGAGGAATGAAAGATGAGGGAGAAAGACAGTATATGTCCCGGGGAAGTAAATCCGTTCAGTCGTGTAGGGTCATTACTCATGCAAAGACAGATAAATAAACAACAGGTGAATATATTTTAGTAAGCAGTTCAAAATGTATTCCATTCATTCTATTAATCATGTGTGGCGACAGGAACTGGGCTCCTGACCAGGACCTCCAGGCGACGGGCGGATAAAAATGCCTTCATGAGTTCAGATCGACAACCCTCGCCATGTGTGTGCTTGGGAGATTATTATTGGTTTTGAGTGAATGTTATTGCCCACAGTTGCTCCGTGTATAAATTACAATATCATTAGTTGTCTGCGGTGGGAATGAAAGACAGGCTATAGGGCAGCGGTGAGAGAGGACAAGCAGGTGGCATGGATGGAGTGACCGAGGAAGACGCAGGGAACAGACGCAGATGGAAACAGATGACCCGCTGTGGCGACCCCTGATGGAAATTGGGAGGAGGAAGGAGAAGGAGAAGAAGAAGAAGAATTACATGATGTTACTCTTATTCCTATGCAGGGGACTACCACTGATTTTCAACATTGAACAAGCTCGCAGCACGGCACAAAGTGACATGCTGTGAGCTTGTATATCTGCTATTTTTGAATTGCCGATGCGAAAAAAAATCAAATCAAAATTAAAACATGACGCTTTCCCGTTGTTAAGGTAAGTAAGGTCCTACCAGTAATGTTTTGGGTTTGTGATGTTTACCACATCATTTCAACTGTAGTCAATAGGACTGGGTCAACGGGTCAACACAATACATTTATGTTGGTTTTCCTTTAAGCATGGCTAATAATCAGCCGGCTGTATTGATTATGTGATGCTTCATCTCACCAAGGTCCCCGGGTCTAAATCAATATATAGATTTCATTGACTTCACCCTAACACTGTTATTTTTGGGCAATTAACACTAGTGACCCGCGATACAGCCTCATTAACTCACACAACACTGCCATTGCATGGAAAGCTTAGAGGTGTCCACAACATCTTTTGAGGAATTCATGGCTGTGACAATGTTTTGAAAGGTTTTAAATTGAATAGATGGAATAACATATGCATAACTATGTTATGAATTCAGTATCACCAGTAACCACCCATAATGTTTGATTTTCCTGCGGAAACATGGAAACCCAAGAACGTTTTCACTTCCCCATCGGCAGAAATTATGGGAAAAGTGTTTTTTTTTATCACAATGACAAATGCTCATTTAAAGGTATATTCAGTGATTTCACTTAATTCAAATATCACTTCTTTTTTTGTTTTGTTGTGATAATCCTCCCTACTATAGAGTATGCTGACCATACAGTATACCATACAGAGTTCCTCCCTGTCCCCGGTTAACCCCTGGGGGTCAAAAAACCTTAGTTTTCGTTTTTTAGCTAGGTGGCCCAGCCTTCATGCAATCAGAATAGAGATGGCCCTTCTGCCAATCATGATTGAGCGGTGGCGGGCCTTGGTGTGTGTGCTGTTGGCCTGTCGCGTGTCCCCCCACTGTAGTGCGTGCATGTGCACATCTTGTTACCGGGGTGGACTGGGGGTTTTTCCAAATCACCCAAATCACTGAATGCTCCTTTAATCCTGGAAGTACATACTTTTATTAGTGTAAATTTTTACACTTTCAGACTTAAATCAACTCAAGATTGTTTTGTGCATACACTTTAAACTCTATATATTATTACAAAACGGATATTAATCAAATATGTGGTAGTTTAAGCTGTATCGATTAGAAAATAGCTCATCTACAAGCTCACAACCCGTCACATTTGTGAAATTGGACATTTCTGTATAACGACTACTTTTGCTTTTGGTACATTAACCATTATTTTTTTAACATTTTTGAAAAATCTTGAAAGTGCGAGAACTACTGATTTAGAAGGCATTTGTAGAATCAGCCTCAGGTCTTGTATATTGATGCCAATGCTTTGAGGGAGGGCGAGATCCATTTTAGCCGACCGCCCGGTCGGTCGGTAGTGTTACTGAATGCTTTTGATGCCAATACTTTTACTTACATTGCGAATACGGGACTTTGCACTGTATTCACCTTTTACTGTGGTGTACTTTTACTCACGGAATCTGCCATCTGGGTACTTCTACCACCACTGGAAAGTGCCATTATTATTGTATCAACCCCCCTTGTTTCAGCTGTGGACAACCTGCGGCTGGGTTCCAAACCGTTCAAGCTGTTTGTGGTCGGGGTGCGAAGGAGGCCTGGATACAAATGTCTTTGTTTGCTATTGTTTTCCCGCTAGGGGACCAGAACAAATGTCATGACTCAATCTGGACTTAATCCTTCCATAATGGATGACTCGCCTCTCTCATATACAATAGCATTTGTTCTTTAAGCATGTGTGTGTTGCTGGCACATGCACACACCAGTGGTGGAAAGTACATTGCTTAACTCATTCACTGCCAGAGTAAATTCTTAGATAAATTACTCTGCCCTTGCCAGCGATTTTTTTAGTTTTTCCTTACCTTTCAAATAAGTAGTCACAGGATATTTATAGCCAGGACAATCGATCCCCCGAACGTTGTTAAACGGCACAAGTTTTCTGGAAGAAAAAAAAAATCACACTCATGTGAAGTGAGGGGCGCTCTTATCGTCATACATCACCATACATTACATTCCGTGAAACACAGAACGCTGTGCATAGGAGCGCCCCTCAAAAAGCGACAATCCGTTCCATAGATAGGGTCTGTTGAAAATAGCATGCTGGCCGAGATAAAGATAAAAGATTAACATGGTAGTGGCCGGTGGCATTTTTTATTCTTTTTTTTTTTTGCGATCACGTAATCTTGCACCCATGCACACAACTGTACACACACAGGCACAAACACCACACACAAGTGCACACGGAAACATATATATCACATTTGCACTACAAAGTATGCCTGCATGAAACACTAAATAGCGTATGGAGAAAATAACTACAGCACACTATCCAGCCTCCAGTATGGGTGCATTATGACATGTGCACATCAAACACTGCCTTGCGTCGACTGAACATCACTATCTGGACCACGGCGAGCTGCCAGTATTTCCTTTGGGCACAGCCTTATTGCCAACATATCAATATCTGATTAATTATGAGGCCTCCAAGGAATGATGGCGAGGGGGAGAGACAGACTGGAGAGAGAGAGGGAGGTGCCATGTCCGCTTATTATAAGCGCCAGCTTGCTTTTCAGTAAAGTCACTTGCAAATATTGGTAGTGCAGTTTGTTTGTTTTTTCTGTTTTTTTACACGTTTCAAAAAAACGAATTAGTTATGCTGCGCGCGCGCGCACACACACACACACACACACACAGACACACAGACACACAGAGAAACAGAGACAGAGACACACAGAGAGACAGAGACACAGAGAGACAGTCACACACAGAGAGACAGAGACACTGTTTACTGTTATATTGTATTGTTTGTGATATGGATCCTCCTGGGTCTGAAATAAAGATTGATTGATTGATTGATTGACACAGAGGGAGAGAAACGGAGAGGGAGAGACACAGAGAGAGGGAGAGAAACAGAGAGACAGAATATATTTTAGTTTGTAAAGTAGCGTTGCAGCAGAGTGACAGGCTTCTTGAGCGGTGCGTCCCGCTGCGCATTAGACACGCCGCCTCCATTCGCTTCAAACGCTCGCAGGCTGAGACTCTTTTGAAGAGGCTCGCAGAGAACACAAACAAAACACAAACAAAATGTTTGAATGAAAATAACTCAACACCCCCCCCCCCCCCCCCCCTCCCCCGCACACACAACGCTACACCAGCGCAGGCAGCCTCCAACACCACCCACACAACATACAGTAGGCTACCCTATACATACAAACATACATACATGCATGTGTTCACACATACAGCGGCCCCCAGCTCTTTTCAGATGGAGATTCTTTTGTATGTTTGCCAATGTACTGTGTGTGCGCGATAGAGGTGAGAGTATGTAAGTAGTGGTTCCTCGAGCCATGTGGCCCCATAGGTCAGGAGCCTCCCGTTCCCTGACGCAGTTTGATGTACAAGTACAACACCCGGGCATGATTGTATTGTGTCACATTAAGTACTGTAGGCCTACACCCCTCCTGGACTTGATGCTAGTATGTCCACCTGGACATCACGCGCTAGAATGTCGCAGGGACTTACCACCAATAGGTCAGTAGCTCAGCAGACATTTTGGAAAGAACTCTTCCTATAGTTCCTACTTCATTCCGGGCCCCTTCCCTACTTCCTTCACAGGTGTTACCGATTATACTAATTCAACATTTTAATTTCAAGGACCCCCCGTGGAAAATATATTTGTGTACGCGGACAGCAGTTGAAACGCAGTCACTGATTAGCCCCGATCATTCTCTGATTTCTCATGCTCTCTGCCTACAGGCCGAAGTTCAGACTGATACCGTGGCGCAATGTGAATCCACATTATCAGTCTGGCTAATGCCAGGCTACAAGACTCGTTACTAGGCACAGACATTTTAATAAGTTCACAATTCAAACAAGCAAATGTGTTTTTGTGACTATTCTTTGAGACACACATATGGGTATTTCGGGGTGTGATCGAATCCACCATTGCTTCCTGGGGTTAAAACAGCTTTAGGAATTGCATTAGGGAACGTACACATGGTTACATTTTATGTTTTTGTTTTCCTCCGTATAGTGCAACATTGTTGAAGTATTGTTGTGCAGGTGATTGCAACAACCCCCAGATGCAGTGAAAAATCGGGGCTGCCAAATATTCTAAACTTCCCGCCATTCTGCCAATAATCATATTCTTTGAGCGCATCCAATGTTTTGCGGGGTCAAACAAAGAATCAATGATGCTGATCCCCTTCCCCTGTTCGCTCATATACTATACTAGGACATTGTGTGTGTGTGTGTGTGTGTGTGTGTGTGTGTGTGTGTGTGTGTGTGTGTGTGTGTGTGTGTGTGTGTGTGTGTGTGTGTGTGTGTGTGTGTGTGTGTGTGTGTGTGTGTGTGTGTGTGTGTGTGTGTGTGTGTGTGTGTGTGTGTGCAGTCAGAAGAAGACCTTTTTTATATCAGCTGTATTCATCATAGGCAGCCCACGATCAATCCAACAACCTATAACCTGGAAAACCTCCTCCATCACATAAATGTCAACCGCTGAGGCTGTTCTTTTTTTTCATGTGACGCGACTAGGAGGAAGGAAGCCAGTGACCTGCCACACTTAATCTCTCTCCTCCTTACTGCCCTTGGGCCCCATTAAACGCAACGTGAACACCACACCGGAATCTGGGGAATATAGCTCAACCCTGCAGCAGCATAGTCTGGTGTCATAATGAGCTTCAAATAGTAAAATCGGGGAGGGGGAAAGGGTAAAAGAACTACATTTAGAAGAAGACAAAAAGGCTATAAGTGTAATGACGCTGATGCATTAGCCCTTTTTTTGCGGAGAGAGGGAAGATGCTCATGGCAACAGCCGGCAAAGTTGCGTAGAATATATAACTCTTAGAATGTGCAAATGTTTCCAAATCGGCCGTTACGGGTCCATTTGGAAACATTTGCACATTCTTAAGAGTTACACATGGATGAATAATGCACACTGAGGATTTCACTGTGTGATGGCTCTTCATGACGAAGAATCGATATTGTGAAAAAACGTTAATGTTACATATCATTCATATACATGTATACATATACATATACATACATATAATATTTCAGGTCCTGGTATGAGTGAATAGGGGGAGGGGATCAACGCCACGTGATTCTTTGTTTTGACCTCGCGAAAACTCAGATTTGTGTCTCAAAGAATATGATTGGCATAATTGCTGAAAGTTTAGAATATTATGCGGTTCTGTTTCTATTTGTCACAACATCGTTGGTGTTGCAATCACCTGCACTGCAATACATCCCATGAAGGAATGGCAGATTCAGCCACTCCCCGAAATACCCGTATGTGTGTTTCATAGAGTACATTCAAATTACTCTATATTGTTAAATTATAGGCAAAGCCGCAAAACTATCAGTAACGTGAAATGTGAGCTCCACATGCCCTAGCAAGCAGACAAAATCCATCTGGCAGAAATGCACCAAATGTCAATATCAAGATGATTGCATGTGATATCAGGCAAAAACAAGTCAAGTCAACTCATTGGTCTCCTGATGCTCAGTTGGAAAAGAAATTTGGGACAGTTCTTCCAAGGTTCTGCTGTGTATCGCGTCCTTGTGGCTCTGCTCATGTATTGTACCATCAGCCTGGTTATTTGCCAGACTCAATTGATGCGAGACCTTCCCTGAAAAAAATATGACCAGACCGCTGTTGAGCAAGGACATATGAAACACATGAATGGTTGTATGTGCGCCGAACATTTACTGATTCTGTACCAGCTGGAAGACTGTAAGAGAGGACTGGCATGCTTAAGACAGCTGTGTCTAATCATGATCTATTGCCACCATTCCTGAATAAAGTGCCTGGTGCTGGGAGTCTGGTGCAACGCACAGGGCCTGACCTGGTGAGAGCAGGAGTGGACCTGGTGAGACGTAGGAGGGGCCCGGACAGGAGTCAACCCACAGAGCCTAGTCCTTCCACGCGCCAGAATGGTACCTCCCAGTCCCGGCAGAGTAGTTCAGCAGGAATGGATTGTGTGGCCCTGGTTTTTCCCTAATGGGACTGATCGAGGGTAGCTACTGGGACGTAAGTCGGGACTTGATCACCCCGGCTGGGTCACCTGAGTGAGGGGTATGATGTTGGGAGACCCGAAACCCCGATGAACTTGGGATACATCACTGAGGATACGTCCCAGGTGCATCCATGTATGTATTTTGTTTAGTTATTTACTTAACCCGTTAAACATCTGTGTAATTGTATACTTGGCTATTAAAAAATAGCAGATCTAGATACAAGCTCATAGCGCATCACGTCGTGCCACGCAATGTGAACATTTCTGCAAATCTTTGAAACAACATTCATTTTCCCCCTAAAGTTATTCACGTCTTAATGGCTTAATGATGTGATCTTATTAACACAATCGACGCTGGGATTTCTTTAAAAATAGAAGCTCGGGGTGCCGGGAAGATATGTCCGCTTTTACTCTGTAATGCTACGTTCACACCTACGAAGCTAGAAAAAAAAAGCAAAGCAAAAATGATTTCGAAGCAGCTTTTTTTTAGAAAGTGGGCGTGTACAAGGTACCTGTCAGTCAAGCGGCCTGGACTGGCCTTGAGACGAGACAGAAAATAGGCAGTCCGAGCAGACGCGCATTTTAAAGTCTAAAATGCAAAATAGCGGCTGTAGAGGATAAATAATTATATATTTAGTTACATCATAACCTATTTATGGATAAATAAATAATATAATCTTGATAAACATGCTTGTAAATAACCGAAGGAGACGAAGGACCAGATCTCGATCCTCCCTCTTTTACCCCGGCTCATGTGCTCATCTTGGGGGGGGGAACCCCCCACTCCGCCGTCCTCTTCCCCGGGCCACGAGCGAAACCCTCCGGGCTATTTTTTAAATAGTGGCTCTGTATGTAATGTTTTAATGTTGATTTAGCAAGAGCATACCATATTTATGGAAAGAAATACAATTGTATATATCCAGCACGTCGTGGAAGCAATTAAACAGCTTGTGGGTTTCGTGTGGGTTCCGGACATGTCCCCATGTCTCCCGGGGAAGGGAGACACTATTCGCGGCGCTGTCGGTCTGTCACTGACCCTCGGCTGAGTCGGCTTCCCTGTATGTCGTGGGCTCCTCCGCGGTGCTCCACCGCATGTTTGCTTTTAATTAGCAGATGATGTGAAACTTGGGCCACTATAGTAGGCATACTTTTTTTACTTAATAAATAATCAATATCACCGGAACGGAGTCCGGTGCAACAGGTTATATCACACACACACGCGGGGATTGTGGTCTATCTATCCATAAATATAGGCTATCTATTCATCTACTGTCTTTCAACTTTTGCTATGAGGTTCATCGATAGGCCTACATGAACGCAATAAACCAATTGAAATGATTCCCTCAAAAAAATCTTATCTATATGCAATTGGTTCATCAATACATGAATGCGATAAACCAATACAAATGATTCCCTCAAAAAATATTATCTATGCGATTGGTTCATCGATACAGAACGCAGCAAACCAATCACAAAACACGGGCAACATATTGCATAAATAGAGGGGTTTTAAGTAAACCCTCATATGTCACCATGGATCTTCGGATGAGACGTCGGAGGCTCCTGAGTAGGAGGAAGTGTTGAGCCTTGGGGAGAGGTGGGGTGATCATCATCACACTGCAAATTATCATAGTCCTCATTTTAGGTTGGATCAGGGATGTTCACATATGATACAACTGATATAAAGGCTATTCATTATTTTTTAAAGGTATGATGGGCGGTGCCCAAGTTTCAACATGTACATGCAGCTAGCTACTACTGACTCGACTCACCGCGCACACACACACACACACACACACACACATGCACACGACCACAGAGCGAAAAAACAACCGTTTTGAACTATATTGTTTAGTTGTTTGTCTATCTATCTATATCTGCTAATTTATCAACCGTGTGTGTATTTAGTCCACAACCAGCGTCAGCGACGGATAGCGTTCTGGTCAGTCCATGCTTAGCTTCGGTGAGAACCGGGGGGGTCCGACTGTAGGGCACTTCACCCCGGCTACTGTGCCATTCCACTGGGAGAGAACTGGGTGGCAAGTGACTGAACACAACCAGTTTTCACCGTGTCGACAACTTGTTGCTCATATAAACTTTTATTTCTTTCAATAATATGCTATGGTCTTGCCAAATATTCCTTCATATTACATATACAGCCCTTATTTAAAAAGTAAATAATTGAATGCGATGTCTGTGCGGTCAGCTTTTGCGGAGGGTTTCTGCTCTTGTCAAATGAGCTAAACTCCGCCTCCTCAAACCACGCTGTGCTCTGGTTGGCTAGAAGCAGCTTCTAGAAGATGAAGCCAGAACCCAGCTTTTAAAAGCTGCGTCAAAGATGAGTTTTCAGGAGAAAAAAAGCTGGTCTGCATAGAGAACATGGGACCACGAAGCAAGAAGCTGCTTCTAGCTTCCTTGGTGTGAACGCGGCTTAAGCCCCCCGCTCCTGTTCTGGGAGACATATGTTTGCTTGCTTACCTTGCTAAGATTACGATATAAGTCGCTGATGATCGCTCGCTTAATATTTTGAATGAGAGGCATGTTGAAGTCAGAAATGAAGAGCTTAGTATAACCATCTGGTGAAAACCACTGAGAGCTCCTTAGATTACCCGCGCTGAGCTTTTCTTTGTGAACGGTAAACAGGGAAGTGAACGCCCATGCGCAAAAGAGCAAGGAGTATGGTGCAGAAGGAGAGGCCAACTAAAAATAAATAAATAAAGAATTATCTTGTTTGATATCAATGAAAATGCGCTAGAAGTCACCTGTCGGTTGGATTAGTTATTACGTTCCCCGCCGTACGGTCTAAATGGGTTAAAAGACAAGGTCAGTTTACAATGAAGCTTTGTTTGTTTGTTTGTTTGTTTATTTTCACATACAAAAATATTCAGGAAATGATACACAATGTCAATAAAAATGTGAAGGAGAAAGCCTAAAAACCCTCCAGGGGCTAAGTGGCATTCTCCAGGCATGTTTATACATTCATAGTTTTATTTTGTTTGTTTAAAGAAAAAACTTCATCATATTGAACATGCAGCTTAAACATTAGAATACAATACAGGGACAGTGAGAGGACGAAAATATACTGTATAACAAGAAAAAAAGCGCAATAGACAGAAGTCAGACAATAAAACCGCTATAGGATAACCTTGAGTACACCAGGTTAATTTAGCAGACAATGAAGCTTTCATTCACATCACGGCATACGCCTTCTCTGACTGTTCCTGAAGGTTTCGGTTCAGAATCGTGGTAGAGAAACATTTTTCAGCAAAACTCTGATGTAACTGTTGCCATTAATCTGGTATAGGCATGAAAGAAGAAGCTGGTGGGGAATGCTGTCATTTCAGTAGAAGACACACATCCCCTGTGTGATGCCTACAGGATCTATTACAAAATCCTGTAAAAGACCAATGTTTCCCAACCCCGGGGGCCAGGTGGGTGGGGATCTTTTTAAATGGGGGTCTACGGCCAAATACACTACGTATTGTTGCTGTCGGGCAGAAACCTCTTATCTCCTTATCTTTTTATTTTTCCCGTAAATGAACATCTTACTTGATCATACTACAGAGTCACACAAAAGGATCAAAAGTAGCATATTCTACCCAAGCTTGTAGATCTGCTACTTTTGCCGTTTTTGAATTTGAATCCTGAATGTTGGTGTTCTTGACATAAAACTGTGAAACACTGCAGATTATTATAGAATGGCAGTATACAGTTTTATTTGATCTTTATTTTGTATTGCGCTTCCCTGTGAACAGTCTTCTACACCCCATCTGGTGCTCCAACAATACAATTATAAAATAATTTTAATTTGCCTTTTGAGCCAGGATTAGCAAAAAAAGATAACATTTGGGACTTGTGGACAAGTTATCACGTAATGTGCGTCTGATGTAATCTCTTGCTGATAGTTGCATAACACTCCTTTGTGCAGTTTTGTAGGAAAAGAACTGCCCTGCCGGCAACAAGCAAAAACATGTTTTTTTTCTCCCATTTTTGCTTCCCCTGTGTTTTTTCTTATTTCTTTCTCTTCAAACCACTCATTTAGTTGAAGTGTTCAGCTTGGGTCGCCAGGCCCGATACTGTCAGCTCTGTGCTGCTATGGTATGTGCTTCACTGCCATTTGAAAACGTAGGCCGTTTTCTGACTCTTTTTGGCTCGACCAAAAATAATAATAAAATCATACTGTAATAGTGTATTTTGATGAGGAAACCTGAGCACGGCTGCTCACATCTGTTCCCCCAGCACATCATTCCACCTCCACAAAGTCCACATTACTCACACACCTTGTCTGTTTGCTTTGGTTTTTTTGGGTGGGACCCCAGTGACTCACCTGGAAAGACTGCATGATATACAACATGCATAAGACTGTAGTCCGTCCCACACATGGCCCAGGTTCTAATCCCACGCCAAAAAATGTGAACGTACAATTATGTGTTGAACATACTAGTATTTTATTAAAGACATATTTTATCAAAACACAGAATCAAGAGATTATACAATACAACTAAGAATAAAACAGTTAAAATCTCTCTCTAGGTCATCCTCAGGCGATAGCAGAGCACTTTGCGCTCCTGCGTCTTTCTTGAGTACATCCACGTATGTTAATGTGGGACGTCCTCGTGGCCGGTGCCCGTGTGTTGGTATGTTAATGTGGGACGTCCTCGTGACCGGTGCCCGTGTGTTGGTATGTTAATGTGGGACGTCCTCGTGACCGGTGCCCGTGTGTTGGTATGTTAATGTGGGACGTCCTCGTGACCGGTACCCGTGTGTTGGTATGTTAATGTGGGACGTACTCGTGACCGGTGCCCGTGTGTTGGTATGTTAATGTGGGACGTCCTCGTGACCGGTGCCCGTGTGTTGGTATGTTAATGTGGGACGTCCTCGTGACCGGTGCCCGTGTGTTGGTATGTTAATGTGGGACGTCCTCGTGACCGGTGCCCGTGTGTTGGTATGTTAATGTGGGACGTCCTCGTGACCGGTGCCCATGTGTTGGTATGTTAGTGTGGGACGTCCTCGTGACCGGTGCCCGTGTGTTGGTATGTTAATGTGGGACGTCCTCGTGACCGGTGCCCGTGTGTTGGTATGTTAATGTGGGACGTCCTCGTGACCGGTGCCTGTGTGTTGGTATGTTAATGTGGGACGTCCTCGTGACCGGTGCCCGTGTGTTGGTATGTTAATGTGGGACGTCCTCGTGACCGGTGCCCGTGTGTTGGTATGTTAATGTGGGACGTCCTCGTGACCGGTGCCCGTGTGTTGGTATGTTAATGTGGGACGTCCTCGTGACCGGTACCCGTGTGTTGGTATGTTAATGTGGGACGTCCTCGTGACCGGTGCCCGTGTGTTGGTATGTTAATGTGGGACGTCCTCGTGACCGGTGCCCGTGTGTTGGTATGTTAATGTGGGACGTCCTCGTGACCGGTGCCTGTGTGTTGGTATGTTAATGTGGGACGTCCTCGTGACCGGTGCCCGTGTGTTGGTATGTTAATGTGGGACGTCCTCGTGACCGGTGCCCGTGTGTTGGTATGTTAATGTGGGACGTCCTCGTGACCGGTGCCCGTGTGTTGGTATGTTAATGTGGGATGTCCTCGTGACCGGTGCCTGTGTGTTGGTATGTTAATGTGGGACGTCCTCGTGACCGGTTCCCGTGTGTTGGTATGTTAATGTGGGACGTCCTCGTGACCGGTGCCCGTGTGTTGGTATGTTAATGTGGGACGTCCTCGTGACCGGTGCCTGTGTGTTGGTATGTTAATGTGGGACGTCCTCGTGACCGGTGCCCGTGTGTTGGTATGTTAATGTGGGACGTCCTCGTGACCGGTGCCCGTGTGTTGGTATGTTAATGTGGGACGTCCTCGTGACCGGTGCCCGTGTGTTGGTATGTTAATGTGGGATGTCCTCGTGACCGGTGCCTGTGTGTTGGTATGTTAATGTGGGACGTCCTCGTGACCGGTGCCCGTGTGTTGGTATGTTAATGTGGGACGTCCTCGTGACCGGTGCCCATGTGTTGGTATGTTAGTGTGGGACGTCCTCGTGACCGGTGCCCATGTGTTGGTATGTTAATGTGGGACGTCCTCGTGACCGGTGCCCGTGTGTTGGTTCCCACAGCACTAGTTTGGTAAATGGTAAATGGTGCATTTATATAGCGCCTTTATCCAAGGCGCTTTACATAGATTGTGCATTACATTCACCCATTCATACACCGATTGCGGCGGAAGCCATGCAAGGTACCAACCAGCACATTGGGAGCAATTTGGGGTTCAGTGTCTTGCCCAAGGACACTTCGACATGTAGACAGGAGGAGCCGGGATTCGAACCGCCGACCCATGGATCATTGGACGACCTGCTCTACCTCCTGAGCCACAGTCGCCCCGTTTGCTGCTGGCAGCTCTTGGTGTCTTTGTCAGTGTCCTGCTAGTCTCATTCTCCTGGCTGCTATTTTCTGGCTCACCCTTCTCATTCCATCATACAGGTTCTCGTTGGTGATGCTCCAAAACTCTTGCTCTTGCTGATGTTTAGTACTGCACGCAGCATTCTGGTATAGCGCCCATCTAGAGACAGAACTAGAAATGGTAATTAGTAAAATAAATTAAAAAAATTGTAAAAAGACATACAGTACTTACGCTAGCTGATAACGTTGACATTACTCAGAAGGTTGGACTAATTTTCTCCCAACCTCAGGCATCTCACAAGATAAAAAGTTTAGCTGCCAGAATTATGTTTTTGGCAGTATTTTTGTTATTTCTTGTTTTCTATTTTGCTATTTGGTTTGTTGGTCATGTATGTATTTGTTGCGGCGTTTAATTTCGTCATTTCAGGTCTTATGACCATATATGGTGTCAAGTCAGCATGCCTGACAAGCCTTGTAGGCTTCCATCTGAAGTGGGCAGACAGAGGTTTGTTTGACAACAGCATGTTGTTTCCTTGTCAAGATTTAAGTTGTGTATTGTATTTGGTTATGAGTCTAATTTATCAATTGTGTTTATTTTCAGTCTGGGTTGCTTTTGATGTTTGTATGGGTTCCTTCCTTCATTCCCTTTGATCCCTATGTGCAGCCAGTGAGGTGAATATTTGTTTGTGTATTTTCGTATTTTTATGTGCTTTATGCTTCATTTATTGTTCTGAATCTGATCACTGTTTGTCTCTATTTGTCAGTTTTTACGTTGGCTTTGGAGAAAGAAAGTTGCTCGAAATAAAGCCACCAGTACAAAGAAACAGCTGACTCGTTTTTAAAGGTGTAGTGAAATGAAAAATACGTTTTTCACACTTTTAGACCATCTCCGTGGTCATCATATGAGCATACCTAACAATGGATGCCAAAAAAATGGGAAAATTCTCATTTTTGTGTGTTTTTATATCAAAAGTCCATACAAATATTTTTTTTATTACTTCCTGAAAACGAAAACGTGCTGCGTGATGACGTGTCGAGGCCCACATCGATAAAAGCCAATAAAAATGAAGCTCACCCGTATCCTCTCCATATGTGCGCATCCGTGCAGCACAGCTGCTATTGATTACAGAAATCCTCCGTTTTTATTCCCATTCCAGATAACATCCAGACAGTGTATTACTCGGTTTCAACTTAATCATCACGCTAAAATATGTATCTGAAAACATTATAGGGTAGAAATAAGCCACATAACAGTAAACTGGTAGAGTTGGCCGTCTATTTGATTTGTAAACAAACACACACCACGCTGCTGCGTATAGCATAGCAACATTCCCTAGCTACCGTCCCATCGCCTGAAGGGATGCGACGCTCTGATTGGTTCAGAAACTTCAGACCGGTGTTTCAACTTGAAACCGTTTGAAACTTCATAATAAAATGTCCACCATTTCCGTTTCATTACACCTTTAAGACATCACTGGGAGTGACACATGGGATTACATTTGAAACAGAAGTGACTAGCTGAGTTGTTGAAGTGATTTGATGTAAAAGAGAAAACCTAAAACAGGAACTTTGGACACCATGACAATATTGATCACAATTGCATACTGCATGATTCTGAATTTGATGCGCCAATGCCTGTTTATGTTTTTGACCTTTTTTGTATTTGTTTCCTATCCTTGATGTTTCCTTTCTGTAAGAAGCACACATACGCCATTTTTCCTTTCTTTGAAACGTGACGTCTAATAAACCAATTCAAAGCTGATCACAGGGCACCAGCAGCAGGGTTTAAAATCACGTTTGACTGACACTGTAAATAATATCGAATGACATAATATAATATAATAAATACCTTTATCAAATGTTTAATCCGTAACAGTTGTGTGCAATTATGGGCTTATTGACTTTATCATAGTTGTTTATTATTACACCTTTTCTCAAATCTTTGGCAGTCAAGGGGGCGTGCGTGCGTGCGTGCGTGCGTGCGTGCGGCCCCATAGGTCAGGAGCCTCCCGTTCCCTGATGCAGTTTGATGTACAAGTACAACCCCCGGGCATGATTGTATTGTGTCACATGAAGTACTGTAGGCCTACACCCCTCCTGGACTTGATGCTAGTATGTGCAGGAGATGTACAAATACTCCACCTGGACACCACGCGCTGAATGTCACAGGGACTTACCACCAATAGGTATATTTTGGAAAGAACTCGTCCTATAGTTCCTACTTCATTCCGGGCCCCTTCCTTACTTCCTTCACAGGTGTTACCGATTATACTAATTCAACATTTTAATGTGTGTGTGTGTGTGGGGTGGGGTGGGGTGGGGTGTGTGTGGGGGGGTGGGTGTTATGAGCAATGTGCAATCAACACCTTGAAGACATTTCATATAATCATATTTAAATCATAGTCATAATTGCGTCTGTGGGGATGAGCTACGGTATTGTCTCTCAGGTTGTGTAGCCTGGCGCCAAACACAAGGATTACATTATCTATTGGGTGGAAACCTCATATGTCCAAAACTGTTACTTTTCAGGATTAAAATTCAAAAACAGCAAAAATAGCAGATCGACGAGCTCAAAATGTGTCTCTTTGCGTCGCATTTAGAGCCTGCACAGCCGCTGCTTTTGATGCTTATGTGTGACTGTAGTATCAAGTGGGGCGTTAAGTTACAAAAAACACACGCAAAATACGCAAAAAGTTAAAATATGGATATAAGAGGTTTCTGCTCCAGACAAAAGACTTGTGTGAGCCTTGTGTGAGCCTTGTGTGAGCCTTGTGTGAGCGCAGAGAGCCTTGTGTGAGCGCAGAGAGCCTTGTGTGAGCCTTGTGTGAGCACAGAGAGCCTTGTGTGAGCCTTGTGTGAGCGCAGAGAGCCTTGTGTGAGCCTTGTGTGAGCACAGAGAGCCTTGTGTGAGCCTTGTGTGAGCGCAGAGCGACGCTGGATTTGTCATCCTGATTATTAGAGTAAATCATATGGAAAATTAACACAAGTACACCCACAAGGAAAAATCTTGTCAAACATGTCATCCTCCAAGAAGCGGACGTGAGTCGAGCTTGTGTTTCTTTCCTTGCATTGTAATGTGACAATGGCATGGAACTATGCAACTATGCAATAATGTTTACGTGGTTAATTGATTTATTGATATACTGTAGCCTACATTCAAATATATTTGATTAATCAAAAATGTTATCCGTTGAATAACAATAATAGAAAATTATAGATGGTTGCAGCAGTTTGTAGATCTACAATTTTGGCTATTTCGAAATATTTCTAGGCTTTACTTTATTATAGTCTGGACTTTTGGGAAAAGTCTGGGAAATGTTAGAAAGGTTTTGCATGTAATGACATGACCAAAATACAGAATCCGGGTTGGGAAGCGCATGCATGTCCTTCCTAGAAGTACACAGTTTGCATCCAGAAAAATAGGATTAATGGGTGTCTGGTTGCTTCAGTTTGCATGTACTGTACAGTCAGACAAGACATTGAGTCATGCTGGATAACCAAGGGACCGACTGGGCTGCATACATTTGGAATAGCAGACTTCTCTGTGTGCTCATCCTCCTGGCAACAGTTAATGGTGGAAGAAGTACTCGTCCACTTTTCCTTTTTTTTTAGTTAAAGGAGCATTCAGTGATTTGGGTGATTTGGAAAAATACCCGGTCCACCCGGTAACAAGATGTGCACATGCACACGCTCTACAGTGAGGGAAGTACAACAGACCAACAGCATGTGCACCAAGGCCCGCCCCACTCGATCATGATTGGAGGAAGGCCCCTCTCATCCTGATTGGATGAAGGCTTTGCCACCCAAAGCCCAAACTGAAACTAGGGTTTTTTGACCCCAGGGGCTCACTGGGGACAGGGAGGAACTCCTTATATGGTCAGCACACTTTATAGTAGGGAGGATTATCCAAAAAATAAGAAAAAATAAGTGATATTTGAATTAAGTGAAAACACTGAATATACCTTTAAGTAAAAGTATCAACACCGCCATGTAGAAATGGCCTAGTACCTACTCTGTTAAAGGGATATACAGTAATCCTGGTCTCTAAACTGCCTCCCCCTGGCCAGCTGGGACGCCTGATGGAGGGGAAAGGAACTGGTTGAAATAACGTGTTCCTTCCACGCACTACGTCTAACCAGGGAAACTCCCCCCTGTCAGGTGTAAAGGAGCGACTTGGACACTCATGCATGAAGGAAGCATGAGTTCAAGTCTGTTGCTCTCCCCAGGTTGGCGGAGGGTGTGTAGAGCCCAGGATCACATTAGATAATTAACACAAGGGTGAAAAATGGGTTACAAAATTGTGGGATAACAATTATTTAAAAAAAAAGGATATACAGTAAGGCATGGTAGAAGTTTGGGTTGTGTAGTTATACCTTTCCATGATGTACAATTTAGGCATTTAGCAGACGCTCTTATCCAGAGCGACTTACAGTAAGTGCTATGTCTACATACAATGCTATCTAAGTTACACTATAAGTTGAGCCTTCGCGTAAGCCTGTACGGTCGTCAAGGGTAGGGCAAGTGCTACGGGCTAAGATGGGAGTCTGAGGAGGTGGGTTTTCAGACTACGGTGGATGATTGGGAGTGAGTATGCAGTTCCGATTGCAATGGGAAGTGCATTCCATAGTTTTGGAGCAAGAAGGGAGACGAGTTTGGGACCTATGGAGCGTTGTCCTGCCATGTTTTAGTTCATGTACTTGCAGCTTCCCTGCATTGGCCAATGTCTATTAATGAGAGGTCAGGAAGTGAAGGACTCCATCTTGCTTTTTATGGCAGGTCCTGGAAAGTATGCATGTGCAGTAAGACCCCAAGTTGTATAATTATGCACAATAATGGCCCAGCAGATGGCGTGAGAAAGGATGGGATGCTTGTAATATCTCACGTCATAGGCTCACTTACTTCCTGGACTACATAATTATTGTCTCAGTAAGACAGCCCTCCCCCTATCCACAAGGAGGATCACTGCACCAAAGCATTATGGGAAGTGAGCCCAGTGTCCATGACATCAGAGACACTGGGCTCACTGCTAAAATCTAAAATATCTAAATCGCTCGGAGCACAGATCCCTGTGGGACCCCAGTTAGGAGGGTTCGGGGGGATGAAAGCAAACCTTTCCAAGAAACCTGGTAGGTCCGGTCGGTTAGGTAGGAGGAGAATCACTTTAGTGCCATCCCACCGATGCCTAGATCAGCTAGGGTGTCCAGGAGCAGATGGTGGTTGGTGGTGTCAAATGCTGGTCTAGAAGAATCAGGACTGCATAATGGGATGCAGCCTGGGCAGCATTTACAGTAGTTCTTCTGTGATTGCAAGGAGTGCAGTTTCCGTGGAGTGGGCCGGTTTGAATCCTGACTGGTTGGGATCAAGCAGGTTGTTCTGTGAGAGATGGAGAGAAAGCTACACATTGACTCAGTACTGTAACTAAAGTTTCCAAATAATTACAGTGCAGTAAAAAGCACAATATTTAAAGGAGAATTTCGGACTAGAAGGCTTTCTTACCTTATTTGTAGCTGTTACGTCCCCACCAAAGAGGTCCAGGTGTTATTTTGTGCAAAACCGCATTATTGGCTATTTCCCCTACTATGGGTTTTAGTGCTAATTTGCTTATTTCCATCGCTCAAACATCTTCTTTTTTGTATATCCTCTCTTCATAATGTAAATAGTATCCCAAGCGGCACACTTTACTACTTATATCGATGGAAATAAGCGAATTAGCACTAAAACCCAATGCCCCATTGAGGGCTTATGGTAGGGGAAATAGCCAATAATACGCTTTTGCACAAAATAACACCTGGATCTCTTTGGCGGGGACGTAACAACTACAAATAAAGGTAAGAAAGCCTTGTCCGAAATTCCCCTCTAAGTTAATTTCCACTACAGGAGGTGAAACGGCGACAGTTACAGTAACTGTAAGGGAGAATTGTTCATATTTTTCCAGAGAGAAATACAGAGTGAGAGGTAAAGCTGTCAGGGGAAATACAGTGTGAGGGGCGGGGGGGATAAGAAAAACAACAACAACAGTGCTCCTGGAATGTGATGCATCATATTATCGCAGAAGAAACCTTGTACCTTCATACAGTATTTCAACCTATTATGTTTTTCGTACATTAACGCCCTACTCCATCATAAAAGCACATCGTGCAAAAAGTAGTGCACATAGCAGATGTCCTGTGGCTATTTTCAGTACTTTAAAAGGTTTGTAAAACGATAATAATAAAAAGGAGAGGTATTTATGATGGCGCGGCAGGTAAAGGCAGCCCTTGTGAAAACAGCCCCGTTATTTATGCCGGGCGATATAAGTGTGTCGGCAGCTGCATTTAATTTACTCAGCTGATCACAGAGGCATTCTATTTACTGCTCAGAGAGAGAGAGAGAGAGAGAGAGTAATCAAGGGGTGATGGAGGGTTTTAATGACAAACCTCATTAAGTAAGAACGAATTGATAAAAGAAAATGCATAGAACTATTTAAATAAATATCAGTTTCTCGGTTTCTGTTTCTGTTGCAATAGGCAATATTCCTCTTGATGCACGATGTTATCTTGCCACACACGCTGGGACTGTGCATGCATTGTGTGCGTGTGAGTGCATGCTTTATTGCTTATGTGTGTGAGTGCTAGAGAGAGGGAGCAGCATGTATCCCACTGTACTCTACAGTGCTGGATATCACCGTCCATTGTATCATAATTTAATTTCCTTGGATGTGTCAGATAGAGGACTTCAATAATGCATATTGACTTGCAGTTCATTTGAATACAGTGTTACTCTGCATCACTGTCTGGCAGATCAGTAATAGTCATAAACCCCACAGATGTTATTTTCTTCCTTTCTTCTTATGGAAAATAATGATAAGATAACACTCATCATCATCATCATCATCATCGTCTAAAACCACATTATTGTGGTTGTCTTCCCAGAGTAATAGTACACTATTGAATGATTCAGACTGATTCGCTCCTGGTCTCCGGCGACCATGGGCACCCGTTGATTCTGATCGGTCTGTGGGTAAGAGTGGATCAGAGCCGTCCAATGTAAAATGTATTGTTCTGAAGACGGCCCGGACTGAGAAGCGAAGTGGAGAATAAAAGTCAGCTGAACGAGGCGAAGGAAGACTTTGAACGAATTTACTGAACGTATTTTACACATTGACCTTTACCTGTGGCTAGACGTGCTCCGATCGATCGGTGGCCGGTCAAAATCGGCCGATCATCGATCCGATTGACTCGATCGGCCATCACCAAATTCACCGATACGCATCCGATCAAAAAAGCTAAAAGCTGTGCTGTTTACGTCCAAAATAATGCGGCACTCACTCTAACCTCAGCTGCCCCTCCCCAGCCCAGACAGAGAACATTTTTGCCGACTTCATACTTGCAGATAATGTCCATGAAACAGCTCCACAGACGACATTCCAACTTGCATCTTTCCGTCGGGTGGGTTTTTCTAAGTAAAATAAAAGTTAAAAAAGAAAGAAAATGTATTGGTATCGGTATCGGCCGATCATGAAAAACAAACAAACAAACAAAAACAAAAAATTGTGATTGGGATCGGCCCCCAAAAAACGTGATCGGAGCACCCCTACTTGTGGCCGCCTATAGTTAATCTTCAAGTCCAAGTGCCACTTGGACTGCAATCCAATCCAGGCTCTTCTGAGATATGACCTTCATTCACCACATTGTGACTGGCAGATATTAATGACATGCCTAAAATAGGGCCGCCAGTCACGTTGAAAAACAGTGCTTAAAGAAGTACATTGTTTTTTGTTCTCTGTGAAATTGATCTGATCCTTATGATTGCTGGCTCATAGTGGAGGTTTATTACATCACCGTAGTGTGGTTTTCACTGGGGGCGATACGCAGCCCTTTTGATATCAGCACTTTGACTGTTTCACACACTTTTAATTCCAATAAAGTTTGTTTCAGCCAAGTCATGGTAATCTCTCTCTCTCTCTCTCTCGCTCTCTCTCTCTCTCTCTCTCTCTCTCTCTCTCTCTCTCTCTCTCTCTCTCTCTTCCTCTCTCTCTCTTCCTTTTGCCTGTTTTCCCACAAAACACAGCCTACATGGGAGTACATGCTCTTTATGATACACTCATTTCACGTAACATCTTCACTTGAAATACTCTTATATAATGTATGACTTGTACATAGTTGCCTGCGTTGCCTGCCTGTCTGCCGATAGTGCAGATATCAGAACTAGGGAAAGCCTCACGCTGAGGCCAGATCACAGACACGTACAGGCAGCCTGCATTATACAAAACCCCAAATATTGAAGCAATTCCAGTACGTAGATTGATGAAGTTCATAATCACATGATCTCAGTGGAAGCTGTGACAAGGCTCTCTGTATACCAATGTGTCTGTCAGCTTTCTGTCACGCTAATTCACAGAAAAGTCTGATCAAAGTTATAAATAAATAAACTATGAATAATAATACAGTTTCATTTCCTTTGTGGAACATGACTGACGTCTGTGTGCTAATTTCAAATGCAAGACAGGCTTCAGACAGATCGTCGTTAACCCAACGGAGCTGGAAAAAAAATGGAAGACTGCGGCTTGGTTTATCCTTCGGTGTACAAGGGAGTGTTGCACGCCAAAGAACTAGCAGAAGTACAAGCTCACAAAGCACGTTTTCAAAGGCAAAATAATGTACTTTAGAAAATGTGCATTAATTAAGGCAACTTAAGCCCTATTTAAAAAAGTAAACATAAAATTGACATAAACATAAACATGTTGCGATGCAATGCATTGTGAACTTGTAGATTCTTCTTCTTCTTCTTATTATTATTATTATTATTAGGAAATTATTATACATTTGATACAACACTGCATTGATTTAAAAAAAGATAATGTAACTTATACTTATACTTACGGATTTAAGTAGGCCTATGCACTTTTGAATCTTTTGAATCCTAAAAGCAAGTAGGCCTACGGCCAGTAACTACAGTACAAATTTCAATGAGCAACTTTCCCTTGTAGTTACAGTATACTTGCAGTACTATTTGACCCGAACTCAAGCACTGGGGTTGAGTGCTTTCGTTGTCCACCAACGTGTCTCAAAGAATATATACAGCATATATTTTTGAGAGGTGCAGCCGCTCCCATGCACGCAATGTGTTTTATGTGATGATTTGATTGGCTGATGTATGATGACGTTCTCATCATCATACATCATCAGAATGAAAGGCACCGCTCACTTCACACAAGTGTGATTTTCATTTTATTTTATCAAACTGGCTGTAATGCGGAGGCGGAGTCCATCTCAAGGGAGACATTATCGAATGCCCCAGAAGAGGGGGGGGGGGAATAAGCCAGAAAAAAAAACTAATTGCCTGACCTTTATCGACTCCTCGAGAGGAGAAACAGGCCGGCGCAACGCCATCCCTCGTTACATCCGCATAATTAACGGCAATCGATCCGCCTCCCATTTTTCTCTGCCTTGATGCGGCTGTCCCTCTCTCTCGCTCTCTCTCTCTCTCTCTGTCCGGGGCCAAACCCCATAGAGTGACGGCTGTCGCACGGTGTGATACAGCCGAGAATATATTACCCCTCCCACCTCTACCCTCTCTCTCTCCCCACCCCTCTGGCCGCTCAATGTCCGCTCCGAGGAGAGGGAGGGGAGGGGGGCAGAGGAAATCCATCGGTCTTCACAGATACGCCCTGGGACGTCAGGACGTCACTCAAACCCGTGGGTTGGTGGGGTGGGGTGGGGCGGGGGCCCATCATCATCATGATCATCGACCGACCGGGCGTTTATTTGGATATCAATGTCTTTGTCCTGCGCCATCGATTTACCTTTGTTGTTCATCAGCACGGCGGAGATGGAAACCTCCCATCTCCATAATATTCTAACTTTTAGTTAGTTTCTTTTTTCCTAAATTAACGCCATACTACTTCATACTACTAGAGCATCACACAAAAGCACATCCACAAGCTTGAAGCGACATGTTACGAGCTTTTTAAATGAATTCTGAAAAGTAACAGTTTTGATGAGACGACGTCCTCCTCGGGTGCTGGAGGATGGACTGAGATGGAGACATTAAAAAGGATGGTCACACATCGGCAGCGCTGCCCGCCTCGCTATGAGAACACAGACTGTTGTCACGAAGCCGCAAGGAACCAACGTTGATATAATTATGATGTCCTTCATAGAGGAGGGCAACATTCTACGGTGCGTAATGTGGTCGGGTCAATGTGTGTGGAGCGACCGTTTGAATGTTCACCTCATTTGCATTACTGGACGAGAGCTTGCATACGCTGTAAATTATCTGTAGTTTGAATTTAACCCTGGTGATGGACAAATGGAAGCATTGCAAAGTAAAGTCATCTACAAGCTCAAAAGATCGGCTATTTTTGCTACAACAGTAATATACAATGTGGCGCTCTGGAGTGAGTCTGGAAATATAGTGTCCCGCTCCATAGTCAAACCCCTGGTTTATATCACATCTGCATCATTCAACCTGAATAGTGGCACTTCACTTTGGTTTTTTTTCGTTCCAGTTCCGAACAAACTTTCATGGATCTGCGCCAATTAATTTGGTTAAAACTATGGGCAGGAACAAAAAAATAAAATAATAACAGGTTCAATCCCGGTGGAAAAAGGGCCTGAGAGTGTAGCCTACACATGTAATTGGTTCCATTGTGTACACTCTCAGAGTTGCAGACCCATAAAGGGTCCATTTGGTTCCTATAACTAATAATCATGTTAGCATGGGGGACCCCCTGGAACCTCCCAAAGGACTGCTGGGGGTCACTGCTATACCTTAACGGGTCCATTTGGTTGGCACTCACGGTCGAATGAACACGGAGGATTGTGTGTAAGAATGCCGCCACAAACCTCGCCTGGACAAATGAGCGCTAACACTGTGGTTGACTGATATAGCTCACTCGCATCATGAATATTTATACAAGTTAGTGCCGTACTTATAAATATAAATACATATTATACAAATTGTTATAGGGCGAGTAGACAATCGTGGCCCCCCGGCTACGCCATTAACGGGCGATATAACTATATCTACAATTTGCATAAAAGTCGAGACTGCCACTTCCAGCAAGCGTTTGCGGCGGTGTAACACATGAGCACATTTAGGCTGCTGGTGTTTGTAGTAGCCATTTGCAGGGAGGGAGACATTAAAAACAAGCAGCATGGAGGATGGAAGTGCACCATCATCATCACCACGCCCCGGAGCCTCCATTACCTTTATGGCTGCGATGTGTAGCTTGTCACAGCCCATCCAGAACGGAACAGCACCGCACGGAACGGAACAGAACCAGTGTTGCCATGCCTGCTTGTTATAAGCAACTTTGGGCTCGTTTTGTTTCTGTGAAGATTGCACATTTCCGCTTGTAAACTTTGATGGTTGCGGGGGTTTTGGGCTTGTTTGAAAATGTAGTTGCTTATTTGGGCTGGTTAAACTGGATCACACGACTAGTTTTAGAAGGAACAGCCTACCAGTCTTTAATTCCGCCGAGGTGGGAAGTTTGACGCGAGGTTACCAGCTTCCTAGCTTCCTCTCCCCTGTCCACTCTGAGATCATTTGCATGTGAAGGTCAAGAGGTCGACTCAGAGGTTTGCCGCCTGACATATTAATTCTGTCTGGGCAGACTGCCTGGATATAACTCCCCTCCCTAGCAGCCATTCTGAAAGGCTAATCCAGCACCGGTCCTAGATGACTCCCCAGAGCCACGAGCAAAGGTCTGTTGGCAACCTTGTCCCCCCCAGGTCCCAAATATTTGCATTTCACTTTTTTTTGCCAGGCACAAAGTCACAGAATACGGCTCTGGGAGTGGGCTGTCAGGCACACACACACACACGCACACACACACCGTGACACGTATGTACATGTACATCATATATAGGAAGTACAGTACACATGGGACAACGCATGACATGTTTCTGAATTAAGCTTTCAGGCCCAGTGAGAATTGTCATTGTCTCATCCATGCATTAATTTGAACAAGGCCTAGTAGTAATCTTTTTTTTCCCTTTTCTCCCTCCTCCATTTTCTTCAAAGCCCAATTTTAATTCCATCGTTCTGGGACAGATATGCTATGTAAGGGAGTTGAAATAAGGTAAACTCACTGGCACAATGGAATAATCGTATCACTGTCTATTTGAGTGCATTAAACGAATGGCACATGTTCAAAACCAAACCGACTGTTGGTGCTATATCTGGATTTAACCACATGGTGATACTGGGTGTGAATCTAACTGCTGTGCAAATAATAATAATAATAATAATAATAACTAGAAAAGTCCCAATTTTGAAAAATTGCAAAGTGTGGTTGAACGCAGTCGCTTACATAGGCCCCTCCCACTAATATTGACTCCTTGACTCTTGAAAAGTAATTTGATTTTCTCTATAACGCTTGAATAGTTTGGTCTTCTGCCCCTGCAAGGGAATTTATAGTCTTTATTTATAGTCTTTATAAACGATTGTAAATCATAGATTGGTTACGTAACCAACAACAGCCAATTAGCTACTACAAACGTTATGCAAAGCTCGGCCAATCACAGCAGAAGTTAGGTAGGTTACTCCAGGGGTTCTCAACGTTTTTGGCCGGGGACCCCCGGAAATGCTTTGGCAATGTCTCGGGACCCCCGCCCCGCCCCCTCCCGACCCCCAATATAAATTGACTGCTACAATAACCTTAAACCATTTTGGGCGGGAACCCCTTTTGGTGTTTTAAGCATTGTTATAATTTAGCTATTGAAAAATAGCAGATCTACAAGCTCATAGCGCGCCACCGAGTGGCGCGCTACGAGCTTGTAGGTCTGCTATTTATTTTTTTTTTAAATAATTTGGGGACCCCCTAAAATAATTTGGCGACCCCCCGAGGGGTCGCGACCCACGGGTTGAGAACCCCTGGGTTACTCCACAAGAATAAAAAAGTGTGACAATAACTATAGTCTGGTAATCACACTAATAATAATAATAATAATAATAATTAGGGTTGTCCCGATACGATCACGTGATCGGAAATTGTGGCCTATCACGTCACTTTCAAATGATCAGAATATACTACTACTACTAGTAGTACTACTACTACTACTAGTAGTCTACTACTACTACTAATATTGATTGATCATCATCATTAACTACAATATTTACTAACACGCTGCTGAGAATATACATTTGCTATTGGGTGCCTGCCTGCCTGTGTGCCTTCTGGCAACTTGTGTACACAATATAGCACAGTGCTCTTGCCACCTGGTGAGGGCACCTCTTTCCATTTTGCCTCAAACAACTTCCGCACTTTGTTTGATCTTTGTTTTCTACTTTCCACATAATTAGTGTTGTGATGTTGGACGCTTGGTGAAATGTGCCGTGCGGCAGTAATTACAGTGAGGACTATACCCTACCTTGTTGAGGGGGGGCGGGGGGGGAGCTAGTCTCTCACAGATGTCCTCCCCTGGGATTCCCCAGGGATTATGGCTCTGGTATTTTCCATCACGTTCCAAACACGGTAACAACAATTCTCAGCGTTAATTTATTTCCAAAGAGCGTACAGATGGTAACCAAATGGACCCTTGACGGGTCCACTTGGTTACATCTGTACGCTCTTCGGAGTAAAGCTGACTGAGGCTTGCGCTGCGTGTTTGAAACGATAATTTAGCAGCCTTAAAAGGAGAGTTCCTCACATATGTTGTAGACCCCTGGGATACTGGATTGTTTTCATCCTCCTCCTTCATCTCTCGCTCTCTCTGTGCGGTGTTGTTGTTGTTGTTAACTACTCCTTGTTGTTTTGCATCTGTGTTGACAGTTCTGCAGGGTTTGTTTTGTTTTTTGACATAAATGTAACCACTTAAGCACAGTGCCTCCCCCCCGCCCCCCCCCCCCCGCCGCCACCCCTCCAACCCCCAATATTGTGCACAATTATTTGGAACATAGATGATCTACTAGCTCACCTGTCACGTCATAGGGCTTCGGTTCGAAGCGTATCACTCAAAGCATAAATGGCTGAAAGAAACGGCAGTTGCTCATTTGATGTTTAATAATTGGATCTTAAAGAAAAAGGAAAATATGAGGTTAATAAGTGTTCTACTATTTTCTTTTGAAAGTGGTTGCCATGGTTACATAATCAGCAATGCTGGAAGAAAGATAAACTAATATAAAGGGTTAGACATTAAGACTAAAAGGATAACATAAGTCCTGGGGGGCCCTACCTAGCCTTACCCCTTATACTTTTTATGCATGATTTACCATTTTTGAGAATAAAAAACAAACATTTTAAAATAGTTCAAATAGCCGATCTACAAGCTCACTAGTTTCACTATTTGAAAGGGTTTTTCAACAAAAGATTGACATAGGACAAATGCCATGAGCTGGACTCCAATTAAGCAATATTACACGAGAGGGTGTGGGTTAACGTGATTATTGCCACGACAGGGATGCGGTGAGGAACGAAGTCGAGTTCCGCAAGCATCACTGAAGTGGCAATAATCACGTTAACCCACACCCTCGAGTGTAATATTGCAATTATACAACAGTTACCCTTAAAACTAAGAAAATCGCTGAAAGAATATATTTTTTTAATGACAGGTGTAGTCACTACGACCACAAATGTCCCAAGAAACTAGCTAGCCTAGCCACCGAGTTTGCTAGCGCTCTGGGAGAACAGAGCAGCTGAATTCTTTGTTTTGATTAGGTGGTGAATGGTGCTGGTTTAACCCACGGCTAGAAGGCTGTTTCAACCAATCAGATTGCTTCCTCGAAACGACCTGTGGTATAATAACCAATAGTAAACCTCTACATTAAACTATGAGCTCATCCCCCAGATACTTAAATTGAGCTGTTTTGCAAGCTTTTCAATGACCTCAAGGTGAACTTGGCAATGTGTGAATTATTTATTGATAATGATTATGATTGAGAGCAAAATCCAAACAAAACAGTGTGGTGTTAGATAGAATATTGGAGAGATAATTGACATGGGACAAATGCCATGAGCTGGACTCCAGGCAATAACCTATATAGTAAGACTGTGAGATCATGACATGTTCTGGCACAGTACAGCCTGCCAAGACACCAAAACACTAGTTATTTCTAGTTGTCATAAGGTGGTGCGGAGCTCCAG
Source organism: Electrona antarctica (assembly GCF_951216825.1). Taxonomy (NCBI): domain Eukaryota; kingdom Metazoa; phylum Chordata; class Actinopteri; order Myctophiformes; family Myctophidae; genus Electrona; species Electrona antarctica. The sequence goes on along the minus strand of NC_136794.1, from coordinate 35,209,290 downwards.
ATCTGTCTAAACCTCAATTATGACTGTGCCAAAATATTGATCTACAAGCTAACAATGTGTTGCTAGCTTGTAGATCATTGTTTTTGGCAAGTGGCAGCCTGGCACGATGGAGAATGAATACGCTTAAGAGAGACTGATGATGTAAGCGGATGGTCGACAGGACGTTTGTTTGTACCGTTTCCAACGTGTTTTTTGGCAGATCACCCCGTTATTGAGGTAATGGAATGACTCTATCACACTGACATTTCTAACACATCGGGGACGTACATGTACATAGCAGAATCCTGTTGCGCCAGTTATACGTTAAATCAGGGGTCCTCAACACAAGGTTCCGGGTCCCCCAGGGAGTCCTCAGAGTTTCTACTATACTATAGGCTACTAGGAGGTCTGCCAAATCTTTGGCAGAACCCAGCTAGCTGCATCCCTATTCTGGGGGCTACTCACGTCACGCTGAGTAGCATGTACAGCTAGATTGGCTATTTTCGGTAAGAGGTTTGGTGTAGAGGGGGAAAAAGCAGACCAAAAGTACAGATATTTTAACCTTTTTTAACACTATTTGTGACCTTAAAAAACGCTTTATGAAAAGATTTATGCAACAAAATTGTATACAGTTATTATGTAGTGAGGGTCGAGGACCCCAGGCGTCCGTGGCCTGAGGAATGTTGAAAATATCTACATTAAACTATGAGCTCATCCCCCAGATGCTTGAATTGAGCTGTTTTGCCAGCTTTTCAATGACCTCAAGATTGAATTATTTATTGATAATGATTATGATTATTATTATGATTGAGAGCAAAAACCAACGGTCGATTTTGCAGTCGATGCAAAATGAAAAACAGCAAGGGTGGTCAATGGGCTTGTTCTCGACATAGGGTCCGGAGACATCCCGAGGTCCTCGAGGGGGTTCCGGTTGGGTGTCTATATAAAGTAGGTGAAAGATCTACTTTTCTGTAACGTACTGTATGTATGGAAATGTTATCAAATGGGAGTCCGGAAGCATTAGCGGTCGGTCCTTGACATGAAACTATTTGAAAATGACTGTCTGCAAAGAACAGCTCGGACAAAAGGTGATAAGAGATACAGGGAAATGTGACAGACTGAGGAAAATGAGAGGGTCTCCTGTTTCTCTGCATGTGGTGTTTTATTTACAGTGATACATCATTGTATACTATGTCAGAGGTGCCGACTAGTGCCGAATGGCATTCACATTTGAGTAAATGGTCACGCCCCCCTCCTATATGTAGTTTGAGAACGCGACAGAAGGGCGCCGTCTAAAGCGAACTTGAGCCACGAGAGACGGGGTGCGCACGCTTTTCCGACACACCAAAGGTCCGAAGCGCAGGGACATGCGATGCGAAAATGCGATGGTCCGACATGCGCTGCTCCCGTGCTTGCGGTTATGGTTAGGTTAGGGATTGAGGTTTCGGATCAATAGTATGTCGGAACTAAAGCCTGTACCCCGAGAGACACTGCAAGTTTCTGTGTTAAACGTTGCCAAGTTAGCTTAGCCGACCGACTCAGCCCCGTTCGAGTTGCGACCCAATATGGTCTGGCGAGAGCGTTTGCCCCGACTGCCACTCAAAGTAGCTACTGGCCAATCACAGCGCGTCCTTGTACAAGTGCACTGGCCAATCGCAGCGCATACTTACTCAAATGCGGAAGACCATTCGGCACTCGCGTCACAGAGCAGCACAACGAGTTGCCTCTTCACCTCACAAAGCTCCTCCATAAACTCTACTGAAAAAAAGAGGACACTTCTTTGTGTACTTTGTATTCTGCCATGTGGTGTTTATTAATGAGCGTAGCTTCCCCATGCAGCAAAAAAGTTCTCTGTAGAAAATAACAACCACAGCATATAATGAGAGATTTAGCATTCCAAAGAATCCCAGTCACCAACGCGGCACCTCATCTCGCCTCGAGATTAAACCAGCCATAAAATTATACCATTCATTACGGGGCCCATTACGCTCTAATCGACACAAAGGAGCCCAGTGTCTTCTGCGCAGAGCATTAAACAAACTCACCTTGAATGATGCCGCGCCTAATGAAAAGTAAATAAGTCGCTTTTGATAGAGTGAATATTCCCAGTGATGGGAACAAAGCCCCCAACATTTCCTATTTGCCTGTTGTTGCAAAGTGTTGGGGAATTTAAGTGAGCCTTATGCATGATAATGGCATGCTTGTGAGTGTGAAATGCATGTACACTGAAAAAATGCTCTCTCTCTCACTGTGCGTGTGTGTGTGTGTGTGTGTGCGTGCGTGCGTGCGTGCGTGCGTGCGTGCGTGCGTGCGTGTGGAAGCCATTGCAGTGGTGAAAATGTACTCAAATGTTTTAAGTAAACATATCAATACTGCAATATAGAAATACTCTGTTACAAGTAAAAGATTACTTGAGTAAAAGTACAACTGTATTGGTATCAAAATGTAGGCTACTTAAAGTACCAAAAGTAGAAAGTACTCATTATGCAGAATGTTCCATTCCAAGTTTTTTTGAGTGGTGCAACCACTCCCTTATGGAGCTATGTGTGTGGGTGCATGCCTGGGTGGGTATGAGCACGAAAATGGCATGGTTGATTTTCACCACCTGTGTGCAACCTAACACACACCAGAGGCGTATCTACAATAAGGCGAGGGCAGGCGTCCGCCTGTCCAAATCCATTTCTGGCCTGGCCAAAATCCATACAATGAGAAAGAATCACACCCGTGTGAACTGAGTGGTGTAAGGTCTTATATAACCTGTCTGACGTAATGAAATCATGTCTGACGTAATTAAATCACACCCGGGTGAACAGGGTGAACATAGCAACCATGCTAATTTTTTCTGCACAGACTAACAAAGCCAGTTGTAGGAGTGGTTTACACCACTCAAAAAAGAGGACAAAAACAAGACATGAGAACTATTAGTGGACAGCTGATTGGCCGTCGCGGTAGAGCACGACCCTCAATCACCCATTGGAATGTAAATGCAAGCCTTTCATCTTTTGTATACTACTCGTCTGGCAGGTATATCTCTTTGAAAACCTTTAGTGCTACGATTGTGCGCGGAGAGACGACAATTAACACATCTTGCCTGTCCAAAATTGAATTCTTGCCTGCCCAAAATTGAATTCCTGGAAACGCCACTGACACACACACAAACACACACGCACATATTAACTGTATATATGATGATTGTGGGTGTGCCAGTACAGTACAGTGACAGTACAGTAGGCCTACAGTACAGTAGAGGGTACAGTAGAGGGACCCCCACATGGTAACTCTGTAATTTCTCAACCATTTCGGACGTGGGGCGGCTCGCCGGAATTGCCCCGGCCCCCGCGCGTTCCTGGGGGTCTGGAACTTCCGGGGACCCCCCGGGGACCCCCCGGGGACCCCCACACGGAGTTGCACCACTCACTTCACACAGGTGTGATTTTTAAATGTATAAACATATTTTGAAAATAGCAGATCTACAAGCTCACAATGTGTTCTTGTAGATTGGTTATTTTCACATTGAAATCTACAAAGTAAATAGTAACTAACGTTTTCAAATAAACATAGTGGAGTAAAAGTACAATATTTGGATCAGAGATGTAGTGGAGTTGAAGTAAAAGTATTGGAAATCGGAAATACTCAAGTAAAGTACAGATACCTCAGAATTGTACTTGAGTAAATGTACTTTCAGTAGTTACTTTGCACCACTGTGCCATTGAGGCTCACAGAGAGCACCACTGGGAAGAATGAGATGTACTCAATCTTTCTCTGAGTTGAAAGCAGCCCAGAGCTCCATGCTGACCTTGGTGGCAAGATCTGCGGAAGGAGTAGACTAGGCTAGTTTTGGTTGCCCTTTGGTACCAAAACTAGCCCGTCAACTTCTTCCCGGATCTCACCACCAACGTTAGCAAGCTTGGGGCTGATTTCAACTTGGTTACTGTACTGTATGTACACAATTTGCATAGTATAGCAGTTGTACCGTGTATGGGACGAGGGCACGCTAGCTCACCTCTCTTTGGCTTGGGGCCCAGCATGTGCAATGTTCAGGGTTGGGTATAGATCTCTCTATTCCCTCGCCGGTGACTCCTGGGCTCGAGGTCGGTACATTGCTCTTATAGTTGCTTCACTTCACTTGATGTGGAGTTGTTCGATCGGCTCAAAACGCGCCAATGAGGCTCTGCGTCGTTTCGGCCTGTTTTTGTGGCAGCGGTGGCCGAACGGATAGCGGAGCGGTCTTGATACCGGAAGGTCGCCAGTTCGAATCAGCTGTCCGACACGTTAAAATTACCACCGCTGAAGTGCCCTTGAACAAGGCATTGAACCACTACGATGAAATGTGTTCTATGAGCAGGGCCTGGCTGGAAACAAGTTCTTGAGCTTAGCCCAGATACCCTGGGTAAATATAGTAATCATTTCATTTCATTTCATTTCATTTCATTTCATTTCAGATGGCGGTCTTCACATCATGGCGCACTGTAGCTTTTTTGAGTGTTGGATATTGTCTCTGTCCGAATACCTTCTACAGTATGTCTGCTCTGGAAGTCCGTTTCAAATGCCATTAATGCATTGAAAGGGACAATCACATTTAATCAGAGCATTCAATGCTCCAGTAGACACGTCTACTGACCTACCAAATCTCAGTAGCCTGCATTCTGTGTGGTTGATCATTGCTACCAGCGATGACGCCCGTTGCCAACTGACTACGTAGCCGGTTAAAACTTATATGAGGTTAGGGGACTTACGTGGCTGGTTAAGACTGATATGAGGTTAGGGGACTTAACGTGGCCGGTTACGACTGAAGGTTAGGGTTAGATTTTGTGTTGGGGTTATAGGCCCTCATTTATCAACGTGATATACACTCAAAAATGGGCGCACAGCGAAATCACCGACATTTTCGGCATTTATCATTCCAGCGTGACTTTGAACTTTGACGTATACCACGCCAAATCTCCCGTCTGGTTGGGACCTGTCGTAAGCTTTGTTTGCACCTTTTACCTGACGTAGACAAGCTGATCAGCATTGTCTGACCAGCTGCCATGGCATCTAAACATATTATGTATTCACTCCTAAATGTATAGCTATATAAAACTAATAAATATTATACATGTGAATGTAATCGATGATGTCATATGACATTGGTAGGATATTTCCAACTGTATAAGCAATTGAAATTGTGCAATTAATAACAATATAGCATCTATAAATGCACGAAGTCTCTGTGTGTGTGTGTGTGTGTGTGTGTGTACGTATGTACAGTACGTACATCTGTAATCCACGTAACTCGAGTACCATTCGCCCCACTGACCTCAAATTCGACACACGCGTTACACACCACCACAGGGAGTGCAGTTCCCAGTGTCGAGTCGGTCGGACCCACGGACCTGATCACCCCTATATCTCCATATATGGAGCTGGCCTGTTCTGACATCACAACAATTCATATTTGGGCATGCCTGACACAGAACTTCAAATAGAGGAATAAAGGGTCACATATAGACAGATACAGAAATCTCCATATGTGGGCATAAAAGGGACACAGACAGATGGGTTGAACGGGCACTCTGACAAGGGTACAACGGGTACACGCTCGTATTTAAGGCAGAATTTACACTCCATTGATGAGGATCATAATGTCGGACAACGTGCGTCACTGCTATCAAAACGGTAGCCGTGATCAACGCATAATGCACACAAACGCCACAATATAATGTATCTCGCTGGAGACGGTTTGCGGTAGGTCAGTAGACTGGAGCATTGAATGCTCTTATTAAACATGATGTTGTCCCTTTCAATGCATTGATTGCATTTGAATCCACTGAAATCTCCAAAGGAGGCTTGGAACTAGTAATATTATATTTAGCTCGCATCTTCAAGTTTGCAGAGACATTGCGTAGAACCGCTTAATCAGGGCCGGCAATCATGACTTTCTGACTATGCAATTGCATTTCTTCTTCACTGTTTAATCTACACAGTTCACATTCAAATGACAAACACAGCTCAGTGTTCTGTTGTCTGATTAAATACAGAGTATGGTTCTGATGTATAATCAAGCCACGATTAAAATGTGGTGGGTGTGTGCGCGCGTGCATGTGCATTTGTGAATGCAGGCCATGTAGGCCTATATCCATTTGGGACTCCAAGAGTATACAATTGTTGTTTTCTCTTCTTACATTTTAATTCGATAGTGTAAGATATTCGTTCTTATAGTGTCGCCCGGGGATCCACAGGGGTCCTCAGGGGGGCACCAGGGGGTCAGGGCTCCAGAGTGTGACATATGCTACTTAATTTCTTAAGGTGCGACATGCATGTGGGCGAGTGAAGGAGAGTGTGGCGATCATTTCATTCACTGACAGCACCCCCACACATACATACGCTGTCTGACAGTTGCGTCACAAGTTACGTGGGCTGGTTGGCTGCCAGCCCATAACAGATATGGAACTTTCAGGATGAAGAAGAGAGCTACCGCTACATAAATAAATGGCTCCCGATGTGTGGGCATGATACGGTCATACTATTAACCCAATCTGCCCCACCTGTTAAACTCGAAAGAATAAATAACCGTGGGCGCATCTGTGTGCACATCGTGTGCTGCACGTCAGAAAAACTTTTTTAAATTTGTGGTGGCGCTACCAACTAAAAAGCTTGGTGGCACCAGTGCCAATGTCAGAGTGGAAAGTAAATTTAAAAACAGTGAAATGTTATATGTAGTCTCCCAGACATCCACCTGGCCAAGAAGTTTAATAATCCAATAACAGTAGTATTTGAAAACAATAGGGATAATTATAGCGTTACATTTAGAAGTAATTCATCATTAAGCCCTCTTGGGTAAAGTGTTTCTAGTGTGTGTCCAGTATGACTCATGTTGTTTGAGTAGGTCGTCATGATTACCACCTCTTCTGGGTTGGTTGACTTGTTCTATAGCTACCAATACAGTGAATTAAAATGAATGGCAACAGGATAGTCACGGTCATTTCTATGCATAGAACTCTTATGTTCACTCATTCTCTGTTTCAGCTGTCTAGTGGTTTTGCCGATATATGCTAAACCACCCGGAGTCCCGGACAACGTATCATATAGACAACGTGGGTGGACACACAGGTAATTATGTTATTGATCTTGAACTTCTTGCCAGTATGTGGACGATTAAAATAGGATGTCTTGTGCATGTTGCCACACTGAGCACAATTCCCACAAGGATAATTGCCTAATGGCAGAGGACTCAAAATGGTCTGTCTAAGTATGACCCTGGGAGACTGAAAGTCAGTGCACAAGTTGGTCTCTCAAATTCTTTCCCTGTTTGAAGGAAAATAAGGGTGTTATGTACTGGAACAGTGAAGTCAATTCAGGGTCAGAAAAAGGATTGTATCTTATGAGAATGAGGAGAATATGTAGTGACATTTTACAGAAATTTTCTTTTTTCGTCAACAGCTCAGAACGAGGCTCCTTTTATATGCTTTCTCAATGCATTCAATTGAGTGCCCTCTTTGTGCAGTGGTTCCTTGACATGAAAACGTTTGAGAACCACTGGTGTGAGACACGGACCCTGAGACTTTGAAGCTACATTGTGGGGTATTGCGCTAGTGACATATAGCGTGCGTGCGTGTCTTTGCATACGACTCGGCAAGCAGGACCTTTTTTCTTCTCCTACACCACACAGAACTTCTTGTCAAAAAGGCAGGGATTTATGAGCTGTGTGCTCTGGGGGCTCCTCGTTCGAGGCCAGATGCCTCAGAGATCCAGGGGGTCCCGGCAGGGGGATCCGCACGGAATAAACCCCCATGCACACACACAACCTCTTCCTCTCCCCCATCCCACTCGCCCCCATGGCCCACTGCAGTCATTCTTCATAGTGTCTGGACCAAAAAACGCTGGTGACTGGTCCAATCATGCTCATGCAAAGTAAAATGTGGTTTCACTTTCTGCTCCAAAGAGCAAAGATATAGCTTTACAGAGGTTGGAGTCAATGCTGGAATAGTACTGACCTTGCAGTGGTGGAAAGCAACTTGCAACGTGCATTTACTTAAAGGGGAAAACCACCCATTTTCAACATTTTACTATGTCATTAATATACCTTAGAGCTGTTGTGTGGAATTAATAAAAAAGTCCCCCTATTCTGTGTTTCCTAGAACTGTAATTATGAAAAAAATCATTAACATGGTGAAACACATCTTGATGACATCATCAAGATGTGTTTCACCATCAAGATGTGTTTCACCATGTTAATGATTTCTTTCAGACCTCTAGTTCTAGGAAACACAGAATGGGGGGACTTTTTTTTAAATTATTTCCACCCAACAGCTCTAAGGTATATTAATGACATAGTAAAATGTTGAAAATGAGTGGAATGCCCCTTTAACTACTGTACTTGAGTACAGTTTTGAGGTATTTGTATTTTACTTACTCCAAATATTGCACTTTTTACTCCACTACGTTTATTTGAAAAGGTTAGTTACTTTGTAGGTTTTGATTAGTATTACTAAATTTGCATTAACCAGTTCAGCCCTATACAGTATATATGTGTAGATTTGTACAGCCCATTTCAACAGAAATTCAAAGTGCTTTATAATTATATTAAGACATTACACAGTAAGACATTGAGGCCCATAGGCATTAGGCACATTAGGAGAGTGTAATAAAATAAAACAATACACAAGTGAAGAAAATACAGAAAAAATAGAATACAATTACAGTGCAGAAGAAAATTGAAAACAATCAACACACACACACAGTAAAAGGCAACGGCAAACAGGAACATTTTTTGCTTTTTTTTAAGAACTGATAGTTTGTTCCGAATATTTTGCAGATATGGTGCTGCAAAGGAAGATGGTAGTTTTGTATTATTGTTATTAGTATTAGTATTTGTGTACCGGTATTTATCTTTTCTTCTGTTTTTGTATGGCTTACCAGCATACAATAAGGTCAGACTAAAGAGGTCCTTTGTCCACCAGTCGACCTTGAGGCTTAATCAGGAGTCGTAGTAGCCACAGGATAATCTAAGCGGTGGATATTGCTCTTGTCTTCATGTCTTTATGTATGTATAATTGTCCTGTTCTTTGTGTTATGTCAAATGTGTGTATATGTGTTTTGCATACTTGGCTGCTGTGTCGCAAGACAAATTTCAGTGTGAACTGACAATAAAGTACTATATCATATCATATCATATGGCTTGGTTCAGTAGAACATTGGCTGTCAAACCTTTTTTGATTCAAATGTATTTGGCTGCAGGCCCCCATCTGAACATATTTTGTGCCAGGGACCAGCCCATACAAGATGTGTGTTGTGTTTCAGATATTTATTTATTTTATTCATATATTTATTTATTTATTATTTTGAAAATGGCCAATGCATACAGTAGGGTTAAAGTGTCTCAACTGATTTAATGCTATAAGCACCGACATTGCTGCATGGGGACCCCCTGGGACCCCCCTCAAGGACCCCTTGGGGTCCCTGGACCCCACATTGAGGAAAAACTGCAGTAGGAGATAAGCAGTTTGTTCTCACGAACCGCTGGACCGTTCACCACCACCAAATGTAATGGTGCATGCTGCCAGTATAGGCCACAGAAGCACCCCCACACACATTTTGCTTTCGCATATGTTTTATATTGTATGAAATATGTAACCTTAATCTCATGACGTAAGCCAATGCTGTTCCCACGTGTATCTCGCGATCCTCATGGGCTACCCCAACTTTCAACAAGTCTGAAGTTGTGTCGGGACATTTAGAAATATTAACCCTGCAGCGAAGCCGGGTATAGACAATCACACGCACCATTTCGGAGGCTTGTCGGATCAACGCTATTCTGGCCTCTTGAACGATGAGGAGTGCATCACACAGTGCTGAAGAAGACTATAGTTATTACCGCGTAGCCTCTCTTGTTGCACCAGTACTTGGCTGTGCTGTGGTTTTTGACGAGGCCCTTCACATCTCGAGTCCTGCACTTTGCTGTAATTACGGCGGCACCGTCCCCGTTTCCAAAGGGCACACGTCACATTGTACAATAATGGTGGTCCTTCCTGTTGATGTGCTGTATAGACCAGTGGCTCCCAAACTTTAAGAGAGATTAGACGAGAAAATATTAAATTTAGGAAAAGAAAATGGGATTTTTACTCCAGACCCGTAAAAATTGGTCCATGGCCCACACATGGGACCACTGCTATAGACCAGTGGTTCCCAAAGTGGGGACCGGAGACCCCCGGGGGTCCTTGAGGGAGTTCCAGGGGGTCCCCAGCTAAATGATAGTTACTAACCAAATGGACCCTTATGTGTCAATTGTCACTCTCAGAGTTACATTAACTTTTATTTTACAATATAAATTGGGGTCCCAGAGATATAAATGCAATTAAATAGGGGACCGTAGCCTAATTCAGGTCAAACCATGGGCCCTTGAGATTAAAATGCTTGAGCTGTAAAAATCTGGCATATGTTTTCAAATGGGGGGCCCGTGGGCTAATGAGTGTCAATTTGGGGGTCCTTGACATGAAAAGGTTTGGGAACCACTGCACCAAAATAATGACAATAGCCGCTTGGCTATTTTCTACAAGAGATAATGTTGTATGCCAAATCGTAATACCTTGGACCTTGGAGGGTCGTTTTCCTATAGGGTTGAGTACTGAATACTACAATTTACAATTAATTCTATATTAATACCTTACCTGCTGCTCTATTAATACCAATGCCATAGATAATGCGGCACAAAATCAATTATCGTGATAAGAAAAAGGATCACATACAGGCCCAATTTCTTTATAATCTGGCTGAACCTGTGCATATTAAACACCCCCCGCTGAGAGCCCGTTGCAGACCAATCATAGCACACTCTCTGTACAGGTATGTTTAAGACATTATGCAACGGAACGCAGCAGGAACAGTCTTTAGCGACCACAAACTGCTGGAGAGTGAACACAGCTCATCTCTCCAGTTACACACCAAAACATTGTTTGCTTTGAAGCAGTTTACATTTCCACATCAAATGGAATGTGTTCGCTTTCAGTTCCCATACAAAAATGAATAAATAAATCAAATTTGGAAGCCCTAATGAGAACAGCAATAAACATGCTACAATGCAAACATTATTCTAATACTCCAGGGGCGGTGGTTGTGATGGTGGTTATGGGGGGTACGAATGCATGCCTAATAATCTAATCATACAGTCTGAACAGACTTGATGTATCATAATGAATTTCCCTGTGGAATCCGTGTCCATGTTTTCTTTTTTCATTTTCTTTTCAGGCGTGATACTAGAATAGCGCCTGCATTTGCTAATAGCCAAGTAATACTTTGAGGAGGGCCTCGTGGCGCGCCACGTTATACTCCTGTTACCGACACGTTACCCCCGCGTTTGACAGCATCCGCGGCACCAGGCGGCACGATTCATTTTTTATGCAACGGCGAGATTGATTAGCGATTACGTTGGCGTCACATTCGCTTTCTTTTGAATGAATTGGTGCTGGGCGAAGGCATACGGAGGCCTCGAGGATCTCAGACGTCAGATCCCCAGGCAGGAACGTTTGCTTTGCGGAGCGGAGCGGGGGAAACAAACATGTTGAGTGGTGCTCGGCTCCAAGTAGCAATAAATGTGCTTCTCATTGAGATTGAGGGGAGGGAAGCACATGGTTGCATGCAGGGGAGGTGATGAAGACTAAATGGAAACGTGAAACCGTGGCAGGAGATCAGAGAGTGATTGAAACGGTCACATGGCGGTCACATGGCGCCTAAAGAGAGAGACGTGATCGAGATGCATGTTTCTTATTTATGTTTGGAAATCAATGCATCTCTGTGGCAACTATATATATTTTTTAGACAGGACCACTAATCTCGTCTTTGTGAATGGTACAGTTGATGTTTCTTTGTGTGAAGGCACACAAAGTGTGCCTTCACTTTCATGACCTCCACTGACAAAAGGGCAGCATAATTCCCAGTGTCAGCTGAATTTTTTGACTTTGTCGTGTTTCTTTCTGAGTTGTTGTCACTGCCTCAGCATATGTAAAACCTTTGACCTCATTCAGGGGTTCCCAAATGTTTTGATGCCAATGACCCCCTCCCCCCAAATACACTGTAGACCTTTAGCTATAGCCTCCCCGTTGCCAATCTAAAAGCTCAGAATGTAGGCTATGTTTGTTAGTATCAAAACATTGACAAAAAAATTACATGTCCTTTTCATTGACCTCTTTTCCAATCGCCCCTCCATGGCGGCCCTCAATGTATTCTATTTTCCGTTTGTGATGTTTTGATAAGCCAGCCGGGATGAATTGCCTACATTACAGTATACAGTATATATGAGGAAAACCATTACCCCCCCCAGCCCCCCCACACACACACACACACACACTACATATGATAAAGACCAGACCACGCTATCGACAAACGCAATCGGGCCTGTTTCACAGTGGTTATATTATTGATGGACAAAGCCTGAGCCATGTCAGACAAAACTTCCAAATACAAAGTGAACAACGGTCTGCTCTCTCGCTCTCTCAACTATTTGCTTTCGGTCCGTGTGGCTGGTTTCAATTAGTCTGAAGTGGACAACAGACGAACCAGAGGCCTCCAGGATTTATGGTCAGTGTGTGTTCACACATGTAATGAGGCCAAGGGATGAATAAACACCACCCGAAGGGAAGGCCAGCTGAAGAACAACAGTTTGGATTACACCCCGTGGACACCGCTGCATGGTGGAAGCAGTGTTTTACTTAAGTAGAACTGGCAATGCCACAATGTAGAAATACATACAGAAATACAAGTAGGGACGACCCGATCCCATTTTTTGCTCCCGATCCAATTTGATCTGCCGATACTGATTCTTCCCGATCCGATATTTATATTTTTAGAGAATACTTATGCCATATCATAATAGTACAGTATCCAAAATCACAGGCAATATCCAGTCTAATACCATGATATGAATATAATATTGATACTAGTGATCAAGTCTTTTTTGCTCCCGATCCGATTCCGATCATTTGAAAATGACCCCTATTTCCGATCACGTGATTGGATCGGGACAACCCTATAAAAGTAACAGTCCTGTATTACACATTTTACTTGACTTAAAGTACAGTCCAATTTCACAAATGTTTTCAAAATGTGTCAAACTTTAGCAAGCAGGCATTCTACAAACAACATGGCGCATCGTGACACGTTTGTGAGCTTAAGTACTTTAGATCTGCTATTTACAAATAGCTTGTTTATATGTTTTCTTTAAAAAGTAAAACATATACAGTACTTGCAGATAGGTGAATCGATCGAGAGGCTGCTGTATCGATACGGCATGAATTATCTGGGTGACGCAGTGTTGCCAAACGTACCTCTGTTTAACGTTATCAAAGACCCCCTTGCAAGTTGCAATGCACTCCCTTCCCAGACTGCTTGTTAGGATGTTTATTTTAATTTAAAGATTTTTGAAAGTGCTTTATTGTATTTGTGCAACATGGTCATTATTTTAAATAAACGTTTAATCGAGATATATCGATATATATCATATTGTGGCCTCTGCATCATGATACATATCTATCGTGAGATTGCAAGCAATATCCACCACTACTGGCCTCTGAGATGTAGTGGAGTAGAAGTTTAAACTTTAAAGTATACAAAACAAATACTCAAGTGATACTTAATATCAAGAAAATGAAATGCAGTTAACTTTCCACAACTTGGTAATGAGGCCCGGGGGATGAATAAATAGAATGTGGTGGCGTAAGGGCCAACTGAAAGAACAACAGTTGTGATTACACCCCGCGGACACGGCCGTACCCTTATGTCCAAATGTTTCTCCTGTGTATTTATGTTTTTTTGCTCGTTGATTGCGTGGGCGGCGAGGAGGGATGGGGAGGTCAAGGGTGAGCGAGATGTATCACTCGGCGCCGGTACGGGGCCTGGGGGCGTTAGGCGACCAGATCGTTTAGGTTTTAGGACGTGGCTGATGAGGCCTGACAGACTGCGGTCGTTCCCGAGGGGGGGCAACGGCCGGCTATTGTTCAGCCGGCACAGATGTGGAGAGGCTGAACACAACCATATGCTGCTGGAGGCTAGCGCTCGTGTAGCGTGCGCACGCACACGCAAGCATGCAACGACACATTCGTTCTGACTCAAACTTTGACACACACACACACACACACACACACACACACACACACAAAACCCCCGGGTTGCACAGGGACTGGCAAAAGGCCATCCTGCTGTGCAGGGGCTCTCTCCCACCTGCTTCCTCTAGGGACAGGAAACGCTGAACCCCTGGAACGACCAGGCACCCCGAGCAGCATGTAAATCACACGCCTCGCCTGTCTTCCAAACATAAAAAAGACCTGACAGAGGCTCTGGGTGTCACAGGGAGGGGAAATGGGGGGGGGGGGGGGGGGGGGGGAGTTCAGGGACCAAGCCTGCCCTGCACCCCCTTTGAAGTGTAAACGGACAGATGTGACCAAATCTGTGTGCACCAAACACACAAATTGCACACGTGAAGGATCAGTTTGAACACAGACTCACTTTTTTGAGGGACGCTATCCCCTCCATCATCTGCCCTTTGAAATGTTGTCATATGGCAGCGAGCACTTAAGAAACATGGAGTGGCAGCCAAACAAACATAGAGTGACAGCCAAATCTATGGACTTTTAATTTGTTTAGTTTATTGGAACTAAATGAATGTGACGTCATGTGGCACTGCGGCAGCCAAGCAGAGGCTGTACGCCAAGATCAAATGATATTCACATTTATACTTTCATACTGTACATGCATGTTTTTCAAGTTATTTGTGAGTTCAGTCAGGTAACTAACAAATAGATTTAACCAATATTAGAATGAGAATACAATTATCCAATGTGCATATAATATTTTATCTTGCCGTTCGGTTCTGCTACATTTTCTCCCTGCTCGCCACAATTAAACACCATCATTAAACATTAAGAGCAGGGAGATACAATAGCAACCCCCCATGGGGGACATAAATACCAGAGCCCACCGGTGGTGCTGGGGTGGCGGTGGGAGACAACATTGCATAACAACCAGGAACCATATGCAGAAGGAAGGCAGGAAGAATGCATACAGCAGGGGTCGGCAATAGGCCCACGAGGCGACCCCTTTTGGCCCCTGGAATAATTCATTTTTTTTTTAATTATAATTTTTTTAGGGGTAATGAAAGTTACAGGTATGGTGTGTGCGATAAGAGGGTGTACAAATGGAGTGTACAAATGGAACCAAATGGACCAGGTCCATTTGGTTCCATTTGTACTCTCCATTTGTACTTAAATAGGTCTATTTGTACTCTCTCAGAGTTAAGGTGACATTGATTGAATAAATAAATTGAGGTCCCAGATATAAATGGCATTAAATGGGGGTCAGTAGCTAAACTGGTCATCCTTCAAATTTAAATGATGAGAATCACTGCTAGAGCCCTGCCATATCTTTTCAAATGGGGTCTTGACCTGAAAATTAATTAATTTTACACTTAAGAGTTAAAGATTTATAAGGGTGCATTTGGTTACCAACTCTCCATCATTTAGCTGGGGACCCCTCAAGGACCACTGGTGGTCCTTGAAAAAAACCCACACACAAAAAACCCACATTTTTTACGCACACAGACTCTGTCCCCAGCCTGGTACCCTAGTCAAAATATGGCCCTTGAGGAAACTTAACTCTTACTCCGCTAGCATTTATTGAAAAATTAAAATCTAATTCATGCCAGCATTTTTTAAATTTGTGCTCTTATTTTGAAAAGCCACAGTTCAAGTCTACCGGAAGTAGCTTATCCTAGGCCGAGACAGGCCTTGTTTACATGATCGATCTATGCCGGTGCACTGGAGAGCTCCACATCGCCGGCTCTGTGCCGTCAAAGAAACGCTGTTTTGACCAAAATGCCATCTGGGACAAGGAATAGGAGATACAGGCGATTGAAAGAAACGGATAAAATGGATTATTATGGCGACGACGATCTAAGATGGGCGATCCAGTGCTGTGCTAACAGAGCTAGCTAACCGGCTAACGTAAGTAGCATTATGGCTCGATCGATCGAATGCACTATAAAAGCGCAATTGCCATTAATCTTCGGCAATGGCGTTAAGCGTCAGTATCAAAATTAGGCTTCAATTGACAATAATCTTCGGCAATGGCGCTATAGGAGTTAATTGGACACCCCTGGCATACAGTCTAGGTGAGCTGATTGCCACATCAGCGTATGACATGTGGGTCTTGCAAACACTATACACCCACATAGTAATGCAGCGTATTAACCATAGATATATATAAACACTAGATGGCTCAAGGCGGAGTTTCTGACGTCGTTCACCCGGCAGCCATCTTACATCGGGGATACAGTACAGTATGTTCAATGGCAGCTCAAACAGAAACAGTCATAACTCGCTCAAATCTTGACGGATTTACAAACGGGTTGGTTTATTACAAACGTTGTCAACGTGGCTATGATTCAGGACGCTTATCTGCTGAATGTATTTATTTTATATGAATGTCGTATAAAAGCATATAAGTATGCGGACGTCTCTGACGTTTATAACAAACCAAACCGTTTGAAAATCGGTTGAAAATTGAGCAAGTTATGGTCATTTAAGAGTACATGACCCATAGACCCAATGTTATGTGTCCCGAGGTAAGATGGCCGCCACGTAACGACGTCGCTCTCCAGTGGCCAACAGCGCGGGTGAGCTATCTAGAGTTTATATATATCTATGGTATTAACCCCCTGAGTATGCGCCCTTGAGCATACTGTAGCATGAAGCCACTCCAGTATATCTGACTAAACTACCTCTGCAAGCTATATATGTAACATTTATCTGACTGAAATTGGGGATACCAGTGTTAAAGGAGAATTCCATGCTAGAATGCTTTCTTACCTTTCTTTGTAGTCGTTACGTCAACACCAAAGAGGTCCAGGTGTTTTTGTGCAAAAACATGATTGGCCATTTCCCCTACCATAAGCCCTCAATGAATTGCATTGAATGGGAATTGAATGGGGCTATGGGGTGTTGTGCTAATTCACTTATTTCAATCGAAATAAGTAGTAAAGTGTGCCGCTTGGGATATTATTTACATTATGAAAAGCGGATATATACAAAAACATAATGATTTTGAGCGATGGAAATAAGCAAATTAGCACAACACCCCATAGCCCCATTCAATTCATTTAGGGCTTATGGTAGGGGAAATAGCCAATAAGGAGGTTTTGCACAAAATAACACCTGGACCCCTTTGGTGGGGACGTAACAACTACAAATAAAGGTAAGAAAGCCTTCTAGCATGGAATTCTCCTTTAAAAAGCTCTATATTCGTCTATAATTCATGGCTATAGAGCATTGGTTCTGAAAGTGCAGTCCAGGGACTCCCAGGGGTGAGAACCACTGCTTAACAATTCAATTGTATCCAATCAGGAGAGATAACTTATACCGGGTAGAGGACAAACATAATATCTCCACATTGTGGTAAATTGCTACTTTTTACTTTTTATAGTGTGGGTATTACTACCTTTACTTTTAGTAAATCCGAGTACCTCTTCCACCACTGGAGGTACACACGGGAGTAAAACAGGTTTTTGTCTCCTCGACATTGTAGCAACAAGACAAAAGAAAGGGAAAAAATAGCAATAAATAAATGGAGGTTAGCTGTAGAGTACGTTCAAGATGCAATCAGGCTTTGTTTGGCTGGGAAGCTGCCAGTTTGAGTCCCTTTTGAAAAGCTGTGTTTTTTTTGGGGACAATGAGGCATTGTCTCTGAAGTGCCATTGTGCAAGGCACTCATCTCCAATGCTCCTACTTAGCTGCCACGATAACTCACAATTATGCTTTTGCTGTCGGGTTGAAAGGCGAATGAATGCCCTACTTGATATTACCACACAAAAGCATCACAAGTAGCAGATCTACAAGCTCGAAATGTGGCACGAAGTGAGGTTTTGAGCTTTTAGATCTGCTACTATTGCCGTTTTTTATTTTATTTGAATCCTTAAAAGCAACAGTTTTGGACCATCTTAATGAAATCTATGAAACATAACACAATGTGTTGTGGGGGTCCCTTCTTCACCTCTCTCTCAGCTAAGGGGTCTCCACGTTGAAGACCCCTGCTCGTTGAGTGACATGTTTCACATGCAGCTTGTTTTATCTCTTCCTTTTAAATGTCTACTATCTAGCCATAACTTTGTTTAGACCTAGTCTTTATTTTATTTTATGTCATTCAATGAGTCCATGGTGGGTTGGATTGTTTTGTTTGTTTGTTTGTTTGTTTGGGATTTCTTTCGATAATTTCTTTGTGTCTTCTGTCTTCCAGGCACTGGTGCTTGAAGGCAGAATAACCATTTCAAAACGGGAAAGCATCTGTGTTTTGTTTTTTTCTCGCGTTGACCATTCAAGAATAGCAGATGTGCAAGCTTGCATTGCATCTCTCGCTGTGTGCCGTGCTGTGAGCGTGTATGTACGTCTGCTGTTTCTTAACATGTTTCAAAAATCTTGAAAGTGTGAGAACCACTAGGCCTTAGTTTAGAAAGCATTTTGTAGAATGGTCCTCAGGTTTTAATGGGATAAGATACAGTACTGTAAAGCTGAGTGAAGAAAAGCAAACCCCCAAGAGGAAGCGACAAAGTCTTGTCAGACATAACAGGTGAACAATAGTTTGACGAGCATGGCAATCTCTTTTCTTAAAACTTCAACATCTTGGCAATATTCTTATCTTGTGTTTCTTTCTTTTTTTTTATCTTTTTCCCCGTTGCTGATTTCACTTCCCTGCTACAGTGATAATATAAAAGCGATGAGTTTTGACAGAGTTCAACATGAAAAGTACAACTGGGAAAACATCGCTCTGGCATCTGTGCTAAATATTGAAAAAGACACACAATACCTTCCCGTATAAGCCTCTGATTGTCAACACATTTCACTGAGATGTTTTCTTTTTTTTTCTCCACTATTAGTCCAAGACTAATTGCTTTCATATTCACTGTACTGTAGGCCTATGTCCAAAACATGGAAAGAAAACATATGTGTTCCAATGACTTCTTATTATAATAGTCACAAGCTCTTGACTCAGCATGACACAAATGCATCCAAAGTAGCAGATATGCAAGCTCGAAATGCGTCGCTACGGCATCGCGTTTTAGCAACCAAATGGACACTAAAGGTGGCCTTACACTAGCCGATTTTTTTCAATCTGAAATCTGATAGCACCACACACTACAGGATAATCGGAGCGGGGCAGAGCAAATATCAAACATTCTTGATGTTGATCGGGCCGATCGCGCTTTGAGCGGTCGGGCACCCCCCGAGCGTCAAAAATGCCCGATTATCGTCTAGTGTAAGGCCACCTTTACCCAAGGGGGCAGTGAGGCTATTCAACGTTGAAGCTCTGGGTCCTAGTGGTAGGAGGAGGGACTACAGGCGGACCCGTGGATTCATGACCGGGAAACCCCGTGCAGCTGGGCTTTAACGTTGAGCGCTCGGTTGCCCTACGTCACTCAGGACCTCAAAGTTGAGGTCCGGGGAAGGACTTCCGGCAGTCTTCCGGGTGCTTCAAAACGCCACTGAGCAACTTCCACTGACATGAATAGCTGGGGGGGCGGAGCTTCGCGCCAGTTCAGTCTCTATTATATATATACTCTATGCCTTTACCTGTAGGGTAAGTTGGATTGAGTATAGTATACCATGTCAGTAGCTGTACTAAATATGTCAACCTGTTGATTTAACAACCTGTGTGTGTGTGTGTGTGTGTGCTGTGTGGAGGCGTGTACACATGGTAACAGTGTAGTGATAAGCGACCCCCGGGGGGATTCGCACCACGCCAATGATCTGTCTATTCTTTTGATGCTGGAGAGGCTCATTATGGACATAAATACACACCAGTGATTTTAAATAGGTTCATTAAGACCATATCACGGCAACAGATGATGGCATGAAAGGAAAAGCTCATTAACATGCGTATATAATCGCGGCCGCCATCATCATCACAGAGGTTTGCCGTAGCTCCCCTCCCCTCCACTGAACATGTCAGATTGTTTGCGCTGGCTATAATGTTAAATCTTTAATCTTTGACAGTTTTATAACGCAATCCCGGCGCTGCGCACTTGAATTAATTACAAGTTATGGTAAGGTCATGATCATAATCTGTGGTAATAAATGACGTTTTGATTTATTCCACAAGTTTGCTTTTCCCCGTGTTTAGGTTCTCCTACAGTGATTAATAGCTGGAGGTGGAGATTCCGAGCACGCGAGCAGTATTCTGTAGCTGTGTTCTTCTGCCCAAACTCTAGGGCAGTGTTGGCTTTTTGCAGAAATAAAATTAGACATTCTGAAAGCAATCTATACGTCTTTTCCATCTCCTCTGGAAAAGTAAAGAAGTGAACGCATGTCTCTTGCCTCTGAACCCACACGGTGAACTCCTCAGTGTTTAAAGGTCAGTGTTTAAAGGTTTAGAATGATAGGTCAAAGATAGGTTGAACACTGGTGAAGTTGTAGGTGTTGTTGTTTTCTCAACAGCTCTGGGCAGAGTCGCACATGAAAAACAACATACTTACATCATCCTCCTCCTCAGATGTTCTGATGGAGTCTTAGCCTTCTATAGGCACATTGTCAGCGCCTCGGTCCCAGTCCTTCTGGTGGTGGGGATTTAAAAAAAAGGTCTTCCACATTCTCTGTGAGATATATATAATTATTTTAATAAGGGCAACCACCTCCTCTCCATCACGTGGCCATCTGTTCGGTACAGCCAAAGAGACAGGTTTCCCCCTCTCCCCGTGGGAGTGGGTGGGGGGACGCTATTCAAGATGGGTTATGATCAAAGAGTGCCTTGTTGATTCTAACCCCCCCGGGGTGGACCCATGCATGTGCAGGTAATTACACTGATACTGTGGCCCCGGTCGGTGGCTTTGAGGCGAGACATCCAGCCCTATACATAGGCTATTATATTATATATACGACAATACGTTCTATGGAGATCAGAGATCACAGTCAGCCATTTATGATCCGTTACTATTGGTGTGGTCTCACAGATGTGGGGGCCGAGGGCTTTTTAGGCCAGTGGTTCTCAACCTGTGGGTCGGGGGGGGGGGGGGGGGGGGTCTAAACTTTTAAGACCCTTTTATACGCTCTATGGTGCATTTATGTCCAGCTCAATTGAAGTCTCTCATTTGTCATTAGACGGGGCGACTGTGGCTCAGGGGGTAGAGCAGGTCGTCCAATGATCCGTGGGTCGGCGGTTCGAATCCCGGCTCCTCCTGTCTACATGTCGAAGTGTCCTTGGGCAAGACACTGAACCCCAAAATTGCTCCCGATGTGCTGGCTGGTACCTTGCATGGCTTCCGTCGCCATCGGTGTGTGAATGGGTGAATGTAATGCACAATCTATGTAAAGCGCCTTGGATAAAGGCGCTATACAAATGCACCATTTACCATTTACCATTTACGGTACCAGTGCAATGGCCGCCAAAATGTGCAGATCTACAAGCTCAAATGTGTTCCTGTCACCCATTCAATCAGCAGGTCTGCTCATGCATGCCACTGTTATGCTCAAGTAAGTGACCCTAAAGAATTATGAAGTCTGAGGCTGCGCAGCATATGGCGGCGTCCGTGTGTTGTGATTATCATTTCTACCTTGTTTTTACAACTATTTCTATGCGGATTTTATTGTTTATAACGTTGGATGAGGTCTGATGCGGCCATGCAAAATGATTGTGTCCGTGAATAAAAAACAGCCGGAGAGACATTGAGTGTCATGTTAGTGAACAGCAATGAGGACTCTCCGAATATATCGACTAGTTAACATAAAAAAAAGAAAATAATTCTACTTTACTACGTCTCAGAGGCAAATATTGTACTTTTTACTCCACTACATTCATTTGAAAACTAGTTACTAGTTACTTTGATGAATATTACAAAACATATAATATTTCGTTTTGTTTTTTTGCCTAAGTATACGATAGGCATTTGAACATAGCCTATCTACAAGGTCACAATAATGCATGTAAGCTTGTAGATCTTGCAGTATTGATACTTATTGATTTTATTGATTGATACGGGATAAAATATTTACACTGTTCCACCACTGCCAGCTGAAACGGTTTGGTTAGCGCTGCTCAAGGCTATATGGATGTGTTTAAAGGTGGGGGGGGGCACTCCCTGTCCTGTCCTGTGAGACACTTTGGATGAAAGTGTCCATGTAATGGCACATGGCATGTTATGTGGTTTCACTTACAAATTTCTCCAGGCAGGAAGAAAGGGTCTCTCGCAGACAGGCAGCCGAATGACGCATCGACCGCTTTGAAAGGGACCCGCACGTCTTTGGAATTGGGACGGCGTTTAGCACAATAATTCTCGAGATTCGTTTATTTCTTTTTTTAAATGGGGGTGTTTCCCATTTTAAAAAATAAGTTGGCGCTGCTTACCACATTCCGGGCTCTCTTAGGAGCTGTTCGTTTATTCTCTTGGACTTCTCTTCCATGGCTACCTGTGGAAGCATATTGAGTGAAGGAAGGTGTAAAGAAATGCTCTCCGAATAGATGTGCTGTAAGTAAGATGGATTTCCTAAATGGATGCAGGCAGCTCAGACACCTTATAAAAGTGCACAAAATACAGTTGTAATACAGACTCGAGAGCCAGTTCCATCCAGACATGGTACTGTGCAATGAACAGTGCAAATATTCCTCACATATTTTTATTCTGTGTTTCGGGTAACCATCTATACGAGGATCAGGTGTCTGTCTGTATGTCTGTCTGTGTGTGGCGTGCCTGCATGCGTGAAAGTACACAACACATTTAAAATACAGTTTTGACTTAACGTGGCAGTGTGCAATGGTAGTGAACTTTGGAGTTCGACAGTAGTCGAAATAAAAAACAAAAATCCCAAAATACTGTAGCTCAGCTGCAAGCTTGTTGCTCGTATATTGGCTTTTTTATTTATTTTTTTCGCTATTCGCCGTAAGACAAAGTATATAATGCTTACCGGCGGTAACTGGTTTTTAAAAGCTGCTCAAACTGAGATAGATTCACCACCGATGGCTCGGTAACGATACGAGGCTCCGGGCTAGCCACAGCTTCCCTGACAGCTACGAGACCCTAATAGACCATGCACAACAAAGGAGGGAAGTCGACAATCTGAGAGGGAGAAGGGGGAAGAGTTGAGAAACGGGGAGAGAGGGACAGAGAGGCGGAGGAGGAGGTGAAGTGAGAGAAAATGGCATAATGAGAGAAGAGACAGCAGGAGAGCTGACTTGTTGGATGGGCTGGAGGAAAACCGTGGTAGTTAAACCTGTGCACGCTGTCACTCTCTCTCCACTGTACTTTCTCTGCCTCACACTCTCGCTATTTCTCTGTCTCCATTGTCTCTCCTCTCCTCTCCATCGCCTAATAAAAATATTTGGCGATGGACTCGTCCAATCCACGACATATATATATCGCCCAACCTTAACGGAGTCTGAAGAGGTGGGTTTTCAGACGACTGGCTATATCGCTGTTGTCAGGCAGAAACCCTTTACTTACTTATATGTGTGTTTTGGTGAATTAACGATGGTTTTGAATTCCTTACTTTTTACATTTTTATCCCACGATTTTGTAACCCATTTTTTCCACCCAGTGTCAATTATCTAATGTAATCCTGGGTGCTACACCTCCTCTGCCAACCTGGGGGAGGCAGCGGACTGGCCTCATGCTTCCTTCTATGCATGTGGAGTCCAAGCTGCTTCTTTTCACCTGACGGGAGAGATTCCCCGGCCGGACGTAGTGCGTGGAAGGAACACGTTATTCCGACCAGTTCCCCTCCATCAGGCGCCCCAGCTGGCCAGGGGGAGGTAGTTTAGAGACCAGGATTACTGCATGTTTTTGTGAGGGTACCTACATTAGGGGACACGGGGAGAACATGCAAACTCCACACAGAAAGGCCCTTTCGCCAACCCCGCCTCGGGTATGGGCACTGATGACACGGAGGAGGGAACACGCCCCCAGCGTCCCCAGCAGGAATCGAACCCAGGAACCCATGCTTTTGAATTCCTTAAAAGTAACAGTTTTGGACATATAAGGTTTCCACTCGACAGAGACGGTATGGATGAATGAATGATTGAATAAATGCATAAATACATAAATGAATACATTAATAAATAAAATCACGTGAATCATGTGAAGTGAGCGGTGCAACTATACATGTATTATTATAGTTACTGTACTGTGGTCTGTATACTGTATTGTAGTGCACTACTCTGAGCTGTACTCTACTGGCCACTTTAGGTGGTGCAGCTTACACATGCTTGGACATACAGACACAGGGACACACATAGCTCCGTAATGGAGCGGAGGCACCGCTCAAAAATATCCAATACAAGAGCCAACATCTAGACGGGGAGAGTTATTTCCTAAAATAGACTGCTAATGTTCATGTTTGTTCATATGTTTTCGACATATCGATGTCAGCGTCACACATTGCAGGGTTCGGGTTGTTATTCTCGTGCTGTACGCCAGTGTGTTCTGCGTTGTTGATTCTTTGAGTGAGGTCATGATACCAGAAACTTTGCAAAAAGTGATTTGACTTGTACGGTACTGTATGTCGATGTGGGCGTATAGTGTATAGCGGATACATGCAGACATAGGCCCTCATTTATCAATCGAGTGTAAAATCTGCCCCAAATTCGAGTGTAGGATTCGTAGTACACCCACGTCGGGTCGGCATTTACAAAGTGATCGCAGACAGCTGTTTCTTCCTAATTTCATTCCTAGCAGTGATAAATGTGACGGCTGAAATCTATCTGGCACGCCCTATGAAATCAAGCCTCGCCCTCGTTTTTGCGACATGAACAACTGCAGTACGACCTTGGAAACCATAGTTACATGACGAAAAAAGTCAATAAAAAAGTCACCCCCCTCTCATACACACACAGACGCACGCACGCACACGCAACTTGCAAGTCCAACTGGTTTGTTGTAGCCTATCTTCAATAAATAAAGAACGAACACCTGTATGAATTAAATAAAGCTGTAGCTGTATAGTAGCCTACCCGTTTCTCCTCTCGCCTCGCTTGCCTTGCTGCCCCCACACACACACACACACACACACACACACACACACACACGCATGCACATACGGGCCGTGGCCCAGTCAGTTTAGAGCTGGCCCAACTTTGAGCCTTAATTGTGCATGCAAATTTCTGGTTAGTAAACCACAGCCTTTGTTTTAAAATGGTTCCCCAAACCGTTCACAGTTCACAGTTCACTATCGGCCGGGGATGCCCCCCCCCCCCCCCCCCCCCATGCTAATTTGCCCAGTCAATCATTTGATCCGCGCTACGCGCCTGCCGTGTGTTGTTAGTTGTAGCCTATATTAAATTATTAAAGTATTTATTCATTTAATATAGCCTACAACAATATATTAGTGAACGAAAATCTGAACCTGCATGTGAACAATGAATTAAATAACAAATAGGCGCGCACACACACGCTGCTGTTTTCCTCCTCTCCTCTCCTGTCCTGTCTGTCTCTATCACTGTGGTCCGTTCATGACACCGCGACCATGCACGTTTATGACAATCTATTTAGATTACCTCGCTATAGTCGCAGTAGTCGGTGCAGTGGATGGGCTGTCACCTGACATATGAATGTGCAGCCTAAACCAGCCTCATGTGGCACACTGGCACTGGTGGGCTGGCAGCCTGGCTGGGTGGTTTAGCCTACCTAACTCCGATGCGTTCCCACTTGCGCTGGCACGGCACATTTGGCATTCGAGCGACGCGTCGGGTTTATTAAACGAGGAGGAGATTGCACATACTGTAACTCCAGAAAGACATCGGCCTGCTGTAGATTAGGCTACAGTAGGCTACACATGTTGGGACTCTCCGCGCTGCAGCACTGCACAGTGCACTATACTCTAAACGTCCCGTCATGGAAATATTTCAGCACACAGCCCAAATCCTCGCATGTATGTGCTCATCATGCAAAACACTGTTTAAATGGCTTACGCATCTAACTTGCAACATTGTTTTTAAATGCGCGATTTTAATTGCTTGCTTGTAAAGTTGGAAATCTCCTACTAATTTCGTATGACACAAAGACACATCGTTGATGTATTCCTTTACTTTTTTTTTACTTTTTTACATTTAGCCCATATACATACCTATACAGTTTTATATAAACATTTTAGGAGTGAATACATATGTTTCGATGCCTGTGACAGCCTCTCAGCTGGTCAAACAATGCTGCTCCGCTGTTCTACGACAGAAAAACAGGTGAGGACAAAGCGTACGACAGCTCCCGACCAGACGTGGTTTTTGTCTTGGCTCAAGTTCAAAATCAAACGTTGGCGCAAATGGTAAATGCCGAAAATTGCGGTAATTTCGGCGTACACCCATATTTTGGCGTACGCACGGTTGATAAATGAGGGCCATAGGGTTCAGAGTTGATTTGGCTGTTAACACTGTAGCACATGGTGCTTCGTGGATTTGGAGAGTAAAAAATGTCCCTGTGGGAGGAAAACCTATACATTTTAATCATTGGAAAATTACCGTAGTGTAAGTGGAATATATTCACTTTGTGCTGTACAGGCCAAGGTCGAGTCTGTGGAATTTGCCTCCTGCAATTGGAATGTTTAAAATGTATCTATTAGTCCTGTGGTCTGTGGTCATGCTCTTAGGTTGTTGTATTTTTAACCCATTAAGATCCAAGGACCCTATTCTACAAATGTCTTCTAAAATCCCAAGAGTTTTCTGAAAACCTATGTTTCTATATCAGTGGTTCTCAAATATTTTCATGTCAAGGACTCCCCAGATTATTAGTATTTGGGCCACCAACCCCCATCTCACAATATGTTGTTCCAGGGACCCCCAGACGCAAAGATATTTATGAGTTAAAGAATATATCTTCAATTATTTGCTCAACCTTTCACAATTGTTTAAGTATAGCAGATGTACAAGCTTTTATATCTGCTTGTATATCTGCTTGTGTAGCTGCTATTTTTCAATAGCTAAAGTTAAAAATAATGGTTAAAGTGGTTAAAATCTAATGTGACACAGATGCGTTCCATGTCTTAAGGCAGGTTGGTTAATTGAAGTTTTCATTGACAAAAATGCATATACCTCAAACAAGTTAAATTAAGAGCTTATTGTCTCCACCAGGCCGAAGGCATGGGGAGAGAGTATGTTTTGCACTCCGTCCGTGTGTGTGTCCGTCCGTCCGTGTGTGTGATGGGGAGAGAGTATGTTTTGCACTCCGTCCGTGTGTGTGTCCGTCCGTCCGTGTGTGTGTGTGTCTGTCCGTCCGTCCTTCCTTCCGTCCGTCCGTTACCAGCTAATCTCCGGCACCGTTAACCCGGCCGATGCCAAACTTTGCACACACACTCCCTGGATGCCAACGATGAACCTCTGCCCCACATTTTCCAGAACGGCCTGTTATAGCGCCACCATGAGGCAGCTTTTCACATTTATTACCTAAAACTGCACCAATCTGCGTGAAACGTTGCATGCACACTCCCTAGAGGCCAAGGACAAACCTTTGACCTGCATTTTCCGCATCTGCCTTTTATAGCGCCACCAGGAGGCCGACTTTTGTAAAACACATTTTTTTATATTACTCCTCCAGATTCTGTCCAAAAATCTCACAAATCGTTACACAGTATCTCTATGGTCATGTGCTCAAGTCGGATCTGTCTGATATTTCATATTCCATCCTAATTGGCTATAATTGGCTTTCACAGTTTGCAAGATTGCCCCGTTTTGAACAATAGCCTCAAATCATGAACGCAGCATGCAATTTACGTGAAATCTTTCACACATTTTCTTACTAGGCTGAGGAATATATCCCACCCTTTTCACATTGGCCTGTTATAGCGCCACCAACAGGTAGATTTTTGCAAAACACATTTTTGGAACAAAATGCCTCAAATCATCCAATTGCCATCAAAGGCGTATGAAGAAATGGCTACAGAAATACATGATCTCTGTAGTCATGTGATCAAGACGAGTCTGTTGGATTTCTCAGATTGTACACTGATTGGCTAACATTGCCTTCCAAAGTTTTCAGGAGTGGCCCGTTTTGTACAAAATGCTGCACATGTCCTGCTCATCCAGAATTCTATCCTCAGAGATGCTATGAGTGATCTGGCTCTCCTCAACAAAATGAAGAAAATTGTTGCAAAAACAAATAACAAAAAACATCCTCCTAAACATTTTGCCAAACATCACACACACTCCTATCCTCCTGGTGGAGACCTGTGCCCGGAAGGGCACTTTTTCTAGTTTCCATTGTTTTTATTTTGATTTATTTATTTATTGGGTGGTAGCAGAGATACAGTATACAGGACACACACATGTAGATGGAACCTGTTCCTAACTGATGGTTAGTCTCTGTCAGACTCTACAGTATATCGTCGCTGTTGGGCAGAAACCTCTTATCGCCATATTCTAACATTTTGTGTTTTCTTTCGTAAACAAACTCCCTACTTGATCATACTACACTACTACAGCATCACACAAATGTAGCAGATCTACAAACAGTTTTGCACATATGAGGTTTCCACCCCACCGAGACGATATTATAATCCACACGTTGCAAAGGTTGAACTACTCTCAACCAGTGTTGTTTTCGTCGACTAAAACAAAGACAAAAAATGTTCGTCGACTACCTTTTTTCACTGACGAAAACTAAATGGAAACTAAATAAAAACTAAGCTATGATGACTAAAACTGAGACTAAATATACTGACAATTTCGTCAACAAATAAAAACTAGACTAAAATGTTAGGAAGGGACTAGTGGACAAGAGATCCAGTACAAGTCATTTTACAATTTTGGTCGCAGCGCGACGCGTTGTGAGCTTGTAGATCGGCTATTTTCAGCAAGTGTAAAAACAGTCATCTCGACGGCATCAAGGCCCGCCAAAATACATTTTAGTCGACTAAATTAACTGTAGATTTAGTCGACTAAAATCTTATGACATTTAGTCGACTAAAACTAGACTAACACTAAATCATTCCAGGTGACTAAAATGTGACTAAAACTATATGAAAACTATTCAAAAGACTATGACTAAAACTAAAATAAAATTTTGCTGCCAAAAACAACACTGCTCTCAACTGACCAGAGTGCTCTATGTAGTCTGAAATGTTACACTGTATACTAGGCTATATAGGAGTATGTGCAGCACTGGAAATTAAGTACATTTATTCAAGTACTATTCGGCTACTTAAGTACAACTTTAGTCATGGTGCGTTACCAGCTTAAATCAACATAGTAGAAGGTAGAAATGTCGCACACACCAAGAAACACATTTTAGCAGGTTTATTTCTCTACTTCATCGGGACAAACGTTTCGTCAGGTTACTGTGTGACACTGACGAAGATGTACTCTGTAAGCCAACAAGTATTTGTGATGTCACTGATCACATGACCCCAAGTTCTAGACCTCCAGTTCTAGGCTAAACTTGGCATTATACTTGCAACAGAGTATTTGTGCATTGTGGTATTGGCCCACCAGTGGTACGGTCCCGTGCATAGTTCCACATGTATGCAGTCTTGGGGGTGCACACCAAATGCAATAAAACGTAATGGACCAACTTGTATCAGTGATATATGCATGCGAGGGAAGTGAAATAATTATCAGTCAAAGACACATTTCACAGCACAAACTGGTATATTGTTGGTCTTTCATATGGGTGGCTGTTGATTACCGTACTGAAGCCCACAGCACTGCTCTCAATTCTAATTCCAACCAAGACATGCAACGATGTATTTTATTCCCGGAAAATTACCTACTAAGAGGAAATGATGACTCCCAGAACTGCAGCATGTTACCTTTTCGGAGCATAATTGAAATAATGAATTCATCTCGGAGTGGCGTAACTCCATTTCATACCCATTAACGGAGTCTTCTCTTAGCCAGAGACTCCATAATATCAATTTATTGGATTGTTTAATGTAATCATGCATAATGCAAAGGGATTAATTGGAAATGGCCGCACCAAGAAAAGGCTACTGCATTAAGGAGATACTTGGAATCAAAAGAGGATTTGCTAAATGGTCCTTCAGGCTTGAGATGCCGACAAATTAATTCAGCGGTGGGCACTGGGTAGCAGAGACACTTTTTGGTGAGTGCATTACCATATTAGCAGTCGTGGAAAAAGTATTCAGATGTTTAAGTTTAAGTAAAAGTATCAATACTGCAATGTAGAAGTACTCTGTTACGAGGAAACATCACAATGTAGTACCACCAAAAGTACTCATTATGCAAAATGTCCCATTTCATGTTTTCAAATGTGTACAAATACTTTGAAAATAGCAGATGTACAAGCTCACAATCTGTCACATTGTGACACTTTGTGAGCTTGTAGATCTGCAATTTTCAAATTGCCAAAATGTACTGTATACAGAGCTGAAGTGGTTATTGCATGTTGCATGTATTGCATGTTGAAAATGACGTCGGTGACCTTACCTCACCGGCGGTGGCTCAGGGGTAGAGTGGCTGGATGGTAACCGCAAGGTTGCCTGTTCGAACCTGGGCTCCCCCAGAGTTAGTGTCGAAGTGTCCTTGAGCAAGACACTGAACCCCAAATTGCTCCCGATGTGCTGGCTAGTGCCTTGCATGGTTTCTGCCGCCATCGGTGTATGAATGTGTGTGTGAATGGGTGATTTGATGCACAATCTATGTAAAGCGCCTTGGATAAAGGCGCTATATAAATGCACCATTTACCTCCATTTCATATACCTTGATGTAGTCCAGGAAGTAAGTGAGCCCAGTGCCCAGTAGCCTGGCGCAGCCACACTAACCCCCCCCCCCCCCCCCTATTGCATATGCATATGCCCCGAGGCGGATTAGCCCAGCGCAGTGGTATATTAGTATCGCAACGCGAGGCTAAGTGCCCAGGGTGCTCAACAACACCGCTGGCTGGCTGCACTTATAGTTATATGACTCGGTGGGAATGGCTCTTTTAGGCTGCTCAACAGTGCCAGTTTAGGTCACCCAGCGGTATGGCAGCTGTTTGTACGACACACACACACACACACACACACACACACACACACGCACGCACGCACGCACGCACGCACGCACACACACACACACACACACACACACACACACACACACACACACACACACACACACACACACACACACACACACACACACACACACACACACACACACACACACACACACACACACACACACATAGTCTAGGCCTAGGGCAGGCTATGGGGTAAGATCTATTCATTTTGGCATCGTGGCCAGTAGGCATATATATTTTTCTATTAGACTGTTTTCAAAGTCTAAGAGAACTGCTGAGCTGGCACATTTAGTTGTTGTGTGCTATGAGCTGGTATAATGGATTTGATTTATCATCATCTACATGCCGCAGACATTACACTAAACAAGTGAGAGATACCATAAGGATATTGTAAGACTTGGGTTCACTGAGGCATGTGTCTGTGCTTTACTGGGTTCCCTTAAACGCCCCGGAGAAATTAGAGCGAGAGGGGGAAACAAAAGAGAACTCCCAATTGTTATTGTATAATTCACACTGTGCTCGTCGGCTAATGGCATTGCATATGATGACAGTGCAAATTCTATAGTTTTTAAAGGGATTCCCTCAAGGGTATAGTTTTCTGGGGAAGTTAATTAGTCGTAACACATGGGTAAGAGTCTAAAGTGCCCCCATTCTTAGAAACTAATATTAAATGTCTAAAATTTGGAAAACTCTTACACACATCTCTTCTGGGCGGTCCCCGGCACAAAACATTTTCAAGGGGGGCTAATATATGTGTCAATTTGGGGGGCGGGGTCCTTGACATGAAAACGTTTGAGAAGCACTGCCATAGAAGCCGTGCTGCTTCTACAGTTAAGCAGACCTTTGTTGTTGACCACACCTTCTATATACTTGCGTGACACGAATAAGTGAACAGTAACTTAGTGTTTACTCGATGACGCAACATAAGCTTCATTAGGGTTGCCGATCATGTCATTTTCAAATGACCGGAATCGAATCGGGAGCAAAAAAGCCTGATCAGGACATCCCTAGTATCAATATCATAACCATCATGATATTACATGATATTGTCTGTAATTTTGGATATTGTACTATTGTGATATGGCATAAGTGTTCTATAAAAATAAAAATAAATCGGACTCCAACCCCGCCTCGGATATGGGCACTGATGACATGGAGGAGAGAACACGCCCACACAGCGTCCCCAGCGGGAATCGAACCCAGGACCTTCTAGCTGTGAGGCGACAGCACAACCGACTGCCACCGTGCCCCCATATCACCTCTTTGTAATAACTTCATCAAAGGACGATAATGGCAACAGATCTCAGTCTGCTGGTCATAAATGTAGGACAGCAGACTTCAGCAGGTAATCAGGGTTATTTTTCTCTTTAATAGATTTAGAGCGATTTACCCAAGATCTAATTCTACACTCGAATTTGGCACGGCCAGGAAAAAAAAGGAATCATACTTCTCTCATCTTTCCGAAACATTTATTGCTTCTCTTATGTGGGGATCATTACAAATGCCCCTTTATAGCCAGCCGTCATGTCCGTTTTTAAAAAGACATTATTTTCTTCCCCGCTTCTGACCTCTCTGTGGCAGGCAGCGGGCCGTCGGTTACGTTTCTCATTCAGGCTGGACTAAATTATCATAACCGATCCAACAGGCTGGCAGACAGGACATGTCCTGCCCCAGGGTGATGAGCTTCCCTCTGAATAACAAAACCCAGATCCAGGGGACCGGGGGAAAAAAATACATTTTTGCAGGCAATTAAATCGCTGCAAAACTATGCTTTTCTCCCCACATCAATCAAATTTTCATTCTCTCTCTCTCTCTATCTCTAGATCTCTTTTTCTCTCTCTTTTTTGTGCCCACAGACATCACAGACGGCCCACCAAGAAATGGCATTTGTGAAAACTTGCTTATTAACATTGTTGGGGCTGAGGCGGAGCGGAGGTAATGACACCGTCTCATTAGCCAGGGCTCCTTTTAGTTGGCGCTGAATAACAACTTGGGTGCTGAAGGAACAATGTCTGGGGCTTCTTTTTTTTTTAATATTCCATTTGGACACTCTGCCCTTGTTCTGTGCCAGAATGCACAGTGCGTTCCATGGACTTAAAAAAAAAATTGTCACTTGTGTGTGCACCTCAGAGCAAGTTTCAGGCGATATGCGCCAAAGTCAAAACAGAATGGAGCTGATAATCGTATGCACAGAGTGTGTGTGTGTGTGTGTGTGTGTGTGTGTGTGTGTGTGTGTGTGTGTGTGTGTGTGTGTGCGTGTGCGTGAGAGCAGTCTCATTGATGAAAAGCCCCAGCACACAGTCCGGACGCCCAGACTATTATTTGCAAGTGAAATAGGCTACGTCGGGAGTGAATCTCACAATGAGAAATTCATGACGAAATTAATTACAGGGGTTAAGGTCACAATAAATAAAACAAAAGCCCCCGTGTGCATCCGAGAAAAGAATCTGATTAACGTGATTAATTTGGGAGATCCAGGAGCGCTTATGCATGGTAATGTAGGGTTAATTGCTTTTCTGTGATAAATCCCTCCGCCTCCTCTCTTGACTGTAGCCAAAACAATAGAACAAAGGTGAGGGCGCAGCGTTTGAAGCACACCTCCGGCGGCCTCCAGGAGGCACCGCGGAAGCTGTCTAAAGCAGTGGTTCCCAAACTTTTTAGCCCGTGACCCAAAAGAGGAATTTTACAGTGTGTCTACCCGGGACCCAAACTAGTGAAAATAGCAGATCTACAAGCACACAACGCGTCGCTTCGCGCCGCATTGCGAGCTTGTAGATCGCCTATTTCCACTACTTCTTAAACATTTTTTTTCTAATTTATGGAACTAGATCTGTACGTGCCCGTCTGCCACCAAACTACTTGAGAACGATGCAACTTGGGAACCTAATAATACCCGTTGTCAACTTGTCATAGCACCCGTTTTAACTGTCTGTCTGTCCCACATGGAGATCTCTGTATCTGCCTGTGTGTGAAGAGGGCAAACTGACTGACTGTGGTTAAGTGGTTAAGAAGCACTGTTGGACAGAGGAGCGACACCAAAACCCACACGAGGAGTCACGGATCATTTTTGACATGGTGAGAACTTTCTCTCGTGTGCTGCGTCATCAAAACCACCCATCATCGTGTTGTTTACATCGCCTGAATCTAACGCTGATGAGTGATTAGCACTCGCCAAACATGTTAAGCTTACATATTCATAAGCTCATATCATAGGATGATATGAGCTTGTAGAAGATGATATTATGTTGTGTACACAGCCTCGACATCACTCATATTTACAGAAAAAGACAGTATGTGGCAGAGAGATGGAGATACAAAACAAACCGAGGGACGGGCACGTTCAAGTGCACGTGGGAAGCACTGTTGGACAGAGGAGCGACACCAAAACCCACACGAAAAGTCACGGATTATTTTTGACATGGTGAGAACTTTCTCTCGTGTGCTGCGTCATCAAAACCACCCATCATCGTGTTGTTTACATCGCCTGAATCTAACGCTGATGAGTGATTAGCACTCGCCAAACATGTTAATGACACACGGCACGTGGGTGTGACATGTGTGTTTTAATGATCAGTGATCACAGTCATGCCTCTCCAATTTCACCTGATGTTGCAGCTAGCGCACCATTCTCAAACTCTCTTGTAATTATCAGGATAAAAACAAACTGACATTCTAAAATGCTACGTGGGTGGTGTGACACATCCAATATAGGATTTAGCAAAAGTGAGTGCTGATTGAAGCTAAACTCAAGCTGTTTTGTTGCTTGCTTTTTGTAATACTGGCAATGCCATAGAATCTTGCTAGGACTGAACCCTCAATAAAGCTGTAGTGGTTAAATGCCTGGGATTATTAAATCTCCATACCCGCTTTTCAGCACCTAAGGGGCCAACAGTATAAAAGTATGATTGCAGCAGAACTGTATGAGTGTGTAACTGTTGTTGAAAAAGCTGAAAAAGCTTGCAGCGGGGGCACGGTCACAGTTCGTAGTGCTGTCGCCTCACAGCTAGAAGGTCCTGGGTTCGATTCCCGCTCGGGACGCTGTGGGTGCTGGCGGCGTGTTTCCTCCTCCGCGTCATCAGTGCCCATACCCGAAGGCGGGGTTGGCGAAAGGGCCTTTCTGTGTGGAGTTTGCATGTTCTCCCTGTGTCCCCTAGGGTAGGTAGTGGGTACCTTCACAAAAAACATGCAGTAATTCTGGTCTCTAAACTGCCTCCCCCTGGCCAGCCGGGGGGCCTGATGGAGGGGAAAGGAACTGGTTGGAATAACGTGTTCCTTCCACGCGCTACGTCCAACCAGGGAAACTCCCCCCTGTCAGGTGTAAAGGAGCAACTTGGACACTCAGGCATGAAGGAAGCATGAGTTCAAGTCCGTTGCTCTCCCCATGTCCCCCATATATGGGGACTAGGTTGGCGGAGGGTGTGTAGAGCCCAGGATCACATTAGATAATTGACACAGGGGGGAAAAATGGGTTACAAAATCGTGGGATAAAAATTATAAAAAACTAGAAAAAGTGCCCTTCTGGGCACAGGTCTCCACCAGGAGGATAGGAGTGTGTGTGATGTTTGGAAAAAATTGTTTAGGAGTAATATAAACATGTTTATTTGGGTTGTGTGTGTGTGTGTGTGTGTGTGTGTGTGTGTGACGCGACTTGTCCTGTTGTAGCGCCACCATGAGGCTCATTTGAAAACTGTCAAGTGGCATTTCTTCCTCAGCCTAGTAGTGGGAATAGGCATGCACAGTTTCACCGCAATCGGACGCTGCGTTGAGGAGTTGTGGCGATTTGTACAAAACGGGCTACTCCTGAAAACTTTCGAAGCCAATCGTAGCCAATCAGGATGGATAATGATGAGAAATCAAACAAATCACATGATCACATGACTATGGAGAGCATGCGTACCGATTTGCATGAAATTTGGATAAAATCTGAAGGAGTAATATTAGAAAATGTGTTTTACATATGTCGGCCTCCTGGTGGCGCTATAAAGAGCAGATGTGAAAAATTCCAGGCAAAGGTTTTTCCTTGGCTTCTAGGGAGTTGGCATACATGGTTTTACACAGATCGGTGCAGTTATAGGTAAAAACACAAATCGGCCAGTTATAGCGCCACCATGAGGCTGAGTTGAAAATATTCAAGTGGCATTTCTTCCTCGGCCTAGTGGGAATGTGCGTGCAAAATTTCACGGAAATCACACGATGTGTTCATGATTTGCAGCATTTTGTTTGAAACGGAGCACTCCTGCGAACTTTGGAAGCCAATCGTAGCCAATCAGGATGGAGTCTGAGAAATCTGAAAGACCCGTTTCGTTGAATGGCGTAATGTTTGGACAAAATCTGTGGGTGTACCGTCAAAACATTTGTTTTGCACAAAGCGGCCTCCTGGTGGCGCTATAACAGGCCAATGTGAAAACTTTGGAGCAGAGGTTCAGCTCTGGCATCCAGGGAGTGTGTGTGCAGAGTATGGCTGCGATCAAGCCAACGGTGCCAGAGATTAGCTGTTCACAGACGGACGGACGGACACACGGACGGACACACGGACGGACGGACGGACACACGGACGGACGGACGGACGGAGTGCAAAACATACTCTCTCCCCATGCCTTCGGCCTGGTGGAGACAATAAAAAGCTTGCAGCGTATTTGACATTACTATGTTGTTGCTGTCAGTGCCAGAGAAATCCGCGAAATAAGCATAGAAGACGGGTCACTTCCGCCCGCGGCAGAAGTGATTTAGTGTAGCGGTGGAAGCTAACGGATGCTAAAAAATCACACCCGTGTGAACTGAGTGGTGCAAGGTCTTATATAGCCTGATCAGCTGTGGTCTGACGTAATGTCAGTGACCATAGTAACCATGCTCATTGTTTGGGCCCCACGTACAGGTACACACATAGAAACATAGATACAGACAAAGCTGGTTGTTGGAGTGGTTTGCACCACTCAAAAAAGGTAAAATAGTATTTTAAATAATTTTTTATCAAATTTCGTAATCTCGAGGTTGACACTGTTGGATAGAATAGCTACTCACGAGATTATCTCGTTCTGGCACAGATTCGGTTAACGCCCTACTTATATACTACACTGACTACAGTGTCGATTTACAATTTAGACATTTAGCAGATGCTCTTAATCCAGGGCTACTTACAGTAAGCAAGAACAAGATGGTAATACATCAATTGCATAGAAATATTCATCTAGGATCATAAGTAAACCAAGAACCTATCATCAGTAGAATATCCAAAGAAATTCAAAAATCTGTACATTCAAACTATAAACACTATAGGATGCAAGCTCAATAATGACCATTAGCTCATCCATCACACACACACACACACACACACACACAGAGCAGCAGCACTGAGTCACTTAACACCGAAACTCCCCCGTTGAGATCTCACCGCGGCACGGCTATGGCCTTACCTGGCCGTTCCCACGAGTTTAGTTTTCCGAGGTCGCCCGCTGTTAGATGATGCCGCCATGCCATTTGCCATTCTGCCACCATCCCCGCCTCCCCCCTTCCTCGTGCCATGCTAGCATACTTCAAATTAGCATGTTGTTCCCTTTGCCCGAGCCGTTTACATGCAAACAAATGCCTCTGATGTTTTCGGGAATTAGTCATGGACACATCTGTGTCTCTCTTATACTGTACTCTTTTTCCGGGTACGGCGGTGTGGGGCCCAAAATTGGCCGATCTATTAGCTCACAGTGCGTCACGTCCGTGCTGCGCAGTGAGCTTATAGATCTGATCAGATATGTCTGCCGTGCGCCGCCGTACCACAAAGTATAAACCGCGGAGACTTAATACAGACACTTTTATTACCTGCTTTTTGATTCATCTCCGAGCTACTTGCACTTTGAGTCACACTTAAGAAACCCCCCCCCCCACCCCCCCACCCCCCTGGTCTGAAACGCACGCCGCTCTGAATGTCAATGGATCCTTAGAGGGCTGTTTATATGCCACGGATGTTACATCTTTCTCCTGGCTGAGGACAGCTGCCTCACGTATTTGGAGGGGTCGAGAGACGAGCGAGCACGACTTTCATTCTAACCGAGGAGAGGAGTGTGATTTATTTTTGTCTATTTCTAGGAGCCGGAATTAATAAATATACTGTAAGATACACAATTAACTGGTTATGTCTGTGTGCTTTACAGAACGACTTAATATCTAATTAGCCATTTAGTGCCTAACCAAGCTCTCATCTCCGGCAACCCCCCGATTTCCCACACACCTATTAGGTGTAATTGGTTGTTAATGGCCTGGTAATACACATATGGAAGCATTCCATGTCGTTGGACCTTTTGCCTATACTAATTTAAAACAGATTATATGACGGTTGCTCTGTTTTGTTTTTTTTCGTTGTTTTTTTTGCTGCTGACCCGTAATTGGCAGAAGCTTCAGTCTTACTCAACATAGAAATTATACATATTAAAAAAAAGAAATCTAATAAAATGCATAGATGTGCTCTTAGATGTGCTCTTGCGGTCGGCTGGAAACCTTGTATGTCCCTGTATGTAAAATTAAAGTTAATCCAATGGATCTACATAACAATGTAGTGATACTTTTGAAGCCATCGCTAACGGCTTAACTAGGCTACTTTCACCTTCAGCACCTTTCAAGTCCACAACTTGTCACGATACCACGAGTTGTGAGCTTGAAGATCGGCCAGTTCCGCTACTTTACTCTTCTATGATTATTTTTCTCCATAAATGAATGCCTTCTTTGTTGCACAAGAGTGATATTCGATGAAACGATGGGTTTTCAGGATGACGGGACATCGGATCATTTGGATTTCAGCCCGATGGGAAATCTTTCTGACTGTTGTAGTTTCGGAATAATGGTCAGGCTCCTCATTCTAAGAACACTGAACAAAAAACAACATACTGTACATACATGCAACTTTATAAAACCTGGAACTTTAAAACTTTGTAAAGTTCTAAAAAAAGAAAACATATTGTCGCTGTCTTGTGTGTCTGGTAGTTTGGTTAACTATTTAAACTCACAGACATACTTAACCACTTTCACTTTGACATATTTCAAGAAATAGCAAACAGCTGTTCACAACTTGTGCTGCATTGTGAGGCGTTAGTGAATGTTAAAAATGGAGATACAGGGTTTCCGCCCGCCGGCAGCGATATTTCGGGAGTATTTGTGAACAGTAAGTGCTTGCTCCAATTACACCGCCTGAGTGGCAAAGTGCATCTGGTCGTGAACTACCATGGGTGTTGGAGTCACTAATTGCAACAGCTAAGTGCTACAAATGGAAAATGAATGGCGAGCGTGTAAGCTATATTCTGCTGCTGCTGATTACCTTTGGACACGAAACTTTGTCAACATGCTTTCAGGCTACGCAGGAACGAGCAACTCCCCATCTCCATGACTCAGCATGCGAGTGGGCCATGCCAATGTTCTATTTCTGGGGCTTTTGGACATTCTCCTCTGCCGCGAAGAAATAATGAACGTCGACACATTCTTCTCTCTGATTCCTTTGACGGCCGGGCGGGAAGGTGTGTGAGCGGAATGTGCGACACATTCTCCCACGCCACACGAAGCAAGGTGTTGAATTCCGCTGAGATGACATGACAGCATGTTGCAACCGACGCCATGTTGTTAACCTTTTGTCTGCTGTGGCTGAGAGCGTGCTGCCATCTTTTGATGTATTTTTTTCTTCTTTGTACATTAATGAAGTGGAGGAATTGTGACGATAAACAGATATAATTGTCAATGACAATTGACAATTAATCAT
The DNA here is from genome assembly GCF_951216825.1 of Electrona antarctica. Taxonomy (NCBI): domain Eukaryota; kingdom Metazoa; phylum Chordata; class Actinopteri; order Myctophiformes; family Myctophidae; genus Electrona; species Electrona antarctica. The sequence goes on along the minus strand of NC_136794.1, from coordinate 35,169,628 downwards.
CAATTTAAATTTGTAATCGTGACAGCCCTACACCTATAGGACAACAACAATAATAATTATTATAATTATAATAATAATGTATTTATTTATATTACACTGCTACATAACAGGTTAAAAAAAATTGCAAGAAACAAACACATTATAAAGCTCCCAGAATGGTAGCACTGGGAAATAGGTGGAGATAATACAAGACCATTACAAGACAGAAAGGGAATTATTATGGCACACAATGCAACGGGTGTACCGGAACAACACAGCAAATACACCAAGTGTCACCCATGCTCGCCGATTTCCTCCGGCTATCTCTCGGATGAGAGGAGAGACCATCCTCGACCTTTTCGCCTGCCAGCAAAGAGAGAGTGCTCGGTTTAATTACGATGCGACGGGGATAAATTACATTACATAAATGATGTACTTAGCTGGATGCCCTTGGCTGAGGTGACTTCTCGTTTTACACACAGGCCCATCCTGAAGTAGACTGTGGTTTACAGAGATGGCTGAAGGTCAAACCCTGGAGACAGGGGGAGACGGGCCCCGCGCTGGCATTTGATCAGTCCCTTCAAACTGCTCTGTCTGTTGGACAGGGGCCTAAGTGCTACACAACAGCACTACTTCTGGCACTTCTGTTTGTAAGTCGTGACTGCAATGTCTCTTTTTCAAACACTGTCATCATCCCCAGTGGTGGAAGCAGCAGTATACTCACATGTTGGACTCAAATAAAAGTAGCAGCAGCCCATATGACAGTGTATAAATACTTTTGTTTCCATGAGGTTGGGGATGTGTTTTTATCGCTGCTTTCTTGTCAGACTGAATGTGCATTTAATTTGGGGAAGTTTGAACTGTCTACTCTACATATGCTTGTTTTTTTTTGTTTTGTTTTTTTGTCACAAAACAATTGAATAAAAATATATATGTTAACCACCATATATATAATAATGACCAACTTGCTTCGGCAAACACAGGGTCAGTGGGCAAATATAAAGTGTGTGTGTGTCTCACTCGGATGGCGCTGCGACACAGATTTATGGCGCTAGACGCGAGGACCCGCCGCAGAGGTGGGTCAAGCTTCTCGTTTCTTTACAGAGGCCTGACACTGTCCCGTTTACAATGCTGTCATCATGCTGCTCATAGCTCATGTTTGTCCCATATCTGGTGTTTGTTTATGAGGTGGTCGGGGTGAAGACAATGGAGCTGATCGACTGCAGTATAAACCCTGACAGTGTTTGATAGCCAAGCAGATGTGTGGCCTTCTATAAAACACTGTTTGTTTCCCTGTTGTGTACCAACAAAACATTTATAATTTTTCTTTATCTTTAATTTCAGTACTTTGTGTACGCTCATTTCCTATATTCTAGACCCTAAAATATTGTTTTTAACCTACCGATTATGGGTATAAAACATTATAATTCATGTTGTATTATTTTTTTCATTTATCAACACGACAACTACTTCCTCCCAAACTTGCCACTGCTGTTGTCCCCTTCTGACTCACCTGCCAGTGAGGAGCCCACACCGGGAGGTCGTAGCCATAACACCTCCACACCTCCTGCTCGGCATTCCTCACTGACAGGCTCTGCCCCTAGGGTAACAAAGATTACCCTCCCTTCCCGGCTCCCATCGCCTGAAACTGGCTGGACCCACACGAAAGTTGTTCGGCATTAGGAGACGCATGTGTGTGTCAAAGCTTTATTGCTGGCGGTCAAACAGATCATGAGCTATGCCTGTTCAAAGTTTGCAAGTTTGAGTGCTATAGCGCCACCCTTTGGCCAATGACTGTGGGCTTCGCGTCTTCACCTCTACCATATTGCCACGTTTCGCGAAAACCAACTGCACAGTTATGCAAGAACTGCAATTTTTGGAAGAAAACAGACACATACAATAAGGGACCATAGGCACTTCAGGCTTTAGCCCCTTAAATATCAGATCTACAAGCTCACGATGCACTTCCTTGCAACAAGTGTGCCTTGAGATTGTCACTTGCCCATCGGTGTACCTTGGACACAAAACGCTTGAAAACCAATGCTAAACAAATAAGACTATTTTCTATGTGTCACAGTATAAAGCCCCATTGAGCTGTTTCTGAGTATAGCTGTTTCTGAGTATAGCTGCATTGTCTCGGCTCTAGTGACAAACTGCCTATAGAAGGAAGAAAACGCCATTTCAAATAACTAAATGGATGTCTTATAAAAGCCAGGGAGAAAAAAAACGCACTTATCAGCTTAACTTATCTTTAGCTGCACGCTGTCATAATCGCTGCATCTGTCGCACTCTTTAAATTATCTTGACCTCCAGATGGGCCTTTTTTCCCCCCGCTAGGCGCTCTGTCACTTCAGTTTTTTCTCTCTCCCTCTCTCTGCTCCCTGTGCACACAGCACACGGTGCCTTAAAACTCTGTCGGAACCACAAACTGACAGCTCATTAAGATTTCCAAAATTGAGTTCAATTCGGTGTGATCTATTAATCTATTCTGTGCCTTGGCCCCTCCGCCTTCATCTCTCTTTTCATTAAAGCTGAACAATAGCCCCACAATGTAATGGAATTCATTATGCACAATCACAGGGCCTTCGGGCAGCGCTTTTTTCACCTTCGTTATTGTTATCGTTATTATAAATATGCGTAAGTGGCAGGCTGACGTGAAGGTGGCGTGTCTCCGAACAATGCCAGTGATGGAAAGCACATTTACTCATGTACTGCACTTAAGTACAATTTGTGTGAGGTACTTTTACTTTATTTTGGCTAGTACAGTATGTCAGTGTTTCAATATACTTGTACTCCACTACATCTCAGAAACAGATATTGTACTCTGTACAGTACTAGTCCACTACAATTATTTGAAAATGTTAGTTGCTTGTTGCTTTGCCGATTTAGGTTATTATTACAAAACCTATACAATTTAGCCCTATTTTACTTAGGCTGTTTGAAAATAGACAATGTGACATTTGTTTTTAATTTAAACCTTTTGAAAGAACAAATAATGGGACAAGTATAGTCTATTTTAATGCCAATACTATAAGCTTGAATACAGGACTTTTGCTTGGTAAACAGAGTATTTCCACATTGTGATAATGCTACTTTTACTTACTAAAATTCTTCCACCAGGCAAAAATCCAGAAAGGGTCCATTCGTCATCCACACAGATGTTGTGTTGTTTACGTGCATTCCTCCCTGCCCGGCCCGGGTAAAGATGGACGTTGTCAGCATGGTTGATGATACACTGGTGCGGGAACAGTCTGTTACTCAGCACTGCATGCTCACTGCTGCAATTCATACAATTTCTTAACCACTTAAACCCTCTACATTTTCTGCCAAACCTCTTCATCGAAAATAGGCGATCTGCAAGCTCACTCACAGTGCGTTGCCGTGCATTGTGAGTGTGTGGATCTGCAATTTGGTGTTAAACGCCAGAGGAACGCTTACACAAGCTGCTGAATGTGCATTTAACTGCCCCCAAAGTGTGAATAATAACTATGCAAATGTACAGTATGCGTAAATATAGGTCAAGATGGGGAGCATGAGGTATGGACCGTAGTCGGCAAACGACAGGATAACACTAGCGCGTCGGAGCGGTCAGGCTGACCGATTTTGAAATTTTGAAGTGGATTTTCTTTGCCCATGAAGTCCTGAGAAAGTTCCCCTTGCATGACTTTTTCCTAAATGTTCGATTCAAACCATCTCTGTTTTTTTTTTCATCTGAAACGTTTTGGAAATATGATTTTAGACATAATTCTACTAAAATGTCTGCTCTTTTGCGGTCCGTGGGACCGCTCTTAGAGCCCTCACCCTTTCTCCCCCACAAGCCGTGCTGTTCACACCTTCCTCCCGGCTGGAGACGGGCATTGTTCAAGCTAATGTGTCATGTGCATTCCAACCTACATGTGGAAGTCCACATGTAGGCAAACTTACATTACAAACTTACATAAACTAAATGTTGTTTTAGATGTTATATTTCTTATATGCGGTTTGCAGAAATAACGATGTCTGACTTTATTTCTCGAAACGGAAAAAGAAATATGGTGTGTGGTATTGTTTCCACCAAGCGCATAGCTCAATAGATATAAATACATGTTGACTATACACGCCATCTTTAGCATAATTATGTTATAATTTATGTTCATGGATCCAAGTAAACAGACATTGTTTTTTTTTTACTACGGTACAAATTTGGTTGATTCAATACAGAAACGAGACGATAAGATGCGCTGATATGAAATGCGCGACATAGGAACGTGGTATGGTACAGAAACTAGCTATAGCTAGCGCTATATTGAATATATAGCGCTCACATCGTCACTATAATTATAGTTTGGTAAACTGAAAAGAAAAAGAAAATAACTTTTCTGCACGCGACCAGTGGAACTGATTTCCACGCATCACGGCTCTCTTTTTTCTCTCTCCCTCCCTCTCTCGTGGAGAGGGAGAAAATATCCAAGTAACTGACGGTGAGGTATGCGGAAGTGCATTTTAGATAACGCTGTAGCACTATTTGTGGCGGTGATGCGTCACATGACTTGATCTATCCTATGGTGTATATATAAACCGTGCTGCTGCTACGGATCTCTCTGCTGGCACAATAAATCAAATATATATAAATGACATCGATCATAGGCGGCGGCTAGGCCAGGCTTAGCCTTCCCAACAATTATGCTGGGTATTTTTAAAATATATATAGGCTAATATGTGGCTAGCCGGCCGCTCCCAAACTCCCAACTCCTTTGTCTGTAGCCTAAACTTTTCTGATTTGCACGCACGCACGCACAGCTGTCGCGCATATTCATTTCATATATCAGCGCATCAAAAATATGGTGAAATATGGTGTGTTGACTGACTGGCGTATTGTTTCCACCTATCTATTGAGCATAGCTAAATAAATACATGTTGAAAAATAACTTTGAGTTGTCCTGTCGAGTTGAAACGCTGCCTTGAATTAGTTGGAATGTGACATTTAGAAGACAATGGCAAGTCGTCAACCCCCCGCCACGGGGGGAGAGGTGTGAAGAGATGCAGGGAGAGAGTGGCCAATGGAATTGCACGAAAAACACCGGTCAGCCTGACCGTTAGCCGTCATAGTAGTAGTGATTTTAATTCAGACATGCTAGTGATAAATGGTTGTGATTCACAAATTAAAGTTACCACCTACACTAGGTTAGCAATATTATGTGTCTAGAGTTTTATGTTTTTGCTTTTCTTTGTCTTGTTCTGTAAAGCACTTTGCACTGCATTTTATATGAAAGGTGCTCTATAAACAATGATTATTATTATTAGTAGTAGTATTAGTATTAGAAGAAGCAGCTTGGACTCCTCATGCATTGAAGCAAGCATGAGGTCAGTCCACTGCCCCCCCAGGTTGGCAGAGGAAGTGTAGTACCCATGATTACATTAGACAATTGACACTGGGTGAAAAAATGGGTTACAAAATCGTGGGATAAAAAAATAGTATTAGTATTACTAAAAATGACAAAAAAGTATCGTAGACCACTTTTTTCACTGACATACAAAAAAACTATCTAAATAAAAACTAAGCTATGATGACTAAAACTATGACTATCAGGATATATAAACTAGATTAAAATGTGAGGGATGGACTAGTGGAGATGAGATCCAGTAACTAAGACAAGACATTTTCCATCTACTGTACATGATCATTGTGAGCATGTACTGTAGATTGTCTATTTCCGGGCCGGCACAAAGCTAAGTATAAATCAAAATACCAACTCAGGACTCCTGCTGTCTGGCATCTGCTTCCAGAGCTCTGCAGTGTGTCTGGCATCAGCTTCCAGAGCTCTGCAGTGTGTCTGGCATCAGCTTCCAGAGCTCTGCAGTGTGTCTGGCATCAGCTTCCAGAGCTCTGCAGTGTGTCTGGCATCAGCTTCCAGAGCTCTGCAGTGTGTCTGGCATCAGCTTCCAGAGCTCTGCAGTGTGTCTGGCATCAGCTTCCAGAGCTCTGCAGTGTGTCTGGCATCAGCTTCCAGAGCTCTGCAGTGTTGTTGCATCAGGTTCCAGAGCTCTGCAGTGTGTCTGGCATCAGCTTCCAGAGCTCTGCAGTGTGTCTGGCATCAGCTTCCAGAGCTCTGCAGTGTGTCTGGCATCAGCTTCCAGAGCTCTGCAGTGTGTCTGGCACCAGCTTCCAGAGCTCTGCAGTGTGTCTGGCACCAGCTTCCAGAGCTCTGCAGTGTGTCTGGCATCAGCTTCCAGAGCTCTGCAGTGTGTCTGGCATCAGCTTCCAGAGCTCTGCAGTGTGTCTGGCATCAGGTTCCAGAGCTCTGCAGTGTGTCTGGCATCAGGTACCAGAGCTCTGAAGTGTTGTCAGCTCTGCTGTGGTGTATCAACGTCGTTGGTGCAACTCTTTCCCTTCCTATAGACAAATCCACGGAGGGGTGCCCTGGGCGCAGCCATAGCTGAGGTGTACCATAAACCGCAGTGCCTACACCTGGGCTACAGAGCAAGGCTCTGTGGATTCGTCTATAGCTGTTCCTTGGCTTGGTAGGCTCCCACAGTGTCAGTTTGCTCGCTGCCAGTCCCGGACGCAGTGCCAGCCTCATCCTTCTCTCTCTGACCTTGTCCCTGACCTGTTACACATTTATGATGTGGTCTCCTTGTGTAGTCCAGGGCCTTTTTCCTGCTATACTGTGTGAGTTTTCCTGCCTCTCTCGGCCCCGGCCTGCAGTACTGATTCCACTGTAGCCGCGAGGTCATCTTGAGGCCATCTTCCACAACCCTCATCTCATGCATGCCAGTGCCCTCCAGACCTTCAGATCCTGTTCCATCGTGGCAGTCCAAGCACCGACATACTGCCCTCCAGGCCTTCAGATCCTGTTCCATCGTGGCAGTCCAGACCTTCAGATCCTGTTCCATCGTGGCAGTCCAAGCACCGACATACTGCCCTCCAGACCTTCAGATCCTGTTCCATCGTGGCAGTCCAAGCACCGACATACTGCCCTCCAGACCTTCAGATCCTGTTCCATCGTGGCAGTCCAAGCACCGACATACTGCCCTCCAGACCTTCAGATCCTGTTCCATCGTGGCAGTCCAAGCACCGACATACTGTATTTGAAGTGTCCCCCGCCCCCATCCGAGTGCTGAGCTAGTGTTGCCTAGTCCACAATCTTGCACTTCTATCAAATTAACATCAATAGCATATACAGTATGAACAAGTAAATAGCATGTACATAAACAAACATATCTACAGGAGCATCAATAGAATCAGAATCATCGTTATTGTCACATCACAGTTTTACAAGTAAAAATGTGGGTGAAATTTGTTTTTGTGCATGGTTCCCATCGTGCAATTTTTTCCAAGAAAACAAAGAAAGGGAAGAAGAGGGGAGGTAAGGAGATCAATGCAGGAAAGAAAATGTAGAAGCTTGTTTCAAGGTACAAAATTGTTCAAAGGTGCGTATAGTCCACGGGTGGTTCAAGAAGAGCTAAAGTCCAAGTCAACTAGTCCTGGTATAATCCACAGTAGGTTCAGGAAGAGCAAAAAGAAGGTCTAAGGCCAGTAATGCCTATCATTGGCATTGCTTGTCATCAGTCTGCTGACCAAGGCATCGCCTGTCATCAGGTGGCTGAACAAGACTCAGTGTAGAGGCAAAGAAATAATGGCGCTAAGGAGGATGAGGTGGAGTCAAACAACAACAACAACCACAACAAATAATGTATTGGATTTTGGTAATCACAATAGTACTTACATATCAAAGCGTAATGAAACACTTGTTTCCAATGCAATCCTGCTACATAATTAACTTTTGGAACCGCTGAATCCCTTACAGAACTCTCTTGCTCGCATTCCTTCCCTGGCTCAGTTATTTGTTGATGTAGAACCGTGTACTTGCTAGCAGGCGTGCAGAGACAGCCAGCAGTAAACAAAGTGTCATTCCCCGGCAAGATAATGGTCTTCCCGGCTGTGTGAATGTTACCGCGTTCGGCATGTGACTCTTCCATTTCTCCAGGCCGTCGGCCGCCATTAGCGCCACCACCCCCCTTAATGCGACGCCCCGCTATACTCTGTGTACCTTTCACAAACACATCATTCACCTCCCAGTGAGACCCACCCACCGCCCCCATTCCCACCACACTTCATTCTGCATCCCACACCAGATGTGCACATGCATGCACCCGATATACCACGTGCAGATTTGTATTGTAACGGCCATTCCCATCCATAAGGAGATTGCAAGTGGGACCCCCAAAAATTGGTGAAACACTTTTTTTTGAAAGCATAAATAACAACATAACACACATAACAAAACTTGTTGGCATGTAAGCACCCATTATGTGAAAATATAGTGTGCAAAATGTCACAAGAAACTTGCATTCACGGCACGCACAAACGCACGTGCGCACACATACACGAGCGCACACACAAGTTGACTATAGTAAGGACAAGGACATTATCCTCATCCCAATGTCCATTTCTCAAATTCTACTGTACACTACTTCTGAGGACATTTGGCCCTCACAAGTGTAGTAGTGCAAGTACACACACATGCGTGCGCGTGGGCACACACACGCACCCACACATGCACATCATGCTTAATGTTCCTCCATTCCCTGCTATTTGCAAGACACATGGCCTCGGGGCGTGTGTGCTTTTAAAGAGAAATGAATAAAAAGGGAAGTGAGAGGAGAGGGGAAGCTATTAGGAGGCAGGAAGTGTCGTGCTGCGCTGTCGGCGTGAGCGAGCGAAGGGCGCGCTAATGTGCATCCCCCCCCTCCCCCCACCCACACACACCCGCTCGTCTGGCCAGCTTACAGTAAGATGTCCTGGGGTCACTCCTGTCTGTCTGTCTGTCTGTCTGTATGTCTGTCTGTCTGTCTGTCTGTCTGTCTTTCCTTAACCACTTTCAACCTCATCGCCACCCCTGTTTCATTTTTCATTATAGGCAACAATGTATTGTAAATACATTTGACAGACAGACAGACATACGTACTGTATAGACATGCAGTTGACTCGTTAAGACCTGAGGCCGATTCTACAAATATCTTCTAAAATCTAAATCAGTAGTTCTCACATGTTCAAGATTCTTCAAACATGTTCACAAATGGCAGCACTGCACAAAGTGAGCTTGTAGATATGCTACTTAGGAATAGCCAGCGCTACATTCTAAAATTACATGCTCAAAACAGTCTACTGTACTGAGAGCTTAGTTTGCTATCCATCATACAAATGTAATTCTGTCTTTCACGCAACTTGAATTTACTCCCCGTTCAAATGCGCTGATTTTACGCCAAACATCATAATAAAAAAATGCATTGCCTCAAATCCATTGTCACTTCAAAGCCGCTGTCATTTTGAAACAGAACACACCGTCCGAGGACTCACTGCACATGGGGACATCTTAAAAAACACATTTTAACCCATTAAGACCGGTGGCAGATTCTAACAAATGTCTTCTAAATCCTAACAGTTTTCTGAAAAAAACCCTCCAAACCAAGTGAAGGACCCCCCTAGAAATTGATGTATGTGGTCACGGACCCCCGTCTCAAATTATTTTGTTCCAAGGACCTCCTGCATACATTCTAAGATTTCCACACACGTTCACGATTCAAAAAAAGTTTTTGAATAGCAAAAGACAAAAGTTTAAGTAATACGGTTGAAGTGGTTAAACGCTAAAATTTACACAGATTCCCACGCATTCCCGGTCTTAACGTATTAATGGCTCGCTTTTGCGTCAGAAATGAGATGATGGCGCGCCAGCAAATGTTGCATCTCTCTCTCTCTCTCTCACTCTCTCTGCTGCTGATGTGTACTGTACAGGAAGGATGGGAAAGAACACAACGTTTTATATCCTCCTCCTCCTCCTCCTCGAAGCTACATTTCCACATCAAAGCCCCGCTCGCTTTGATGTGGTTATGCACTGTTTGAAGTGGGCAAGTGCGATGGGATTAGAGTGTGTGATAAAGCAAGTCGTGGGGACTTTGAATCTGATGTCAGGTATTCTTCCAGATTCCTTTTATAGTCTTTACCGCCCCAGTTGTGAATGCAGATTTGCATCACAATAGCATCTCCATAGTGAAAAGCTCAAACAACAAAACAAGGCTCATTGGAATGCCCGCGGTAAGCAGCAATTTAGAGGGAAATCATGCAAGGAGCGTCTCTTTACATTTACCAAAATATCACAGCGTTTTGTAGACTTCACAGGGTGATGTGGCACTGAAAAAGGGACTTTGAAATTGCCTTATGATATATGTCATATAGTATATTAAGTATAATATAATATAATATAATATATTGCTGCTGTCAGGCAGAACCTTGCATGTCCAAAACTGTTACTTCTCAGGTGGGGAAACTAAGTGTAGGGCAGCAGTGGCTCAGGAGGTAGAGGAATCCGGACGTTCCAGGTTCAATCCCCGCCCCCCCCCCCGTGCCCTCCTGGCTAAGTATCAAAGTGTCCTTCAGTGCAAGACACTGAACTCCCGAGGAGCAGGTCGGTGCCTGGCGTGCAGTTTCCTCTGCCATCTGTGTGCGAATGTGAAGTACGTTGTAAAGTGCTTTGAAAAGTAAGAAAGTCTAGAAAAGATGCTATATAAATATCCTATAGGTCGTATAGGTCGCTTCCAGTCATCCCGGTTCTCCATACGCCAGCTCGTTGGTGCTTTGAGCTCCTGCGTCTTTCTTGAGCACATCCACACATGTTAATGTGGATTATATAAATGCAGTCCATTTACCATTCATTTATGGAGAAAAAATGGAGATACTGTAAACTGTTTCTGCCCGCCAACGACAATACTGTATACCTAATATACTGTACATGACTATAGTGTATGCATGGGATGAACAGTGTTATGTAAGTGTGGTGAATGCTGTGCTTGGCTCAGGAGCATCGGCTGTCAGATCAGCTGTCTATAGAACATTATGTGCTGCTTGGAATAAAGTAGTGCGATGGTACAGGTTCCGGTACTGTGTCTGCTGTGGTGGGTGTTTGATTAGAGCTGATCGCTGTTCATTCTCTAGCAATGAGCTGAGAGACCACGTTGGGACTTTATGGTTGTCACTCATGTTGAATTCCATGCGTTTTTGCAACTTATTTAGACCCGAGGCGTATAAATCCTGAAGTGTTTTCTGTGTTTTCTGCCGAATTTGTAACGTTCACCTCAAAGATTATTTCTCAGCCTCTGTAGCAGATGGAAACTTGAAATAAAAAACAGTTTAGAGGGTATAGAGACACACAGGGACTACAAATGAATACCTTTGGCTTTTGCTGAAAATTACTTGTATTTGCCTTAATTATTTTTGGCCCGGTTGCTAGGCAACGCCTCCGTCAGCCCCAGCACCAGGATTTTTGCACACAGCTCGCATAGACCTCCGTTCAAAGTAGGATGTTCAATGCCTCATATCTCTGAAACTACAAGCGCTGTTCGTGGTTATGAGATCCATCCGTGGTTCGGATGTGATTTGTGATTATCGCATCGCTCCCGACTTTTACAATGGTGGTCTCCATGCCGGTAAAGCGGAAATGAAAATGCTCAAATATACAGAAAAAGCCCTGGAAAGGTTTAACTAGTTTCCAAGTGTTAATGTATAAAAAAAAATCTTCTTCTTCTTCTTCTTCCAGCTAATTTCCATCATGGCTCGCCACAGCGGATCATCTGTTCCCATCTTCTGTTCTCTGCATCTTGCCCAGCCACTCCAGCCACCTGCATGCATGCCGTCTCACCGCATCCATGGACCTCCACCTTCCCCTTCTCCTCTCGCCTGGCAGCTCCATCTTCAGCATCCTGTTTTCTCAATGCCATGCAGGTACACACACGCACACAGTCACACGCACGCCCTGGTCCTTCACATTGGGAAAATTAAATTACTATATTTCTGCTATTTTTTCCTTGATGGAAGATCTCTTGTACAACATGAATCAATATGTCACCAATATTGATGCAACGTGAGGCCTGCCAAGGGAAAGAGTTGGAGTTGGAAAAGGCCAAGGAACTTACAGGATGTGTTTAGCACAACTATATTGGCAGTGGTGTTCAATAGATAGAACTTTTCTTGTGACCACCGCACTCTGACTTATGGTGCGTTACCCGTTCAAATCACAAAATAAACATAATTTTAGTTTAGATCTTTGCATCATGGAATGACAGACGTTTCGGCTATCCAGCCTTCATCAGTGTCTGAATGAATGAACTGATGAAGGCTGGATAGCCGAAACGCAGTCTTGGTGTGCAATGCAATAATCATTTAAAACTAACCAGTAAGACGCCCTAAAGGGCGAGGTATACACTGCTCTGTCAACACTGCTGATGGGACTTTAAGACTTTAGATTTCTGGAGATTACTTCTTGAAATACCGTGTTCACTGCAGTCAAACCCTTTAGTGTTAGCTTCAAGCGCTTGCAGTTAGATACAGCGATGATCAGGTCCCTCGTTCTCGACAAAACCTTTATTTCAGGAGGCCTAAAGCCACGTCAAATCATGATCTTGGCTGGGAGATTTGGCAAAGACTCAACGCTGAGTCTGGGCCAAAATAGTCCACTGTTCGTTTCCAAAATGCTTAGTATTGTAGCCATCGTCGTGCGGCGTGTTGATCATTGTTACAGTACAGTATGTGTCCAAAATAACAGATCTGTAAGCTGTCGACACGCCATGAGCCGTGCAATGGTGGTTTGTATGTCTATTCTTTTGGACACAATCCGTTATGCGCATTACGCATATGGGGTTGAGAGCCAATGATTGATGTAAACTATTAGATTTAGCCAAGTTGGCAGTTGATGATAATATTGATAATAACATTGTAGCTCTGTGTGCTCTCTCACTCACTCTGTATAACAATTGAAACACGCCGACCCAGTTATGGTAGGGTAGGGCCGGGCTTTAATTTTCAGGCCCGATGAGAACTCTTAAGGCTATGTTGGGTTGGCCATGTTCTTTTGGTTTGATACAAAAAAAAAATACTGTGTTGTCTTGTCTGTTACAGAAAGAATGTTCCGATGTTTGCCTTAATCTTATTTATATTGATGCTCTACGTCAAAAATAAATGGAGCTCCTCTTTTTTTGTCTTTGCCTGAGGGCATGTAGTTTATTATTTAAGTTCTGTAAACTGAAAAGTGTATATGGACAGTGCCTAGTGTAGGCTAGATTCAGAGACTATTCAGTTGAGTACTGTTCCAAACCCTCATGCAAACAGTTCAAGTTCTGTTCTGTTCCTTATGTGTTAATAAGAAGAAGAATAACACTATCCTATGATCCTACCACACTGGATTTGTTATAATAAATTAACAGAATACTACATAGGTATGCTAAAACAAATGTATATCCGCGTTCTGTCATTTATCTTTCCATTTCCACAACAATATACAGGAAAACATGGCATATTTTGGACATAGTTCGAATGGTGTTTACTCATTATTAATAAATTTTTAGAACGTAAATGTCTCGGATACTTCTTTTTAGACCAAAAACAAGCTTAATTTGCGGCTCCTTTCTTTAAACGATATCATCCTAGCTTACCAAAAGTATGTTTTGGGTGGATTCAATGACAATCGTGGGACAAGCAGATGTTTACTTCCTGAAACGGCTTTCAATCTAAGAGCCTCGTCAAGTGGCAAGTGCACCGCTCTGAGCCACCACTAGATGGCGGTCAATACCCTTACGTCCAATTATATATTTTAATAATTTTCCAACACTAAAAAAATTGGCATGTAAGCTCACAATATGTTGTATTGGGAAGGGTTATGACCCTACCATCCAAAAGGCACAGCAATAACCGAGACTCATTAGACCAGGTTTTTCCAATCTTCTGTTGTCCAATTTTTGTTAGCCTGTGCGAATTGTAGCCTCAGTTTCCTGTTCTTAGCTGACCCCTGATGTAGTCTTCTGCTGCTGTATCCCATCTGCCTCAAGGTTGTGTTGCTTTCAGAGATGCTCTTCTGCATACCTCGTTCGTAACAAGTGATTATGGCTTTATGTCGGCACAAACCAGTCTCTCCATTCTCCTCTGGGGCGTTTTCACCCACAGAACTTCCACTTACTGGAATTGATTTTCTTTTTTTGTACCGTTCTCTAAACCCTAGATATGGTTGTGCAAGGAAATCCCAGTATTTCAGCGGTTGCTGAAATCCTCAGCAGCCTGTTTGGCACCAACAGCCATTTCCAAGTCAATGAAATCACATTTCTTCCTTATTTTGATGCTCAGTTTGAACTGCAGCAGATAGTTTTGACCATCTACAGGCTTAAATGCATTGACATCGAGGCATTGTAATTGGTGATTAAGAATGTTTTAACATGGAGTTGGAGAAACACACTCAATAATAAAGTTGTTTCTGCTGAGATAGCCTGTCAGTTTGAGTGATGTCATTGTGTATTCTACGTAATGACATCATCGTCAAACAACACTACAATGTCGTCAACACAGCCATGTTCTATAAAAGGAATTGTCAAATAAACAATGTCATTCTGCAACTATAGACAACCATTCCTATTGACCATACCACCTGCCCTCAGAAGGCAGACCGTGTGCTGTGCAGAACAGGGATTCCCATTCCCATATCGACAGGTCTCGTCGGCTTCCTCGACTGGGCAACCAAACCCATTGTGAACCCATCGACTCGGGAGAAATCTGTTAGGATCCACGGCTGGTGTGAGGGATGTTGTGCTGGACAGTGCACCTGGAAGGAGGACCAGAGGGGGACTGTGGTGCCGCTGTGACAGTGGGGGACAAAGTGTACTCGTTCGGGGGGTACCAGTTGAAACACAGGGATCAGATCGGCGTGCAGGTCTTCAACACGGTGTCGTTGCACTGGACCAAGCTCCCTCCGGTGGCAAGTGGAAGAAAACGCTCCCTCAAGGTCCCCTCCACACGCAATGGCCACACAGCCGTGCTCATGGAGCATATCGTCTACATCTGGGGCGGTATTCGGTACTCGGGGGAGTACTGTGACCTGCTTTACACATTTGACGTTCACGCCCACAGGTGGTTGACGTCCCAGGTGTCTGGGACTGTCCCGGAGGCGAGGTATCACCACTCGGCTTGTGTCTTGGGGAAGGTCATGTACATATATGGAGGATACAACAAGCTATTATTATGCACTAATGACATCTACAAGTTGGACACCATCACGATGGCCTGGTCGCTGATTAACACCGTAGGCACCCCGCCACCCGCCTCATCCTGTCACTCTGCCAACGTCATCGGGACGAAGATATTTGTGTTTGGTGGCCAGTATGAGAACAACAACATCAGGGTGTTTGACACAGAGACTGACTTCTGGCTGAGTGCACCTTCGACCATTCGGCTTCCGGAACGACGCTGGGGTCATTCAGCGTTTGCCTACGGCGGAGAGCTGTACATATTTGGTGGCCACAACCTCGTTCAGCAACAGTCTTTCAGCGATCTGTGGAGGTTCAACCCAGAGTCCTTCTCCTGGAGAAAGGTCGAGCCCACAGGGAAAGGTCTGTGCATGCATGACAGTATGTGCTGTTGCATGGTGGGCGATCGTGTCATCCTCTTCGAAGGATGCAATGGAAGCTTCAAACACGCCAATGTCCTGTACATCTTGGACTTGCGTCCCAGTATGAAGATGCTATGCAAGCTAGCGGTTATTCAGTATGGTCTGGAGCAGTCGGAAATCCCGCTGGACGTCAGGTGGGAACTGGCAGCCATGAGTAGGCTACCAGCAACAACTTTTGGAAAACTAAACAAAACACAAGATCTGGATGAGTCGGAACGACCACACGACATCAAGTGCGAACTGGCAGCCACGAGTAAACTAAACATTAAAAGACTAAAAATAGCAAAACAAAAAAACAAATCACCAAAAAAACATAATACAAATAATAATGCCCTGGGCTCGCTAGGAATGCAAAAAGTGAAACTACTAAATTAATAAAGAGAGGAGATCTTATCAAACATTTTAAACGTAGCATATTCTGTACAAAACGTTCCTTGGCCTATAGTACACTAATCGGCCCAGCAGATTGTGAGCTCACCCCGGACAAACGCACACAAAGACCCTAGAGCAAAGTTTATCTGCTCCAGGGACCACCAGGGGTTCAAATGGACCCCCTATGGCAGGGTGCCATGGACCCCAACATGATATTAGGCTATTTAGGAATAAACTACTTTATTTTTTGTTTTCCTTTTTTTATGAGCAGTCATTTAGTGATATCGAGAAGAAAATTAGGTTTACCTCAGGATAATGAATGAAACTAATTAATCACTTTATGTATAACATCAAAATTAAAATCTGTACAATCAACAAGCCCCGCAGTCAACAACAAACTACTACAAATACATGTTCGAAAAGGAGTAGGACGATGTCGAAAACATATTGTGAAAGTTAAACGTATGAGTTATATTTAAGTCACATACTGTAGAAACATGATAGTCTTTGATATGATTCGGCCAGGGATTGAACCTTACTGGGTGGACACTCTAACCTCAAGTAAGGCCACTAAGCTGGTTGGTCGGTTTTATACTCAGGGTTGCAAAAAGTTTATTTTCACAGAATTCGCACAAAGTAAGTAGTTCGCTGTGGCCCTCCAATGAAGTGGAACTATTTTTAGAGAGATGTTCAACTATCAGCCAAAAAGCTGCAAAATTCAACAAATTCAAGTAGCAGCCCCTGAAAGCCAAACTCTCTCACCTCTATGCTAATAAATGTGATGAACTCCACTGCCACACTCCTGGCGTCTGCTGTGCTCACTAATGCACAGATCCAATGCTTTTTTTATTGCAATGATAAACATGATGGACAGACTGCATATGTTGCCCAAAAGTCTATGGTTTGGTTAGCCCCTCAACAGAAGTAAAATCATGTTTTTCAGGGTCTGGCATCCATCTGTCAGCTCAGATAAGACATTTGAGTCTGCATTTAAAGAAATGGAAGTGATTGATGTATACTTTCTGATACATTAGAATTTTGTCATTTAAATCAAAGGAACATGCTTAGAAAGAGCTTGAAAGAGCGTGTGAAAAGGGAGTAGAATGAATGAATGAATGAATGAATGAATGAAAAAATACCTAAAGTTTGAACTACTGTAAATAATTGTACTTTTATGTAGACAAGTGAACCTTTTTTTGTCGATAAGAACGCGAAACAAAATACATCAGTCGTATAATAATCAGTGCAAACTTCCAGGCAGTATATAGGCTATTGTATTGGTATTCTAGTTCTGTTTTATAGATGTCATGTCAGGTCTTAAGCTTTGGTTACTGTTGCCTGATATTATGATCTAAATTCCGAGTAAAGAATACATTTATATATAAAAAATGAGAGGCACAAAAACATTTCAAGCACTCATCCCACCAAGGAAATCAAATCTGCAACACTGAATCCCTCTGCAGCTAAACCCGCTGCCTTTATAAACGCAATGTATCCATCGTCACAATTTGTTTTTGATGGCAGGACATCGCCTCAACCGAGGTAATCAATACAGATTGAGAGGAGCGACATTGGATAGGCCCATTCTCACAAAGCTTACTTCACAGACACAACTGTAGATGCCGTTTTAAGTTTCGCATATCATAAGCAGTGTAATAATATTGTATATATCGATTGGGTTATGATGAATAGTTGAATGTGATGAGAGCTAGCTGTCAACGCTTCTCAGTTTCTTCCTCTCTGTCTGTTTGGCGGTGTGCAGGGAAATCATTTTCAGAACAGGATTGCAAATGTAGTCTAGTAGCCAGCCCATAGAGCCCCATTGTGAACCCGGACATGTTGAGTACACCGTTTTATGTTAGAAATGTTTAGTATGGGTCCCCAGCATGTAGAAACTGCCGAATGCTAACTTGCATATGTTGAGCAATTTTTATAATTGGCATAATCTGTGACCATACCATTAACAACATATAGAAGGCAAAATATTCAAAATGTCATCATGCTTTATGTAGCATTTGACGTGTCAAACTAGGGGGTTTTCATGATGCTGAATCCAGTTCAAACATTAGTTTTGAAGTCTGCATGGTCGTTTTAAGCCCAATTAGTGTTTTTTTTGCAAAGCTAATGCTTGGAATGGATCAACATGTCCGGGTTCACATTCTGGCTACTAGACTAATAGGGCTCATTTAGTTCACTGATTTTAAGCAGTGGTTCTTAAATGACCCCCAATTAATATGTACTTGGCCGCAGACTCAAATCAGAAACGTTGTTGTGCCAGAGACCCCCATACAAGATTTGTGATATCATTACTTGTGCAAGCAGAGCGTGTAAGTACTGCGATCGGCTGGGTATATATGTCGGTGTACTCCACCGGCCAATAAGGGACCACTGTTCTTGATGACATAACTAAAGTACGTTTCAAGGAAGGTCAATAACGGATCTAAAGGATTTAGAATAGCAGAGAACTCTAGGACTCAGACCAGCAGTCATACCCAGACAGCAGCAGATAACTCTGCTTGCGCACATGTAGGCCATACATGGCCTACTTGTGTGCAAGGTGCAAGTTGGCATATTGAGAGAGTGCATTTCTAGTTTATATTTATTTATTTACAAGATTTACAGATTTACAAGATAACAATGTGTCGCAGATCGTCAATTATCAAATTAAACAGATTCCGATGATATGGTTTTGATGCTATATCAACTCATTTGGCTGGGGACCCCATGAAACCCCCACGAGGACCTTGTGGGGGTGGCCGGACCACACTTTGAGAACCACTGTTTTTAGTCACTTAAACCTTACAGCATTTTGATACCAGGGCCCACTATTTATTCTGCATTTGAGCCACGGACCACCATTTGAAGAGGTTTAGTCTCTCAAAAGTAAATGTTGTTTTGATGAACAATCAAAAAATGAACAATAATTTAACTCTTGAGAGCGTAAAATGAAACCAAATGCGCCCGTATTGGTCCATTTGGTTTCATTTTACGCTCTCAAGAGTAAAAGGGTCCATTTGGTTACCAACTCTTCCATCATTTAGCTGGGGACCACCTGGAACCCTCTGGTTGAAAACCACTGACCTACAGTATAAGAAAGAAAGAAAGAAAGAAAGAAAGAAAGAAAGAAAGAAAGAAAGAAAGAGCACATGTGACACTTGAGCTTGTAGATCTGCAATTCTCTCCGAATGTGCTTCTATTTTTGGCCAAATGTTCTATATTCTGCCCAGAACAAGGGAATGAAGGCTGTAGGGTTCATGTGGTTTCATACAGGTACAGAGGCATCAATCCTAATCATTTCTTCATCTGTCACGTGTATGGATTTGCGTCTGGTGCTGAATGACTCAGTGGAGCCATGGGAAAATCAACCCTGGAGGTTTATTTACACCCAGAGAAGAGAGAGAGAGACTCCCATTAGACATTTCTCACATGCCACTCCTCTTCATTTGGCTTAAGCCCTTATCAGCAGGGAATGGGGAAATTGGAAAAGGCTTTTGTGTGCCAGGCAATCACTGGCGTGTGTGACTCCACTGAGAGCACAATATCTCACAATAATAAATGCTGATCAACATTTTTGCTGTCACTCATTCTCTTTTTTTCTTTAATGGCATTCTGCTTATAATGATTTGATGCTGCGTTTCTTGAAACGTCCTCGGAAGAGAATTCACATCAAATGTACCTGGTGAACAAAGACTTTTGTTTAACAGATTAAAACCTGGAAAGCATCTGTGTCATTTTCAATTTAGCTTTATTTTAGCACGCACACACACACACACACACATTGTTGTGCTAAATATTGCACTTCAATGCAAACCAATGTGATCTATTGTTGACTGATAATAACCCCAGATTGTAGTTATGTCTCTCTGTATAATGTGTATATAGACATAGACATGACGATCAAGTACAGTATTTTGTGATCTTCCTTTGTTGTTGCCGTCTCTTTACACCACTGAGGAAAGGTCACTGTGAGATGGGAAGAATATCACAACATGTCTCAAGACTTAAAAGTGTAAAATAACACTGCTTTTAAATTAAGATTCAAATATGTATGCCTACTGGCTATGCTTGCTGTGGTCACCCAATTAAAATAGTTTTCTTTCACGTTCAAGAATAATGAAGACATGGTTGTAGTTTGTGGAGTTTTTGGTGAACATTGCCTATCCGTCTGAAAAAATGTTCGCTGCTCATTTAAAAAAATGTTAAGCTCTTGATCTAAGCTGTGCTTACGTTGTGCGAACTAGATGCATTCATTGCGATTAGATTTGGATGTCCGTCATGTCGATGCCCACTATTGAAAATAGACTTTGAAAATGAAGCCTTTTGCTCGTATTGTATTCATTATCTATTATCTATAGGCCTATGTGTTGTTTGAATGCAAGGTTTAAATGAAGGTTGAATAAATGAGTGAACATTGAGTCTGAGTATAGCTTTCTCATTCAACAACATCATGAAATATAATAATGACCCTGAGGCTGATAGAGATGCTTCTGCCTTCTAATTATAGGCTGTCAGCCTCACAAAACTTGACAACTCGGTGGAGTGTTTCTGCTGTATACTTTATTTTTTTCTTCTGTTTTTCCAATTGTCTAAGACTTCATCGCTACGTGTCTAAACCCCCAATGTGGTGTGTTCTCGCTTTCCCATTTTAAGCTGCAAGCTATGTTATGCAGCCAAAGTCTTTACGCCAACTTTGTTATGTTGTTGTGAAGCAGGTTTTTTTTTACTAATAATTGTATGAAAAGATTTCCATTTAGCAAAGAGATTGCTGGGTAGATAATATAGAAGAGCTTTGGTGAGTCTGCAAGTGAGCTGTATTTGTAATGAACGGTTAGATTTAACACAACTTTTAAAAGAGAAAACATGGATACATGACAGTAATACCCAGTGGTGGAAAGCACATTTACAAGAACTGTACTTTCAAGGCACAACTGTATACAATTTCAAGGCTCATTAGTGTTTCTATTGTTTCAATACTTTATATCTCCACTACATCTCAGAGGCAAATATTTACTTTTTACTACACTACAATTACTTGAAAACTCTATTTACTAGTTACTTTGAAGATTTAAATGACTATAGGTCTGGACCGCTATAGGGCCCTCACACCTACATTGCACTGCCGATCCAACTGAAGCCACATCCAGACAGATACGTTTTAAAGAAATGTCAGTCGTCAAAAACCGTACACACATAATTGTCTCAAGAAATGTGTGGGTCCATATGAAACCACAAAAACGCCACACACCCACTAAATACGCCTGTAGTATATATATTCCCGGCCTGTAAGTGGCGCTGTAGCTGCCACAAAGCACCAAAAAGAGAGAGGAAGACATACAACTCAAGCTGTGACATAAACCATAACAGTCGGAGAATGTTCTCCATGTCCACTTGTTGCTGACGGTGGTCGTATAGGAGCAGTACATGTTGCTGTAAAAGCCATATCGCGTAGAGTAGCTTCTGCAGCACGAACTGATGCTGACGGAGGGGGCTATGGCGTCATCGGTTCAGGAAATATGCGTGCCAGTATTTGTTGTACACACAGAGACACAAGGGTTGCATCTTCAGATTTCTTCTAAAAAATTAGAGTATTCTGTCACCCAACACACCGGCTATGTGTGGATTGCAATACGAGTAAAAACTTTAGCGGATTGCCTTCCCAACGGCTCTCCCATGAACCAAGTGTAATCCTACTGTAAATGTGCTGAATATGTGTGTATGTCTGTAATCCACGTAACTCGAGAACCGTTTGCCGACTTCAAATTTGCCATAGGCATTCCACACTGAGTGCAGTGCCCTTTGTGGAGTCCATCGGATAGCCGGTTGACCAGAACCAGTGTTCTAACCAACACTATTCTATTGATAAATGGGTGTATATTCTCTGTGTTCATGTCAAGGCATGGGTTTGTGTTCAAATACAATGTCCACGTATTTGCCAGAGAATCACTGTGTTTACTCATTTATATCCATAATAATAAATCGTTCACTTAAAAAACCTGCACTATCCACAAGTTTCACACATATTTAATGTATTATGCTAAATAGTTACTGTATCGATTTCAAATCATTGAATTGTGACCGGTGGCCGAAAGAGTGACATAGAAACTTTTTATCTACTTCACACTAGCCCCTCATGAAACTACTTCTCCCCAAATTCATTATGTGACTCTTTCGGCCACCGGTCACAATTCAATGATTTGAAGTAGTGTGTGTGCGTGTGTGCGTGAGAGGGGGCTCAGAGGGGCAGGGAAGAGTGGCTTTGCTCAACTTGATTTATTATACTTCTTTTCTCCACTCTGATGAAGGTACATGTTGGATATATCATGCAGCCTTACTGTAAATATTGATTTTCGATTATGACATATTAAAATCGATTTTGGAGACTCCCACGATTAATCGGAAAATCGATCACCTAGTCTAGGTGCTCTTTGCAAATATATAGGTGTTTAAATCATGCAAACCCTCTCCTCTCCTGAAAACTGCCCAGGAACTGATCTCGTTGTACTTTTTATATAGAATAGGCTATATAGTTGGTCATACAGTGAGTTTTGACATTATGCTGCTGATAATATAGTTAAACTTTTATGTTTTGAGACACATGGAAGGAGGAGAAATCACAGACTGGTAATTCATAATAATAATAACTGTGCCAAAAGGGTGCAGTACTTAGTTTAGACAGTTTTTGGTTTAGATTAGTCATTGGTTAGACCAGTCATTAGTCCTACAACTACAACCTCTCTCAAACCCTCACCCTAAACCTAACCTCCCACGGGGCAGCACACCTAACCTTAACCCATGTCTAACCCCTTGAGTGGCAGTTGCGCTCCAGTGCTACTTTTATGTAAGTACTTCTTCCACCACTGGCCCAATGCTCATTATTTAGGAGGAAATATGCTTAGAAAATAATGTAAGCTTGGCAGTCCCTCAAAAACAACCTCCATGGCTATAACGAAGATATAGCCTCCTTGAGCACAATAACGTCTGTCTGTCTGTCTGTCTGTCTGTCTGTCTGTCTGTCTGTCTGTCTGTCTGTCTGTCTGTCTGTCTGTCTGTCTGTCTGTCTGTCTGCTTTTGTGTTTTCTCTATTCTCTCATCCCGACAAGGATCAATAAATACTGTAAGTGTCTCTCTTTCCACCCAAAAAGATCACAATGACAAATGTCTTGCGGTTAATTCACAGTGTGGCCACCAAAGATAAATGGCCGAGTCATTCTGTCATCCATGTCGTCTGCAAGGCAGAGACCAATCCTTCATGTGCTTGCCTGGGGAGGGATGGGATTGTCCTGGGGGGTGAATTGTAGAAATCAGTGGTTCTCAACCTAGGGTTCCGGGGCCCACCAGGGGTACAAATGGGGAACTGACCCATACCTGGTCTGTAACCCTGATAGTGTAAAAGAATGGAACCAAATGCCATGGTTCAATTTGTACACTCTCAGAGTTAAATTAACACTGAGGATTATGTGTGTGGATTGGTGTTCCATGAAAAAAGACAAAGAGACAAACACAATAGAGGGTATGTGCATGCTTAAAGTGAATGGCACATCGAGTGGCAAATCGAGTGGCAAAGCAACATGCAAAGTGAGTTTAACCTTGTTTAATGTTGTTTAATGCAATCAGATAGGACTTTTCTGTGTGGATGTATGGGCTGTCAAGGCCAGAAAGTAGTTTTTTGCCACTCAGTCGGCGTTCCTGCATAACTTCCTGGTTTGATGATGATGTCACGCGCATACCCTCTATTGTGAAATGGGTGTCCGTGGTCTAATCCATGTCAAAATGGAGGGGTCCTTGAAATGCAATTAAAAAAAAAAAGAAAATCCACTTAATAAACCTATTCTGGGAGTCCCCATCAACACAGTATACAATTCTCAGTATTTATTTAACTGTGAGTGTGTAAACAAATGTGTCCCATTTGTACACATTTGCGTTACAGACCTGTAAGGAGTCTGAATACCTCACAATTGTACTTAAGTACAGTACTTACTAAAGTAAATGTACTTAGTTACTCTCCACCACTGCTAGTAGTAACTAATGTTTTCAAATAAATGTAGTGGAGTAAAAGTGCAATATGGGGATCCGAGATGCAGTTGAGTAGAATTAAATGTTTTGGAAATTGGAAATACTCAAGTAAAGTACAAATACCTAAACATTAAGTGCATAAACAGTAAGTGATTAATTATACTTAGTTACTTTCCACTACTGTACAGTTATATTGGCCTGTGGGCCAAAACCGCCCCCCACTGGGGAGCTTGTAGCCCTAGCTGGAACACATTCCATATTCAAAGTATAACATCTAAGCTACCAATTAGAAGAGATGAAGATGTCTGTGAATCACTCATGGTTACAAATGAACGCTGCATTTGCAGTCGTGAACTGTCTGGTACAACCAAATGCGGGTACGTGTAATACTTGGTGAGCAATTTATGGAGACCATCCACCACTCTGACAATAGAAAAATGTATGTCCTAATTTGCCATTAAATGTCATTGTGCGTAATGCGTAATTGCCATCAAACTACACGGTGGCTGATCAATGCAAAGCAGAAATGTGTATTCCTCAGGTTATAATTGTATTGCAAAACACTACCAGTGTTATACAATTACAATTACAATTTAGGCATTTAGCAGACACTCTTAATACAGATCGATTTACAGTAAGCAAGAACATCACATGGTTATAGATCGAGTTCTATAGAACAGTAAATCAAACACAACCCATCATTCATTTGATTACCTGCAGCTTTTTTTACCTGAAATGCAAACCATTTACACAATCTGCCTAGAGTTTCATGCCTGTTTAACCACTTTCAAACCAGGTGTTCTTATTTTGGGCATGCCATATAGTAAAACATTACATATTATCAATATACATATTGTCAAATGTATTGTCAAAAGTCTTCCAAAGGGGGAAGAAATCACCCACCCCCCACATTATTTTTGTAATTGTGGTTAAAATAAAATATTGCACACTTTCCTATCATCCACCTCCATTACACTGTGTCCACAGGACATGAATAACTTCCAAGCAGCCGTTGTCCTTCTCAGAGTCCGCAGGGGGAACGTAGAGCCACTCTCCTATCCAGTGGAGCAGGGCCTCATGCTGTAGTGTACTGTATACCACACGTCCAGGCCGCCACGCCACGCCTTCTCCTGAATTCTGCTGCACGGTGCCTCTCCACGCTCCACCGGAGACAAGAGGGTGTCTCTGCTCCCCGGGTTCCCTCACGCCGTGGAGTCTGGCTGAGGGCTCCCATCCATCATCCTACCCTCGTCTTTGACCGTGATCATCGTCCTCCACGCCTCTTTTAGCCCCCCATAGGACAGGACACAACTCCACTTCCTCTCACTCTCTCTCTCTCTCTCTCTCTCCCACCCACACTGCTCCTCTTTTCCACCCTTATTCCAGCTATAGGTCTCGCCGCACCCTGGATCCACTCATCTCATCACGTTAGACAGTCAAGATTTTCTGTGGGTTGTAACAGTTAACCAAAGTATCCAATTTAAAAAATGTAACGATAGCTAATCTTACTGTACATGCTGACATTGCAATTTGATTGATTACAAAAAACATTATTTTATTTTATATTTTTTTCCCCGTGAGGCACAGATGTACTGTTCGTACGTACAGACAACTCTGAAACACAATGCCTCCACTCCGTCGCCGACATGGAGGCATAAGAATGAGGCAGAATGTCACAGTCTCACCTGCAAGTCACAGTCTCACCTGAACGACTCGGAACACAATAGTTCCGCCTTAGAGAATTGTCGTTCCTACCTAAACCACTGCGCTGAAACTTACACAGAGGCAGTTATAGCGGACCCCAGCAGATAATACAAATGCAGCTGGTAATTAATTGATTTACTCAATTCTTGTTTTTCTTCTTCTTTTTCTGCAAATTGTCTTGCAAATATTGGTAGTTGTGGTTTTTTTTTGGTGAAGATACTTTTGTTTACTGTGCAGATTGAAACAATAGTTACTGTGCAGATTGAAACAACAGCCCGCATCCCCGGCCGCGATGCGGCCTGCTCAGGCAATCATTTCCATTATAAAACAGCCTCAAATCCAATAAATCCCAATCAAAACAAAGTCAGTAGTGACTAGTGAGGTGATTATATTTCACCCCGGGGGTTCCATACTGCAACCTCAGAACACGCAACTGAATATTTTACTCTTAGGAGTCGCCAAAATAAAACACCAGCAAGGTACCTTTGCAGAACTTCTGCTGACTGATCAACCAACCTTTCTTCCACAGCCTTCAATGAAGCTTTTGAACGTGTTGGCATATTTAAAATGGATTCATAACATTATGTGACATTCATATTCACCATGACACCCCGAAATGAATCACGTGCCCCTATTTGGGGTATATTGGTCATATAGGTGAACTGTAGGTAAACAAAAAAGGTGCTGTATATCTCAAAGGTGCTGTAAGACCCATTGACTTACAACACATTTTCAATGAATATTGTAAACAGGGACATATTTTCCAAATGATTTAGGTCAGGTATTCTGTTGAATGAATGAATGAATGCTGGAGCATAAAAACAAACCAAAGTCAAACAAAAGACGTGTCAACATATCCAAATCTCCCCGTCTCAACTCCAATAAGTACTCAACAAGTAAAAAAAAAAAAAAAAAGAAAAGAAAAAAAAGCTGAGTGCCAGACGCTGGAACAGTCATAAAACCTCCAGTGAATTGCACTAGCAGCTGGCAGGGAAACCACCTTGCAAAGTGAACCTGATTCACCTGATGATGGGGTGTCATCTGGATCGGAACCAGTGTGACACTGCTGGAAGAACTACAATATAGTGTAAAATGTTTGTCGACTACCTTTTTTCACTGACAAAAACTACATAAAAAGTAAATAATAACTGTGCTATGTGGACTAAAACTAAGACTAAACATGTTGACGGTATCGTCGACAAATAAAAACTACGCTAAAATGTTAGGGAGGGACATAGTGGAGAAAAGATCTAGTAGAACTAAAAGACAAAAAGTTGCAGATCTACAAGCAGATCTACAAGCTCACAACGCGTTATTTTCAGCATGCAACCAAGGGTAAATTCAGCCATTACGGTGCCATCAAGGCCAGGCCAAAATAAGTGTATGTCGGCAAACGGTGTACTTTACTTGTGTCAAAGATAGCAGATCTGCAAACTTGAAACTGTCGACAATGGACCAATTTCTGAGCTAATGGTGTTGACGTGACGTCACTCCATAGACATGACATGTTAAAATACCTACATTCAGAAGCCATAAACAACGCTTTTTCTGAAGGTAAACTTTATTCTATTTTTGTAGCTGTTTTACCATCTTGTTTTCTTCATAATAATATTGGTCTTTTACATTTTAACATTTGGAAACAGCCTTAAATGGTGCAGAGAAAGCAGGTAGGGATGTAGCTCTGGTCCATGAGTAAGGCTATGGACCAGAGCTACATCCCTACCTGCTTTCTCTGCACCGTGTGTGTGTGTGTGTGTGTGTGTGTGTGTGTGTGTGTGTGTGTGTGTGTGTGTGTGTGTGTGTGTGTGTGTGTGTGTGTGTGTGTGTGTGTGTGTGTGTGTGTGCGTGCGTGCGTGCGTGCGTGCGTGCGTGCGTGCGTGCGTGCGTGCGTGCGTGCGTGCGTGCGTGCGTGCGTGCGTGCGTGCGTGCGTGCGTGCGTGCGTGCGTGCGTGCGTGCGTGCGTGCGCGCGCGCGCGCGCGTGCGTGCGTGAGGCTGCACAACAGTGACACTTGGTTGTGAAAACGCAATTTTCGTGCTCGGACAGACCCAGCCAGCCAAGGACGGACACACAAAGCTCCATAATGGAGTGGTTGCACCAGTCAAAAATATTGACATATTTACATGGTACCTGAGATATTAAATGTGTGTGAGCATAGCAGCAGATGTAAACGGTGCATGTCATGATATAGTTATGATTCTGAACATTAGTTAAGGTCCTAGCAACAAAAAAAACGCTGCGTGGATATTAGTCTCGTCCCTCTCAGTATTTGATCATATTTGAATACTGGGCTCTGGTTGGTTATAGCCTGGTTCTTGACAAACCTTTTTCGCCGTCACCATTTCGGCCGTGAAGTCCTACCACAATATTGAGAGTTAATCTGCCTGGGGCAATATGAATTGCAACTGGCTACGCGAGGCGAGAAGAAAAAAAATCACATCAGTGTGTTGTACATGGGATTACGTGCCAAATGTCAGTGTGTGACGGCCGCATAATCCACATAAAGTAGGCTCACACTGGTGTAATCCGCAAGTAGGTCCACGAGGAAGAGCAAAGGGAAAGGAAAAAAAATAGTCACATATTTGTATAATCCACAGATGTCCAAGGAAGAGCTAAAAATCCAAGTCACTTGTTCCTGCATGGTATAATTGACAGATTTAAATTGTCAATTTGAATAAAAATGACAAAGTTCTCCTACACGCTGCAAATTAACTCGCGTCCGACCGGGGGGAAATTGACTCATCATGCTCCACCACTGGTCATTTTTCCACTCAGGAATAAAACGGTTTCTTTGTGTCAGTGGCACAGTTGCACAGTGTGAGCGGCAGTCATTTCTTTATTTTATCACATTTATTTTTGTCAAGCCTTTAAGTATTTGATCAGGTCTGAAGCGAGTGGCACAGACAGTGGGGTTTATTGTGTGTGTGTGTGTGTGTGTGTGTGTGTGTGTGTGTGTGTGTGTGTGTGTGTGTGTGTGTGTGTGTGTGTGTGTGTGTGTGTGTGCGTGTGCGTGTGCATGTGCGTGTGCGTGCGTGCGAAATGTGCTCAGCCATTCATGAGATGCAGTCATGCACTTTTCATTTCCTTCTCAAGTTCACTGCTGTTGTTTTGGATAATAGTAAATTGTGTAAGTGCCCTCTCACCCCATTCGTGTTAAATATCTCTATATTGTGGTAGCAACAATCATTGCTATAGTTGTTCAGTATTAAACATGTCTCTTCAGTAAACATGCATTCTCATGTTGATACCAATTTGAAGTACAATTGGAAGTGATTATATACCAAGAACTGATCATTCAGTTGAAGCTGATAAGTATATATATTTTCTTGTTTATTTCTTTTAAATTTACCACCAAATAAATATATAAACTCGAAAATATTGTACCTAAGAGTAAGGACACAACGCAGGCTCGCTTCAAGCCAAAATAAAATGTAGTATAAATGTAGTAAAAATGCAGTTTCTCGGTCTGTGTGTTGTGTGTGGATGTAGACTCGCCTCCGGTTGATCAGATGGGCAGCACCTGTTTATTTTTTGTATTATGTATTGATTTTTTTAGGCCAGTTTTGAAAGAAACCAGCGATTCTCATGATCACCCTGTAATGCAATGGTTTTTATACCAGTGGTCCAGGGACCACCAGTGGTCCTTTTTTTTTTTTTTTAAAGATATTTTTTTTGCGGCTTACGCCTTTTATTGGTTTTTGAAGGGACAGACAGTAGGCTGACAGGAAACGGGAGAGAGATGGGGGAAGACATGCAGTAAAGGCCGTGTCGGGCTCGGGAGTCGAACCCGCGGCACACTGCGACTGGATCACCAGTCGGGTGCCCAGACGGTTACGCCATCGCCTGGGCCACCAGTGGTCCTTGAGCGGATTCCAGCTAAATGATGGAGAGTTGTTAACCAAATGGACCCTAATTAGATCTTTAACTTTTGAGAGTGTAGTGTGAAACCAAATGGACCTTTACGGGTCCATTTGGATTAAATTTACTCTCTCAAGAGTTGAATTGTTGTTAAACATCTGCATTAATTTACAAGAAGTCTACACAATTAGAAAATGTAGAAGAATTGTAATTTTGATCAACGTTTGCCTGTTATCTCTCCTATATGGTACCAACACCAATACAGCATGGAATTGTGGCCAAAATCTTATATAACAATAACAAAATATTCTTTTGCTTTTGGTCCGAGAGGCTAAATGTCAACAAATGGTGGTCCATATGCCTCAAATGCTGAATTAATAATGAACTTTTACATGAAAAACGGTTGAAAACCACTGCTCTAATGGAAGGTGTCAGGACATTCCACATTTTGTCATTTTGACATTATCAGCAGGCGGTTTTGATTTCTATTTCAGTGTGTTCGCTTTCCAGTAAAGAGAGAGCTGGGCTGCACTTTGTCACCATGGATGATGATGTCATTGGTATCGGCATGGTTTTTGTCCGCAGCTCACCGACCAGACACAGAGTGAGGAGGCAGGAATGGTGCCATCTGATAATGGCACCATTACGGAGGAGCGATTAGATGAAGATAACGTCGAAAATGGGCGAAGTGCTTCCTAAAATATATCGTCTCTGTCGTGGTGGAAAGCTCACATGTCCAAAAGTGTTACTTTGCGGCACGATACCGGCGAGCATAGACTGGCATACTCCCCGGCAGCTCTTCTGTTACTGGTTATCGGAACAACTCTGCGTGCGTGCGTGCGTGCGTGCGTGCGTGCGTGCGTGCGTGCGTGCGTGCGTGTGTGTGTGTGTGTGTGCTGAAAACCACAGTATGTGAGGTTGCCCTGTGCAATTTTGATTACGAGAGACAATCTGTTTTTTTTTTATTCATATGATGTTCAATGCCAAAAACACAATTAAATCATTAATCACAATTATTTGTAAGACAATTAATCGTCAACGTAAATTTGTAATCCACACAGAAACAATTCCCCGGACTGTCAAATACGTTTTATAATGGCACAGTACGGTTTGCTTAGTTCTCGTTGTCGCTGTGTTATGAAAGAAGCCGCATACCCCAAAACAGCAGATCTACAAACTTACAACATTGCATAGCGAGTATTAGCGACGTGTTGTGCTCATGAGCTTGTAGATCTGCCATTTTCCCCTCTCAGTATACGTAAATCAGCCTCTTCCTCCGCCGAGCGCTCACCTGCCACCAGTGTAATTAAACAGGACAAGGATATTATCACTTTCCTAACTTGTTTATTCAAGCGACAACACTATTCATCGTTCAAACAGACTTTTTTTAATCTCCCGCGGCTTAAGTAACTATCAGTCATCAGCAGGCAATTAACAACGAGCAATGAGGTGGTGGTCGCTCTCTCTCTCTCGCCTTAGATACAACACTGTTTAAATCCCAAACGTAAACAAATCGATCTCTTTGTTTATTTAATTACTTTTTTCCCCCCGTCTTTTTCATTCTTTTACTCAAGTAACTGCAAAGAAGTGGCCTCGTGAGGGAGAGTGGAGTGTTTTTGTTGTGAGGCCAACGCATGCAGAGCTATAAAAAATCGCTTTGACATGTGGCTGGTCGGGGGAATATAGCAGTCTTGGGACGGGCGCGTGCAGAGATGGATTTTCTCCGGTTATCTCGGGGAGGAACCTAACCAACTGAAAGGTGACCGTATAGCAGCCGGCGGGGGGAAATATATTGGCTACTTCTGGGAAAGAGCTGACTTCAGACACACAGAGTATAAAAAGGCTGTCAGACAAGTGACTGCATGCAGGCCTGATGATTCCCTACACCCCACACCTGAGACCCACTTTCCCAAGTATATTGTTGTTAACGCTTTACGACACTCCTATGGTATCCCTTTACGGTAACACACTCACAGGTATACGCATGTGCAGTGAGCGTGGAACCTCAGATGTGAATTGTGGAGGGAACTGGTGTTTACATGTTGTGCTGGTGGAGAGAGAATAAAAGTGAATGAAACAGAATAAACGTTGTGTTTATAAAGTGAATATTAACATCAACATATACAGCACCTTTAAAAAACATACACACATGCACGTCCATGCACGATGCATTGTGACTGTGAGGCTTTTAGATGTGCTATTTTTAACAGTTTGACATATTTTGGGGAACATCTAGTCCTTTTATTCTGTACTACTGCCTGGGAACCTGATGAATGTGTGGCCATGCCATGGCAGGCTACTTTAGTACTGCACGTATGTTACTGCCAATACTTTTGTACATTCAGATCTTTAATACAGGCCATTTACTTGTAACAGAGTATTTTTTATGCTGTTGTATTGCTACTTTTACTTAAAAATAATAATAACTAGAAAAAGTGCCCATCTGGGCACAGGTCTCCACCAGGAGGATAGGAGTGTGTGTGATGTTTGGCAAAATGTTTAGATGTTTAGAATTGTGCAGATCTGTGTTGATCACATGACTATGGAGATAGTGTATACAGAATTGTGTGATTTATGGATAAAATGTGTACGAGTTATCTACAGAAATGTGTTTTGCCTAAATCGGCCTCATGGTGGCGCTATAACAGGCCATTGAGGAATATTTGGGGCAGAGGTTCGTCGTTGGCATCCAGGGAGTGTGTGCGGTGCCGGAGATTAGCTGATAACGGACGGACGGAAGGACGGATGGAAGGACACACACACACACACGGACGGAGTGCAAAACATACTCTCTCCCCATGCCTTCGGCCTGTTGGAGACAATAATAATAATCTCAGTATTTCTTCCACCCAGAAGTTATACAGCAGCAACCTTATACTGATACCAATCGATGAGAAATGTCTCCTGGTTTGCACTGAGGCCGAGCAACAAACTTTAAACCTTCCACGGACGTCAGTCATGCAGTACATCGTACATCAATACTTTTCATACAGTTCACTTTTCACAAATTGAGGTTTCAAGTGGGGTGTGCCGTGATCCACACGCCTTTCCGGAGGGCTGTGTAACCCAGGAGGGGGAGAGGAACCGGCGGAACGCACGCACAAAGGATCTTCAACACATCGCAAATAAAGACTCGAAATGCACACCCCTCTCTCTCTCTCTCTCTCGCACACACACACACACACACACACACACACACACACACACACACATAGTCAGCCACTCGCGCTAGAGTCTGTTATTTTGGGGTCAGGACTGTAGTACAACTGACTGAGAGAGGTTGTTTGAAATTGATGGAAAAGGTGACGGAGACAGATCAAGAGAAACAAGTTGCCTGGTCATTTCCACTCCCATTCTTGAAAGTTGAATCGTTGCGGTCGGGCAGAAACCTTGTATCTCATTTTACAAGCGTGTCACGTGAAAGTAGCGAAAATAGACCATGTACAAGATAACAACGTGTGTCACAAATGACAACACGCTGTGAGGTAGATCTTTTCGCTACTATTGGACCATTGTTAAAGGGCCAAACAGATCTAATTTTAATGATGTTTGTGAGACAAGAAACAATTTCCTGGGGTTTTTATGTGGGTAATTTGTGTTTTTACATATTTTAGTATTTCATAGTTTCTGTGATGTCATGGACACTGGTCTCACTGCTGGTTTACTACAATGACTATGCTTTGCTGCACTCACCCCACCTTGTGGAGAGGGAGAGGGCTGTTTTACTGAGTCATGTAGTCCAGGAAGGAAGTGAGATCAGTGTCCATGACATCGCTGGCACTTTGAAATACTAAAATATCTATAAACACGTATTACACACATACAAACACCAGGAAAGTGTTTCTTGTCTCCCAAACATAATTAAAATAAGATCTGGTTGCAAAAGGAGTAAAGTGGCCCTTTAAGTATTAACAAGAGCTTGTGACCTACATTGGATCTAGGAATGTCCAATATTGTCTTTTTTTGCTGGTATCCGAAATCATTGTCTCAAGGTGGTTGCACACCGGCCGCGTTTTTCGGAAAACCGATGGAGAAACGCTGCTAAAAAAAGTAGCACGACAAAAATCTGATATCTCCATAATAATTTTGAGTTGTAGTCCTGTTAGGTTGTGTTTACATGTGCGCTGTGGCAGCGCTTCAACATGTCACCAATCTCGTGTTGATCCCGCCTCTAGCGGCCGCATATCGCTCCGATCAGCATTTGATCGGAGTACATCGTCTCTGGCAGAGAGAGACCAGAGGAGTGAGACCTGAGAGCAGTGAGGAGGAACTCACTGCTGCCGCCATCTGGCAGAGTCAAGTTAGATATATGGGGCCTTGGAATCAACACATTATGGCTAATTTTATTGTGATGCCCCTCTGGATGCATTAATAAACGTAACGTTTTCCAAATAAAAATACATTATTATACATCCGGGAGACATTTAAATGAATTAAAACCAATAACAATTTTTTCCCCCGATATTACATTATTATGCATAAATTGGTCGAAGATATTGGACATACCTTTGGGAAAATGTACTTTTTTTGTTCAAGTTTGCCACAGAATAATTGTATTTTGATGCTATAACATAACATTTTGAATGGAGGACTTTTGCTTGAAACAAACTAAACAAAAAAAGGTTTTGGAATGTATGGTTGGAGGATAATTTCTCTGTTGTAGCATTTTTGTATTTATTTTTTTGCATCGGGTGTTGTAAAGCACAAAACAAGAGTCAATAGCGACAGCAGACTAAGCTGTTTGGCATTGGCAGAGAAGATTTGTCACGTTCGGTTGTTCATGGGAGCAACCCACATGCTCTGCTGTGCTTCTCATCCCACAGAGGCATGTTTCTCAGAAATGGGGTACCATTTTAATGGGAAACAAACCAGCCTTCTAACATAATATTGCCAAAAGAAACTGTTACAATAGAGACATGATCTACCAAACACACATTTCCTAACTTTTTGTTGCTCTGTTTATTTCTAGACATTGATATAGCCACTTTTACACATGATTCTATTATTATTATTCTTCCCCCACTGATGAACAGTAGTAAACCTGACCAGGGGAATACAAGCACGGAAGAAATTTAAATAGTGTGAAGGCGATGTTGCCTGCTGCGGATGACATTTTCAAACTGGCCATTAAGCCGGCTGCTATGCCACATTAAGAGGCACCGGGGACAAACAAAGCGTGGCTGCCTTTCAAAAAACATCTCTTTTCTCCCATGCTCACACACTGAATTTATTGTTCAATAACAAGCAGATTTCCACCCATCCAACAACAATAATTCATGGAGCTGTGCTTGGGTGTGCAACTTTCAGACACATGCATACACTGGAGCCTTTACGTCTATTGGCAGGATACCTTGGATAATTGGGACATCTCATCAGAGGCGTCTTTCTACAAGACATTCTATCACAAATAGACAATCTACAAGCTGCTCACAGCTTTGTGACACGCTGTGAGCTTGTAGATCGTCTATTTTTGCAATTTAAAAATAATAATGAACAAATGTTTGAAAATGCTTGCCAAATAGGGACACAAGGCATGGTTGCAGACATGAAGCATGTCTAGTACTGTGCCACATATGTCACATGTAGATACAGAGTGTGGATGAATCCAATTCTGAAGCCAATCTCAATCGGGTGCCAATTAATTGCCATCCCCTGGAAGCCTGAATGACCACCCTGTCTGAACACCCGGCATGAACTATCGTTCATTTCCGTGACTTGTGTCATTGCGTTCCTGTTCACAAAAAAGATTAGTTCAAAGATTTGTCCACCTTTCAGTGCTTCCGGTTCCGCCCTGACACCCTCCTCGTGCTGTTCAGTCAGAACCAGAGAGAGAGAGACAGCGTTTCATGCTTTGTTCTCGCCACAAAGCAGGATGTTGCCCCCTGTAGTTCCAAACATTGGAACTTCCTAATTGAGATGGAACAAGAACTTCCACATTCCATTCTTACAATGGGAGTACTATGCTAGTGACGTAACTCTCTCTCTCTCTATGTGTCTGGGTTCAGTCCAATGACGAAAGAGGAATGCATCTCTTCTGCCAGTCAAAATGTTGCATTTTTGCAACTGAGTGACGGAACCTGGCGTTGCCCGGCTTTCCAAGCGGTAGGAAAATGAACGACTCGAGGAACGATTGCTGGGGAACGACCCAAAATGACTGGCTCTTATTGGAGGCGAGCCGTCTAGAAGAGTGTGTGTGTGCGAGAGAGAGAGAGAGAGAGAGGGGGGGGGGGGGGGGTGGGTGTGCATTTCATTGTCTTTATTTGGGACGTGTTGAAGATCCTTTGACGGGGATGTGCGTGCGTTCCGCGCGTGTGATCTTGCAAACCTCTAGACCGAGCAAGTGCCCATTTTTGTGTGCATAGTTCAATTTTTTCAGTAGGCTAATAAATAGCGATTTATTTTCATGATTTATTTTTTCCCAGATTCTAAGGTTTTCCTCGCAAGGTGACGCATTGTGAGCTTGTAGATCTGCGACATTTGCTGAATGTTTGCCTATTTTTGCATGCATAATTCATGCAGGCTATAGATGTATAGATTTGTGGATGATCCCATCTCTATAGGCACTTATACATTGACGCATGTAACAAATAGGCTAATGCCAACATTCATAGACAAGTGTGCGCGCACGCACACACAAACGCACACACAATGCCCTACAGTACCACCACTCCCCTTGAGGTGCACCACTCCCGGAACCCAATTAGTGATAGTTCCCATCACTAGCAAATTAGCCGCCATTAGCGTGTAGCAGCGCACATCAGCGCGATTAGCTCATCGCTCATCTAGTTTCCTACTAATGCAGGCTAATGCACGGCTCTGACAGCTACAACGGCAGACCAACGCATAGCGGTTTGGTCGATATTAGACTTTTTGGACGACATCTGTGCCCCTGATTTTGAACCGCTTTAAATGGTAAATGCATTTATATAGCGCCTTTATCCAAGGCGCTTTACATAGATACATAGATTTGGACAAAATATGGGTCAAAACAGCAGTGTCCGACTCCGAAGTCGATCCCCCCCAGAATCGCCATCGGCGTCCGACTAAACAAATGTGGCATCAGCCAGCCTCTACTCTGGGCTAAAGCGCTCTCCCAGTCCCGATACGCATGATCTCTGCTGCCGCTTCATATAATGCGCAGCTTGCGTAGCTAGTTCAGACAACTTGTGAACGCGCCTTACCTTGTAGATGAGTCAGGTGACTAGTCACGCACACTCTCCGCCTGATCAGAGCTGCTATTTAAACTGCTGTCTATACCTGCTCATTCCTGGCTCTCTCTCCTGCTGTGCGGTCGTTGCTGCTGCCTCTCTGCTCTCTGCCTCGCTGCTTACTCGCTTTGCTGCTCATGAAGTATTCTAAATTCATTCTAATAGTTGTCTGACTAAAATGTTTTAAGACGCCTTGTAAAGCAACTGAGGTCATTGAATGTATGTATGGCCTCTATTCATGCATGGGTTCAATGTAAACACAGCACATTGTAAAGCACTCTGTATAAAGGCGCTAAAGAAATACAGATCATTTATATCAACACACATCAACACATACAGTACCATCATTGTTAACACATCAGAGCGTTTGGTTTGGTGTAACTACTGTATGGCATTATTCTGCAATTGTTGTTTCCACAATGTAAAACACCTACTTTTTGTGAAAACTATTAACGCAACAAGTTACTTCTTTCCAATTTGATAACGTTGAACTTCTACTCTCACACTAGCCCTGTCTATGACCTCCCCCTCCACTCACTGTATTAACATAGTCTACCGAGCATGAAGATGTACTAGTTATATTCTATTAACATACTCTACCATAAAGATGCACTAGTAATATTGTATTGACATACTTTACCATACAGATGTACTAGTTATATTGTATTAACATACTGATGTAAATTGTTATTTACCATACAGGTGGTAAATACAATTTTCTTCATTGAAATAAGTTTCGGATCACAGCTTTTACACTTTAATAGATCTGTTACTGTAATTGTGTACAGTTATTGCAACAGACCAATATTATCCTCTGGGATAATAGCATATAGTGGACTATGGATATATAATAGACTATAATTTCACTTTTCTAATTAAAAAAACTGGCCCTGCTTTAATTTTCTCATTAAAGGAAAATTCCATGCTAGAAGGCTTTCTTACCTTTATTTGTGGTTGATACGTCCCCACCAAAGAGGTCCAGGTGTTATTTTGTGCAAAAGCGCATTATTGGCTATTTCCCCTACCATAAGCCCTCAATGAATTGAATTGAATTGCATTGAATTGAATGGGGCATTGGGGTGTTCGCTTATTTCCATCACTCAAAAATCAATCAAATCTTATTTCGATGGAAATAAGCGAATTAGCACAAAAACCCAACCCCCATTGAGGGCTTATATTAGGAGAAATAGCCAATAATGCACTTTTGCACAAAATAACACCTGGACCTTTGGTGGGGACGTAACAACTACAAATAAAGGTAAGAAAGCCTTCTAGCATGGAATTCTCCTTTAAGATATTGTTGACCCCTGTTGACCTCAGGATACATCACTGAGGATACGTCCCAGGTGCATCCATGCAATGTATTTTTAGTTATAGTTAAAGTATACCACAATAGAAATACTCTCACAAAATGTACTGAAAGCTTTGTCTGTTTTTTTCACATCTATCACATCTAAAAGCTCACAACGCACATTGTATAAATACTCTGTTACAAGTAAAAAGGCTGTACGATTTTAACTAGTAATAATAGTACTACTAGTATTAGCATAGTACTAAGTATTGGCATCAAACAGACAGTGCCAAAGTGAAAGGACTGAAATATATATATATATATTTTTTTTTTAAAGTCAAATCTTTCCAGAATACTATACACAGACATTTGCGAATAGACATCGCATTAAATTCACCGACCAGCGAAAGCTGCCTGTTAGTGTCCGTGTGCCGTGTGACACGAGGTTACTGCCGGGTGGAATACTACAAGTTACAATAATAACAATTTTAGTAAAGTAATAATACTACTAAGTATTGGCATCAAAGTGTACTGACAGTGCCAAAGTAAAAGTGCCACAATTGTTCTCAAGTACTGTGCTTGAGTATATTATGCACTTGGTTACTCCCCACCACTGCTCATGGACAAACACAAACCATCCGAAGCTAAAAGGGATAAAATAGTGCTTTCAGTGGTTAATATTCCTCAGCCCTCTTCCAGAAGGTAGTGTGGGTCAAACAGTCCTTGAAAAGGGGTGAGCTGAATCCTTCCAGGATGCTGCAGGCTTTTCTTCTACACCTTTCTGTGCACATGTCCTTGATGTGCGGCCGGTGAGATCGGTCCCAGTGATGTACCGGGGTCGTTTTCACAACCCTGCTCAAGGGCCTTCTGGTCTACAGCAGCTGCACAACTTCTCAGCTTTTTTTCCCTCCAAGACACATTGTCTGTACACACAAACTCAACCACTTAAACCCCATTATATGGTTGAGCAGAGTCCCTCAGTTTTCTATGCTGCTGCCTTTTCTGTTTTCTGTTATTGTGGGGGGAAATAACCGATGTGTCCCCTTGTGAGCTATTTACAGAGAAAGACTTCCCCACAATAAGGATGCTGGGGTTTAAGTGGTTAAAGGACGACATTTTTAACGTCATATAATTGGTCGTCATTAACCCTGTAATACCCGGATTAATTTATACTTGAAAAAAAGAGATTTCAACCTTACTACTACTTTTTACTACTAGGACTTATCAGAGGAAATTATGTAAAAACAAATCTACTTGGTCTGTGTCTCATAGGAGAGCTGTGGACAGTCTACCAGTGACATTATCGACTGACAGATCTTTGGTGGTGTGAAGTGATTTTTTAGAGGGTTAAAATTAGAGATGTCCCGATACTGTATCGGTATCGGGAAAAGTATCGGATCGGCCCTTATTTGTCATATCGGGTCATATCGGTATCGGTGAATATGCCAGTCTAACCACAGATCCGACACAGGGGTAAGGGGTTGACACTATAGCAGGTAAATAAGATGTTGGGACATGTGGAGTTTGCTTTGGAGTTGCCCAAACTGCAAGTGCACATTTGAGTGAGGAGTCTGCTATAAACACAACACGAGATATAGCTATAAACACAACATGAGATATAGCTATAAACACAACATGAGATCACAACACTGGTATCGGTATTCGGAATCGGCTAACACATAAATTGAGGTATCGGGATCGGATCGGAAGCGAAAAAAGTGTATCGGGACATCCCTAGTTAAAATAAGTGTTTATCTCTATGTTCTGAGTAATCATTGCTATAGTGTTTGGGAGGTCACAGGTCCTGTCCCTCCAGCTCTTTAATAAGACTTTTAAGATTGGCGTACTAATCTCATCCGGTAAGCAGAGTACATGTTATACAGTACAGGTTTTAACAAGAAGAAACTGGGTTATCTCAGCCAAGTCTAAACGGCCGGGGACTGGAATTACGTTTTCACCCCTGTCCGTGAGTCTGTTTATGAGGTGCTAATCTTGGGGACTGCATGCTGGACCGATCAGCATATAACACTCCAGAACCCCCACCTCCCATTTTCAAAATTGGCCTAATGGTGGTTACAACAGGCTGTCTCTAACTCTGAGTGTAATGTCGAGTGTATGACATAGTACGCCTACTGTTTGGGAAACAGTGTAGTTGCATGCAATAGTTTTGTTCCAAAGAGTTGCGGTTTGGCCTTAAAAGCCATGGGTTTCATCGTTCATGGTTCATACTGGCATGCTGTAATTCTGGCTTCAAGGACACTGAGACCCTATGGATATGCATCCCGCAGCATATAATGTCAAGCCCTTTTTTAAACTGCTACTGTACTTGTACGTAATATCTGTAGTGATAATGCAACTCATTTTGTACATTACACATGGATAAATGATTGAATGAGGATTTCACAGTGTATGGATCCACGCTGAGTGGTCTTGTTCTTCACATTCGTCATCCCCTTCATTCAAGTACAACAGGCAGCGTTTTAAGGTTGGAGGCATCCAGTGGAACGTTAAGGCTAATGCATGTAAACAATGAATGAAGTGGCCTGAGTCACAACACACTGTCACCCAGGCATGCTGGGCCCAGCATGCCTTCTCTCTCCTCCTCATCTCTGGGAAAGACATGAAGGCTTGTAACACAAAAACATGACTCGTGTGTCTGTCTGTCTGTCTGTCTGTGTCTTTCTCTCTCTCTTTCATTTCCAGATTTTGAATGAGTTTTATTAGCAAATAACACGTGTTATTTGCTGTCTTGTTTTGAGATCAGTTGTATAGGCTTTTTTTCCTTGTTTTATTTCGTTTTTATTCTCTGTATGTAAAGCACTGTGCGAGTTTTCTCTGTGAGAAGTGCTATAAATACAATTTACTTACTTACTCTGTCTCACACTCTTTGAGTTGTGTTTCTCCAGGTGAAATCACAGTTCTTGACAGGAAGAAAAAAAGAAGGTCTCAGCCGTTCAGTTGAGACCTTTTACCATCATTACTGTATATTCTCTCTCTCTCTCTCTCTCTCTCTCTCCATTCCAAGCATTAGTTCCGCACGAAAAACACTCCTTGGCCTAAATTCGACCATAGCCACTTGCCCAAATGTGCCCAAATGTGCTGACCTCATCACATTTGTGCTGACCTCATCACATTGTTCATTCACGGCTATGGCCGTTTTTAGACAAAGGAGTGTTTTTCGTGCAAAACTAGTGCTTGGAATGGATTTAAAATCATGAAAACCCCCTAGTTTGACATGTCACAATTGCCACATGCTAAATTGCATGATGAAATTTGGAAAATGTTGCCTTATATTGGTTGTCTATGGTGTGGTATACACAAATGACCATAACCTTTTTTCGCGATGTTTCCGAAAATGTGTGTGTGTGTGTGTGTGTGTGTGTGTGTGTGTGTGTGTGTGTGTGTGTGTGTGTGTGTGTGTGTGTGTGTGTGTGTGTGTGTGTGTGTGTGTGTGTGTCTGCGATACTAGAAATGTCATCAACGTTACGATATCTGTATAACTCAACAATACTTTTTTTTTTCATAAAGGGCAAACATCTGGAATTGTGTGGTTATTTTATTGCGAAATCGTATTAGATCTGTGTGCATAACGAACTGAGTGCAATGTACAAAAATGTACATGCATAGTGGCTCCTGACTGCAACCTGTCCACAACAAAGCATACAAACAAATCTCTTTAAAATGTATTGAAACAATCATTTTATCAGGGTGAGTAGCAACTTGTTGCATGTGAACTTGGCAGTGCTTAGCGAGTATCACCAATTTGTTTAATGTAAACTTGGGCCCATTTCAGTTCTCAGTGCTTTGATAGGAATACAATAAAACTGTGTGGCAACCGAAAGGAATCCATAGAGAATGTTGTAATAAATTATCAATATTTGACAGGCAGTGTATCGATGTATTATTTATCACGGAGCACGGCAATAACGATGTGTCACTCTATCCCTGGGTGTAACTTGGGAAGCTTGGGAAAAGGAATGGGAGTCCAAGGAGGTCCCAAACACTTGATTTACTGACTTATTTTGAAATGCCAAACCGGATCTCGAATAAGCAGGCAGACACGCACGCACGCACTGCTGCATAAAGCTTTACTTCAACCATGCCAACCAATCATGTATACCATCAATTGCCTGCACTGTATTGGTTTTAAAATGGAACATGTCGGGACATGTTGTGTGTTTATTTTATATGGAAACATGCTTTGTCAAGTACAATTTGATCATCATATTAACTTTGAACCACAAACAAAGCTCTTATAATTGTGCATGTTCACATTATTATTCAATACACATGGCAGATAAGTGCTTCCACACTTTCCACAATCAATCAATCAATCAATCAATCAATCATGTCAGCAAAACCTTAACAATATGTAGTCTTTTCTACAACTTCGGGTCCCGGGACCCCCAAGGGGTCCTTATGCGTCTATAACTCTGAGACCATTTTGTACACTCTCAGAGTTAAAGTAGATAGTACTATTCTGAATCACGGCATATTCATATTAATTTACATATATTATCTTCAAATATATATTTTTATGGATAACATACCAATGTCAGTTGAACTCTATAGACAGACCTATTTTTTTTTACAGTCTATGAGACAGACAGACAGACAGACAGACAGACAGACAGACAGACAGACAGAGCATCACACAGACCATACTTATTCAAAAACATAAATGTATTTGAACATGAAACACTGGGAACGTTTTTTCTGGTGCTGTTTGAAGTCTGTAGCGAGTGTAGCCTACATAAATAAATATATTGACTACTAAATCATTGATTTATTTACGCACAAATTGCCACAAATCATGTCACAAAAGATAATACACCCTATATATTGAACCCTGCAGCTTTCACTATCTCTCTCCATTTTATATTATAAAGCTACCACTGCTATGAAAATTGTGTCAACTATGCAATTCCCTCAGACAAATTGATCTGGGGTATATTGAGTTGGCTAGCTTTCACAGTGAGCCTGTTATAGGTTGGCAACCGGCACAAATAGACCTATTTTGGGGGTGGGAAAAGGCATGCCAATTAATGCACATTAGGTTGGCGAGTGGTTCCAATAATCTTATATTGGGGTGACCGGGGCACCATTAAAAACTTCCAGCCAGGCATTAATAAAACTTGTGGCGTGACAAATGACTGATAACTGTGCCGCAATATAGTGGTGTGTCCAGGGACGTACTGGGCCCATAATTCAGCCCGGGAAGTGGAGTTGCGGAGGCCCTCTAGGCGCGCGGCCAAACTGGTCCAGTCCAGGCCCAGACCGGCCTGGACTGGACCGGCCGTTCGGGAGTTGTCCCGAATTTCCCAATGGCCAGCACGTCTCTGGGTGTGTCCCCCCCCCTCATCTAATTAGCAAAATACAGTAAAGTGGCACAATGTAACAGTTTTTTACTGAATAAAATTACATTTTGTCCAATCTGTATGGTAGAGCATGTTAATTACAGTAGCTCAGTGGTAAACATTTCATCACACTTCTGATACCAATAAATATGAACTCCATTGATCCAGGCCGGGAATAAACGTTGCTCTGAAAATGCATGTGGCCCACCTGAGCACGTTAAGCGGTCAGTTTTCAAGTGGGCCACGGTCCAGAAAATGTTGAGAACCACTTCATTAAGAGCAAAGCTCAGGGAACCTTTGAGCAAGGCACTGACTCAACCCCTTGTTGTAGGGTTGTTGTACTGCACATCGGTTCCCAACACAAGGCCCGGGGTCCCCTCTGGTGGGCCCTTGAGGGGTTTCCAGCAGATCCCTATAGCTAAATTACTGATATTTAGGGAGCTCTGGAGCCTTATGGGTCTGTAACTCTGAGTACTGTACAAATGCAATTTAATTTGTGCACTCGGAGCTAACTCCGAAGAATGTCCAGTA
Organism: Electrona antarctica; assembly: GCF_951216825.1. NCBI lineage: Eukaryota > Metazoa > Chordata > Actinopteri > Myctophiformes > Myctophidae > Electrona > Electrona antarctica. The sequence goes on along the minus strand of NC_136794.1, from coordinate 35,125,852 downwards.
CAGACTGGGGTAGTAGCAGTGATTTAAAGAAAAATCTAATCATGTGGGATTTCACGGTCCAGATAGGGGGCAAGGTTTCCGCCCACTCTGGGCCTCATTTACAGTACTTCGTTTATTATATAAAAGTTAAATATTTTGGATACACTACGTTAGCCTACTGCCAGTGTGCACAGTTTGCAAGATTGCAGTAGCTTTGGACACAGGCAGGCAGGCAGGCAGACAGACAGACAGACAGACAGACAGACAGACACTGCTACACAGCTGTCAAACTTGGGATCCTTGAAATTAAAAAGGAGGATCACTGTAATAGGCAGCTGCCATGTCTTATTGTGTGTAACTGTATGTTGCATGCACGCACACAAAATAGCATTCACTGGAAAATAAGAAAATGAAAAAAATGAAATGAAAAAAACACCACACAGAGCAAAGCCAAGCCCAAATTCCAAGCAGTCATCCATCACACACACAACACATCACTGCTGTCACATGCCAAGCACCCACCTATCATGTGGATGTTTTTCTTGCTTATGTAATGGGAAATTGATCACCGTATCATTCCACGATCGTGTGTTGAGTGAGTGTCACTGCCTGTAGGCCACTGAACTCTTGCTCATTGTGCAATTGTTCCTAATTATTCACAGATAGATAGATAGATAGATAGATAGATAGATAGATAGATAGATAGATCTGTTTTTTAAAGAAGTCCTTCACAAGCAATACATTGGGGTCCAGGTGGGGGAAAAACAAAACAAAATGGAAAGCATCCTTCAAACACACCTCACCAAAGGTTATCCGTTTGGACCGGGTGCTCTGGGTCAAAGGTTATCTACAAGACAGAGTGCTTATCGGACGTGCCTTTACAGGCATTATGGGTAGCAGAGGAGACGGAACCTGCAGTAATCATGTCCACACTTAAATGGGTGGAAATTTTTGTTTTGTTTTTGTTTTAGAAACCTATTATAGTCCATTTATGACCAACCGGCTGTGGACATGATTTGGTACGCAATAAATATGTATTTGAATGAGATAAATGGATTTAAGCTACATTATCTTGCAATATCAATGCTAATGTGCATATACTGTTAGTAGGACTCATGTGTTAGTAGGACTTGTGTGTAATCGTACATCATCATACATCAATATTCCAATCAAATCATCACATTCCGTGCTAAAAACACAAACACGTGCTCAAACACACCTACACACAAAGCTGTGCATATATGAGGGGCTAGCACCCCTCCAAAAATACAGTACAATGTGCGAGGTAATGCCCGGTAATGTTTGTTTAAAGGGCTCTAAACAAACAGCTGGGGTTGGTCGCTTCAAATCGTCCATGAAGGAGTGGGGCCTGGCAGACAGCGCAGCATGCGAGTGTGGCGAGCCTGAGCAGACTGCCGACCACATAATCACCACCTGTCCTCTCTACAGACCTCCTTCAGAGGCTGGCCTCTTCCACGTGGGACCTGTCCTCTCTACAGACCTCCTTCAGAGGCTGGCCCCTTCCACGTGGGACCTGTCCTCTGTACAGACCTCCTTCAGAGGCTGGCCTCTTCTACGTGGGACCTGTCCTCTCTACAGACCTCCTTCAGAGGCTGGCCTCTTCCACGTGGGACCAGAGACCTGTCCTCTGTACAGACCTCCTTCAGAGGCTGGCCTCTTCCACGTAGGACCAGAGACCTGTCCTCTGTACAGACCTCCTTCAGAGGCTGGCCTCTTCCACGTAGGACCAGAGACCTGTCCTCTGTACAGACCTCCTTCAGAGGCTGGCCTCTTCCACGTAGGACCAGAGACCTGTCCTCTCTACAGACCTCCTTCAGAGGCTGGCCTCTTCTACGTGGGGCCTGTCCTCTGTACAGACCTCCTTCAGAGGCTGGCCTCTTCCACGTGGGACCAGAGACATTGGCGTGGCTTTGTGACACTGAGCTGGACTATGACGACGATACACGAAAGAAGAAGAAACATGTCCATAGACTTGGCTGCTAAGTTTGTTTAAAGTGCTCTAAACAAGATGCAGAGATTACGTCTTACTGTAATTTACCCTAAGCAAACATTTAAAGTCCATAGACTTGGTTTGCACAAATTACATCATGATTTAACCTAAACCATAAGACGCCTGAGGGCGAGAACCGACCTCACCCTAAAGGGCAGTATCTTGAGTGTACAGGGTTTGATGAGGGCCTTCATTTTCGGGCCTGTTGCAGAACTCTAGTTTTGGCCAGCTGCCGGGCATGGCTGCACTAATAACTTTGAAGCGGAGGTGTGATGTCACGAGGCGTGACCATATATGGAGGTGGGATGTCACGAGGTGTGATGTCATGAGGCGTGCCCATATATGGAGGTGTGACATGACCAGTGTTGTTCAAGTTACTTTTAAAAAGTAAAGAGTTATAGTTATAGTTACTTATCTAAAAAAGTAACTTTTTTTAGATAAGTTACTTTACTTTACTTTACTTTATGAAAGTAACTTGAAAAGTTACTTTACTTTACTTTAAAAAATAATAATATAAAAAACGATTTAAAAGAAGGTTTTTTGTTCTGCCACACAGTAAGAGAAAAGACAACTCCCTCCTAACATTATGAAATGTAGTGGAACAATAAAACATGTTCAGAAATTTTGACAGGCATTGTAGCCTCAACTTGCCTTCAAATCAAATGGTGCTGTGCAAATTTGCAATATGAAAAAAAATAATAATAATCAAATAAAAAATGAGTCCATATAGGCCTATTTGCAGTGGTAGAGAGATATTCTAATTCATCAAATGTATTTTTGAGCTCTTCCATTTTAGAATATTCACTGTTCAGGTATTTGGAAAATGTATTTCTGCACATTGGCCCTGGTATTTTGCTGACCAGTGCTCTGAAAGGAACAGACTCCACCGTTGAGGGGAAGCATTTCCTCAACAACATACCTGGCAAGTGGCAATCATTTTGTCAAGTTGACTCTTGGTGACATGCCTCTGTGGCGATTTAAAATCGATCTTTGTCTGTTTTGGTGATGTGAGGCAGCCTAGCTCATGGACTGATTTAAGATGCTTTCTTAGATTTACATTGTGGACAATGCATTCTGTCCGCAACATAATTAGCATTTTCACCTCAATGCTTTTCTGGGGGGGAGAGGGCAGCCCTATCACTGTGCCCGGGGAGGTGGCCACGGGTCCCCGGTTGCATGCAACGGTGTGCAAGGCTAACGCACGGCTAACGTCAGGCACTGTGCTGCGCAGGAGGGACGCAGCAGTAATAATAAAGGCAGTACGGGGAATCGAATCACACACAGCGGGGACACTCCATGGCATGTTAAAACATTTCCTTGACCCGCAAGTACTCAAATAATGCTTGTATTTCCAACCCACAAAGCATCCGATCTCGCTGTCATCCGTATTTGCCATTGTAGCGTGTGGTAATAATGTTCGTTCAACCGGCGTTTTCTGTTTATGCGTTACGAGGGTTTGTGTGTCTGAGTTTAGAACTGTTTACCACAGCCATACGAAAGACCCGCCCTACTCTGTCAGACTGTCTCTGATTGGCTTACCCTGAAATCTGTCCCTACGTTAGCCAATCAATGACCTCTTCTGCGACATTCTTTGTTCATGTTAGGGTGCGTAGCCATGTGGGCTCAGAGGCTAGTATGAGAGCACAAACGAAACTGTCAACACAGTACAACACAGAGAGCGGCGCGCTCTCTCAGCAGCAGTCAGCACAGAGCCTGTATGACAGACTCTCGGCGCTGTATGGGGAAACTTTTCACTTGGATCATACGTTGACATAATAACGCTATAACGCGGGTAACGCTCGGACAATAACTATAAGGCTGTTATGGAATAGGGAAATGTAAAGCCTCCGTTACAAGTTACTGCAAAAAGTAGCGCCGTTAGGTAACGTAACGTGATGTAAGGGCGTTAGTTACAACACTGGACACTGGACACACGGAAATGCAGGTTTTCATAGTAAATGCGGCCTACTGTCGCAAATAATAACTAGAAATGCACTCTGACGAGCTGCCAAATTGCGCTTTGCACACAAGTTGGCCATGAATGGCCTACTTGTGCACGAGAAGAGCGCCTGATTGGCCGAGGGACAACACCGACATATACCCCTCGGCCAATAAGGGATTGGCTGATGACTAAACTATGTATGTTTATGTAAAAACGGTGGTTTCTGATTGGCTGAGGTTGCAATAAACTAGCTGGGACAGGAAATGTATAAATAGGCTCTAAACAAACATTAAAAGTCCATAGACTTGGCTGGCCTATGATGCAATTTTGGAAAGCCAGCATGCATTGGAGGGGCTAGCGTAGCCCTCAAAAAGGGAGGGGCTAGCGTGGAGGGGCCCCCCTCCACGCAAGCCCCCCTAAAAAAAGTCCATAGACTATATAAGGAAGTCTGACGTGAGGCTGGTTAGACTATCACACAAAAACAAGTGGACAAGATAGGAATATACACATTCTAACGCAAAACTATACTCAAAATGATCCTCAGTGTTCATCATCAGTGTCTAACTCTGTGAGTGTACAACTGTATCCAAATGGACCCGTACATTTATATTAGAGTTAATTATTTGACAGTTGGCTTACTGTAGGCCTATATGTATAGGATGGAAATGGCAGTGTAAAACAATTTTATTAACATTCAACAATAAACGAAACCGCACAGGCAATTACTTTTAGGACCACCTTGAAATGAGGCTAGGCTGTACAGTACAGTATTGATACGTTAGATAAAGTTCTTAACAGCCCCAACCGTCCCCTTTTAAAACCCACCATTGATTTGTGTGTGTGTGTGTGTGTGTGTGTGTGTGTGTGTGTGTGTGTGTGTGTGTGTGTGTGTGTGTGTGTGTGTGTGTGTGTGTGTGTGTGTGTGCGCGCGCGCACGGCCCCCAGGGACTAGAAACCCATCCAAACACAATTAACTCATATACCCATCCCAGACATAAACATTATGTTTCTCCTTTTCGCCACCAGCTCAACTCCCCGTGGCATGTTTTTCCAGAGCTCAATAGGTATGATGTCTGAAAGGTTCAGAGAACTGGCAGAGTCTCTTCACCCCCCCACCTCATCCCCTCCTCCCATCCCTACGTCGATGTGCCATTGCGTTTCTCCCTAAGTATTTACCGTTCACCTCGGGGGGCTTCTCTTTGCTGAGAAGCAGACTAATCGATACCGATACGTACCCCCCCACCCCCACCCCCTCCCTCGTGTAGATTTCAAGACAAGTTTAGGCTAAGGTGATAACGGTGATGGAAACAAAGTCACTTGAAAGTAATTCCAACTTTGCCGGAGGGCTGCAAACTGACAAACCGCTCAGTGGGAAGAGCAACTCAACCCCCCTCTCCCCCCAAAAGAATAATAATAAAAAGAGGTGGAAAATATATAAGGTTTCTAAGTAAGCCTAAATAAAAAAGACAAAACATTAAAAAGAAGGGAAAAAAATCAAAAACAGTTAAAATAACAATCGCTGTAATTATATGGATCCCTCGATCCTCGCAGGTTTGGAAATCCAAACAACAATTAATGTAGTGTTGAAAGCTCATGAGCCAAGCATGTGATGTGTTGGCATCGGCAGCATCATTCCACAGCCCGATTTAGAAGTTGGACAGTGTTGCATTGTGTTGTTGTTACGCGTACCACAGGAAAAGCCTGGGAGTGTTTCCCTTTAAAACTCCCAAGAGAGTAGAAATGGAACCAGTAAACATGGAGTTAAATTAAGTATTTTCACCTGTGTGGGAACGAGGCCGGTCCCGCTATGGCTACGACTGTAGCCTTAATGGCATGGTGGGCTATTTCTGTACTGCTGTAGTACGTTTTGAGATGCCAATTAAAAGAATATATATATGTATGCTTTTCACACTCCTAGAGCATATACGTGGTAAGAATGGAGATATAATTAACAACACGTAAATAAAATTGCACCTGTGCAAACAGAGCGGTACAACTCAAGCACAGTTGCTGACTTAAGCACGAGGGTTGGATTGACCCCTACTTCCTTGTGTGCGTGCGTGCGTGCGTGCGTGTGTGCAACAACCTGCGGACTGGTTGTTGGAGGTCCGTTTCAAACGTAGGTTGCCTACACTACTCCTTGTGCCCATGGAATGCTGGGGGACATGACATGCTTGTTGTATCGTGACTGAGGACACATGCCTTGATTTTGTGGATATAACTTTGCTGCACCTGAACTATTTATGTCCTTGTATGCAATTCCCTTTGCGTGGACATAAATACATTGTTAAAATGTGTGTGTGTGTGTGCGTGTGCGTGCGTGCGTGCGTGTGTAAAAACAATCAACCCCAATCACTTGACTGCTCAGTGTGAATGGCCCAGCTGCAGTGGTCAATGGGTCGTACCCATGGGTCTGTACTCGGAGTCAGACAGAGGTCAATATGGGTCATACTCAGACAGACAGACATGCAAAGTCACTCAACCCATTTAGACCGTAGGACGTGTGGAAACGTCATAGCTACAGCTGTACACACGTCCTAGTGCAGACCAGGGCATTGTACGGCTGGCGGGCTGACTCTGACCGGCCCACGAAAGATTACTTGATAATTAGAAAATAAAACATACTTATGGTGGACTAAAACATCATTGCTTTTATTTTGAAGCCCATGTATTCTATTCAATCTGCACGTCAACTGTGCACGTGAATTGCGTGTGATTGAGAACCTGTCTTCCTTCCTTCACCCCCCTCGTATGCGAAAATGTCGGCTTTTTGGATTTATTGGTGACAACGTCGGTGAATGCAAATAGCGGCATATTGTTATAGGCATAGCCCAGCGATCAGCATGCAGCTCCACAACACAGTAGGCGCATGATTACCAAACTTCCTCGCAGGAGGACAAGTTAAATCCCATTATGCTTCATTGCTTTATTTAACCCGCTCTAACCCGCCTCGCCAATAAAGTTAATCTTAAAATGCTGCATCGTACGGCTGTGTTGCGCCCCGAATGTGGCATGCTTCTGAAGTTCAGAACGCTTGGGCAATGCGCCTTGAGCTTGTGGATCGTCTGTTTTCGGCACACGAGTCGACCCCGTTGTACCACAAAGTAAATCTGGCAGAACGTGCACACATCAATGCCTGCCAGGCTGCCAAGTCTCAACAATATCATCACTGATTGGCTTGTTATTGTGTTTTCAGAACGTTGTTGTTTAATGGTTGTGACTCAACACTCTGATAGTGTTCACGCTGATTTATTTGGCTGATAGTAAGCAGCGCCCATGTGGGTTGTGAAACTGACACCTCCAGGTTCCTCGTAACTTTTAAGAGAGCTACCTCTAATGTTCTCATTGTTAAAGTAAATGCTAGTATTTACATGACTTGTAACTTAAACAAACATAGTTTTCAACTGGGATAGGAAACTTCTCAAGCATGCAAGTAGAAAGTAAAAGAAATCACACCGATGTGAAGTGAGGGGCGCTCTTATTGTAGATCTAATCATCATGACGTCACTCTGCCTATAATTTGAGTCAAATGTTTCACATTTTGTTTACCATTGCTTTGCAAAACAACGCCATTTACTGCTTTTTATATAGAAATACAATTGATATTATGCATAATTAGGTTCAGCCTTTTAGCCCGGCCCTCCAAAATATTTTCTGTTTCTCATTTGGCCCCTTGGGAGAAATAATTGCCCACCCCTGTCCGCATTTTCATTGATATCAAACGAGAGAAAAATATTTTTGTGGGGTTGGCCTCTCCTTCTGCACCATACTCCTTGCTGTTCGCGCATGCGAACTGCCGTTCACTTCCCTGTTTACCGCTCAGAAAGAAATGCTCGTAGCGCGTAATCTAGGGAGCTCTCCGTAGTTTTGACCAGATGGATATACTTCATTTCTGACTTCAACATGCCTCTCGTTTAAAATATGAACGCAAGGGATTATCGAGCGACTTTATCATATCATAGCGAGGTAAGCAAGCAACATTATTTCTCCCGGGTTTTGTACGGAACGGAAGGGGGGGGGGGGGGGGGGGGGCTTTCAGAGTAAAAGCTACCATATCTACACGCCACCCCGAGCTGCTATTTTGAAAGAAATCCCGGCGCTGATTGTGTTAATGGAGGTGGTTGGCACTGCTAAAAAATATAGTAATAATTAAAACGGTTAATACAGCATCTGGAGGTCATCTTGAATGAGATTCAAAACGAAGTAGCACTGTATGATTAATTGTGATTGCAGGAACATGCAGCCTTGGGAATAACAAGGGTGAATGAAATCAAGAATAACGTATTCTTCTGCCAGTGCCAGAGCGAATAGGGGAATGGGATCAACACCACGCGATTCCATTGTTTGACCCCACAAAAAACTCTGATGTGTCTCTCAAAAGAACATGATTATTGGCAGAATCGAGGAAAGTTTTGAATATTTAGTGGTCCCGTTTTTTCACAAGATATGTGGTTGTTGCAACTTCCTGCGCTACAATACTTCACCATATGTTGCGAACCTGCGCTATGACAAAATAAGCGTGTACGTTCCGTAAAGCAGTTCCAATGGTGAAAGCTGTGTTGTTTCACCCCTTGAAGGAATGGAAGTTTCGGCCACACCCCAAAATACCTATATGTGTCTCAAAGAATATTCATAGGGACCATCACGCAATACGTTTTCATTTGACAGGAAGTCATCTTTAGGATTTGTTGTGAAAATACAGAAACAGATTCTTGAGGAGTGCTATCCCCTCCTATGTCCAGCTTTGAGGGTTTGTGTAAACACAAACATTGTTCTAACACAAACATTGAATGCCATTGATAATGAGTGTTTGTATAAACAAATATTGAAGACGAAGGTGAGGACGCAAATTCGAATTGGCCAGAATGAGATATGAGATGATGTATGATGTTAAGAGCACCCCTCACTTCACACGGGTGTGATTTTTATTATTATATTTTTTCATATTTTTCCTCATAGTGCGCAAATGCACTTTGAGTGTTCTTGACAGTAGACACATCTGTTTCAGCAGGATTTTCACAATGAAGGTGGCAAAAAACATCACAGCTGGACTGGAAAATTAAGCACAACAGGTCTGATGTGACCTGAGTCACCTGAGTAATCAATCAGTCAATCAATCAATCAAATCAATCAAATATATAGGCTAGTGCCAGATAACAAGTTGTCTCAAGACATTGAGACCCATGGCATAATTGTGTATCCATTTGGTGAAGACCGGTCAAAAAAGGGATTAGTTTGGTTTCTGTATCACTGAGTGTTCAAATGGAACCAAATGGACCCCTAAGAGGTCCATTTGGTTCTCAAATAAAACATTTGAGAACCACTAGTACTAATTGGACTATGTAAAATGCCTTAGTGTCGTAGTAAACTGTGTCATGCATATGCTGAAGAAAACATGGAGACTTCACATTCAGTAATACAGTCTTATGATCAAAATAAGAATGTTATAATGGTGTGTAAAAAAGAAAATCTACATTTGCCACGGACTACACCAAGTCTTTGCCACATACACATTTGTCCATGTACAAACATTTATTTTCGAGGGGCGACAGCCCCTCCTATGTCCAGCTTTTAGTGTGTGTGCAAACACAAAACTTTGTCCTAACACAAGCATTAAATGCCATTGACAATAATTGGAGAATTTTGAGTGTTTCTGTAAACACAAACATTGAAGACGAAGGTGAGGACACAAATTCTGATTAGCCGGAATGAGATGCCGTATGATGATGTACAATGATAAGAGTAGTATTAGAGGGAAGTGGAAACATATTCTTTTGTTCTATATATCTTTTGTTCTATTGTGTGTAATTATTAGACATAATGGACATAATTTCTATAGATTTCTATACATGCTTTGTGTGCTGTTGTCTATAGTATGTACAAAAGAAATCTATTCAGACTCATGTATAAACAAGACTCTTTAGAAATCTTTAGAGAACAGGGACTTTCTTTTGTATGTATTTGTGTGGTTTTGTTCACTGTTTGTGCATGTTTTTGGTGTACACTTTCTGTTAATGTGTGACCCTCTCCTGCAGAGAGTGGGCTGCTAGAACCGTCTCATGCCTTTTTGTCTCTATTGACAAAAGTCACTCATTAGGACATAATTGAATTGTAATGTCTGTCTGGCTGAGTGAGTGAGTGAGTGAGTGATCCTATGGAAAGAGGGGCTTTTCTTTTGTGTTATTATTGTGTACACTTTCTGTTAAAGTGTAACCATGGCATGCCTTTTTTGGCTCTATTGACAAAAGCAACTCATATGGACTTGTGACGACTCAAAGCCCATTGAATGGTAATGTCTCTCTGGCTGAGTGAGTGAGTGTGCGTGCGTGCGTGCGTGCATTAATTGCATGGACTGTTCCCCATGGAATGGAGTCTGCCCGTGTGTGAGAGCTGTAAAGGACCCATAAGCCTTTGGAAGTAGGGTCTTTTCTTTTGTGTTATTAGCAATAATAGCCAAGTACAGGTTTTTGTGTTCACTTTCTGTTACACTTTAACAGTCTCGTGCCTTTTTGTCTCTATTGACAAAAAAGCCACTGACTTGTGACGACTCAAAGCCATTTAATTGTAATGGATAGGTCTGGCTGAGTGTGCGTGCTTGCGTGCGTGCATTAATTGTAAGGACAGTTCCCCACTTTAGGGGCTCAGTCTGTCTGCCTGTGTCTCACTCGTAAAAACTTTGGGTACAGTGAGTGTGTGTGTGTGTGTGTGTGTGTGTGTGTGTGTGTGTGTGTGTGTGTGTGTGTGTGTGTGTGTGTGTGTGTGTGTGTGTGTGTGTGTGTGTGTGTGTGTGTGTGTGTGTGTGTGTGTGAGAGATGTAAAGGCCAATCTATAGAAAAAGGGGGCTTTCATTGTAATTCATGAACAAAAGCCTTTTGTTATGGATTGGTGACTGCTTAGAACTAATGGACCCTAAATGTGTTAGATCTCTCTCTCTGTGAGCATGTGTTGCGTGCATGCATGTTTTAGGGTGGTTGGTTTATCCAATAACTTTAGAAATATAATATATATAATATAATATTATATATTTAATCCATGGTTAGGCAACAGTGTTAAAACGATGTTCACCCCATAACTCTGAGACATCCTGTGACATAACAGCTGTAAATAAAGTACTAAAAGTAAAACATTTTCGTAAAATACATGCCGGTATAGGGCATGCATGTTTAAAAGTATAATTGACATGATTATGGGCATGTCTTTTAGACCACTAGATTTAGTTAAACAGAACTGTCAAACATTCATGTTTTGACAGACTGCAAATAATTACAGTAACTGATGGTCTGCTAACATTTACACATTTTAACCAAATACATGCGTACATGCGTACATACATTTACCCATTTTAACCAAATACATGCGTACGTACGTACGTACATACATACATACATACACGTGTATGCTATTATTATTGTCTTTTTTGCTTGATTTTATATGACTGGACATGACTATATTCTATACCAAGCACCAGCATGATGTTTGTTACATTTATTCAGTACATAAGTCTAACCATTAATCACTGATACCATTTTTTCTTATGTTTTTAAAGTTACTAAAGTATGTAGAAGTATGAAGAAAATGTGTTAGACACACTTTTAAAAATTATACGAAAGTATCAGATCTACAATATCCCAATGCATCACTATTCACTGCCATTGTTTTATAGAATGCGATGGCAAATTATAATACACACCATACAATTGCAACACCTACAGTAGGTCATTCTGCATTATGCTGTATTCTACTGCAATAAGCTGAGCAGAGACCGTTTTTGTTTTCTCTAGTTCTCTATTTTCTCAGCGACTTGCAAGAGTCACCGAGTCAAGTTTTTAAAACTGTAGTGTTTATGATAAGTTTATGATATAAATATGCTCACGTAAACAAGTTGAATCAGCATACAACTTGAATCATTATACAACTTGTAGTAGTTATCTTGTATGCTCTAATTAGCATCTTATGATGTATAACATCAGTTATGTTTTATCTAACACATTTTGTAAGCCTATGCATACATGCAAATCTACAGTATCATACATATTTTATTCTTACATGTCCCCCGTAGTCCATACTCATACTCCATACACCATACAAACTTAGCTGTAACATTATACCATGTCTTAATATCTGACAATGTTCATTTCAAATTAAATTAATTTGAAAAATCTATATCCATTATGACAAACCATTAGTATATATATATATATTTAGGCTATTGTATGATCTGTCAGTGGTCAGGGATGGATTAACCCAAGAATTATATGTGAACGGTGTGCAACAGGTCCTACAGTAATTAGGCAACTACTGCTAGAAAAGCCATATGCTAGAAATGTTCTCACAATGATTGGTATAGCCTAATATTTGTAGTAATTAGTGTTATGATTAGGCCTAATGATCCAATCCTTGTAGGTAGATCGGTAGCGAGACAAGTTTTATGCTTCCTGGTAAAAGTTATACTCCCATTGTAAAGAAACTGTGATACGCACACATGCTATGGTAGAATATCAGCATGTGAATGCTCTTGCATAAGATGGTTAATTACTAAACTAGTGTTTTTCTAGGACATTACAGTAGACCTAACTAATTTCACTTGTAGAAATTCATGAAGAATAAGCCTATAGCCTTTTACTAAAGAACAGGCAATATTTTGAAATAAGGCCTCATTATGTCCATGGCAATGCATATGACTCAACAAGTTACATTTAGACAGTTTATGCTCAACATTATGATATTGTGTCATAGGCACAGTAGGCATGGTGAATATTACCGGTTGTCTGTATCGTTGAACAGAGGTATTATACCTGCAAGTATAGCATGACTATCAGTTATTCAATGCAACCTATTTTTCCTCTAACTATAGTGTTTTTTAGATGGATGCTAGTCCACATCCATGAACCTCTGCAACAAATTAACTCACAATACCAACTACAAAAACCATTAAAAACATCTATACCATACACCCTACATTACGAGAATGCAAAACATGAAACAAAAACATGCAAATACAGAACAGAATGTTCTGGTACAGCCATTGTAATATCAAAAGAAATTGATACAGATCCTATACAGATCAAAGAAAAAACAAAAACTATACCTGCAATCAACACAATGGACCAATACCAGATCACCGAAACATAAGTTCATCACAAATGTATAGTGACACCTACAGTATCATCAATAAGGCACTAACATCAACACCATACAATACATCACAACACCGCAAAACACACGTAACATGAAACATGCAAAAATGCATACAAATAAAAAGTGCCATCTGACTGACTGATCAATAGTTCAACTCTTAAGCCAATGCCTCCAATACACATCCATTATCAAAAGGCATCGGTATCAAACATAATGTTTTGAATAGTATGATATAGGCTGCAAAGGCAGCAATATGTATGAATATATATATGTATTATAGCATAGAGGTCCATACTACAATCATATAATACACAAAAACAACTATTGCATATTATTCAGAACCAATACACACCACTACCCAACAGCATAAACACTGTACATCACCAATCAATAATAGCTGAACATCTACACATCATTATGACTAATGAAGTGCTCAATATACTAGTTCAACACAGGTTAATAACAAAGTATGTAAATATCTGAATACTTTGCCTTGGCAGCGTAACTGTATATGATTTCTCATATAAAACTAATTTGAAACGAATTTACCGGACTATTTAATTTTAGGTGAACACATTATGGTGCTGAAGATAGATAGTAGTAGATATTGTTGGTTATAGGTAATGATGAAGCCTTATGTCCAATAGGGGACGAAGAGGAGTAAGTAAGTAATAGGTAACGATGACTATAGGTTATATTGATTGCATGATATTTGATTGATTGACATTTGATTGTTAGATAGACTATAGTCTAGACTACAGGGGTATAAGCTATGCTGCTATAGGCATACAAGGATGTATTTGCAGTATATTTTCAATCCAAAAACTGTAGATAGGGTCTGCACACAAAACACACTGTTTTGTGTTGACAATAACTATTGACAACAACAACCCAACATACTAGTATATATGCAATAGTATCAAGCATATATATATATATATTTTTTTTTAAATAAAATAATCTGTACTGTGTATGTGTAGAATAATAAGATATGCTTGAACGGTTCAACTACGTGCTAATATATATATATTTTTATAACCTCCTAGAAAAAAAACTGTATGGGGCATACAAAACACATTAACATCAGTATGTCTGATGGTGCAGTGTGTAAATGTAACAAAGACCATTATAACAGGTTATGTACACTATGCTTATATATATGGTAATATGGTTTTCCAAGAATTCAGAAACTACAGTTTAGAAAAAACGTGTACACCTAAACCTGCACAAAAACGATATGGTATGAGTGACATCCTATAGTATTTATTGTTTCAACGTTCAGATTATTGATATTCCATGCATTTGACGCATTACCTCGGGGGTTCCTTGCTAACTTGCTAACTATGAGTACACCATATTGTTCAAGATTGTTCAAAATACTATATGTATAATAATGAACAAATATTGATGCATGTTCAGATATAATCATGTACTAGTTATGTTGACTTATTAGTTAAAGAATAGCGTTAAAGTGTCAGAGAATAGTGGTGCTGTAACTGCAATTGTAACTTTAAAACCATATGGATAATAAAATAATCATATGGATAATAAACTTAGGCTAAAGGATTACTTGGGGGCAAAAGCTGTCCACTTCAATTATTATTATTATGTATTATATATATATAACCTGTCCTGTAGGGTAGGCTACTGTCTCTACATTTTCTGTAAGAATCCATGTAATGGCCCATTTAGTAAAAACTAGACTCATGTTTACACTCATGTTTACACTCATGTTTTTTTGGGTTATATGTTATATGTTGTTCGTACATTCTTCTAGACACTTAAAACTACTATGAGTGTATGATAGTGTTGTTTGACAAGAAAGTATGTGCATGATCATTTAGTTTACGCAGATATGCTATGCATAACGACTGAATGTTACAATTATCCACCAATGGTGGTTGTTAGTTACAGAATATATCTAATATTGAAAAACATAGATATTTCAAATCCGTACACTACCGTACAATCCCTAACCCAGGCATATATTATCTACATCTAGACATCTACTATATGTATGCACACCATATAGGCCTATGTAGTAAAAATGATAACAACATATAATTTTTTATGATTACATATTTATTATGATTACATATTCAAGAATGAACACACCATCCATTATTATTATTCATATGTATCATTGTCATGATGATCATGGATTAGCAGCCACCGAAGTAGCAGCTACTCATCCTGGGGTCCACAACAAACAAGTGAAACAATACATACAGTTGTAACGCAGCAATAAAACAATAACATCACAATAAAAACAATTTTGCAAAAAAGAAAAAAAACATTCAAGACATTGAATTCATCAATATATTCATCCAATATATACAACTATGCAATCGGATCATTCATCGGACCATTAGTTATGTCTTTGATTTTTTGTGATATATCGGGTACATCCTTCAGGTCATGCAGAAAAGATTTGCATAGTCGATGGATTCTTGACACTGACAGTGGTACTACATTCCCTTTAGTATTCAATACCTTCATAACCCCCGGTATAAAGTCAACAGTCCATAGTTTTTCAATTAAATCTTTAAAATGATTGTAGAAGTAATATCTAGGGGTAGGTCGTAAACATGAATGTATGGCCTGACTAGTATGATCTATTTGACAGCCATGGCAATCCTCTTTCATATGCTCAGTTATAGCCTTTTCGAGTAGTTGAGCAACTCGTATTTTCATAATATTTAGAAAGACTGTGCTGATCACCCCATCAGTCTCATCCATAGTCAGGGGAAAATTCACTGGGGATGGCGTCGAAAGCACTGGTGAGGTGGTCGTGGTTGGTGTGTCATGGGGAACGGGTGAATTTGTGGATAATAGGCCTACCCTCTCAAAAAATGCAGCGTCTTCGTCCGTATCCCCAGTACTGGTGGGATTCCACCATGATGGTGCCTCATACACAACCCGCCGAGGGTCCATCCACCAAGCTTTGTCTCCTCCACTTGAGCTGGATTCGCACACTGAAAAAGTAGAGTCCTCCATGGTGAATGGTGATATCACAATTATACACAGAGTATAAGGTAGAGGTTGCGGAGTGAGTCTTTTTACCTATAGTGTAGGAGGGGTGGGCGTAGTAGCTGCATCATTTTGGTGTTGGTGCGTCAGTTTCCAGGCTGTCATCAGGCATTGAGAATAATGTAGCTCCCGCAGGTTTTGCGAGATCGATACCAGTATGCCTATTAGGTATATAATCACCGAATTAAATCCCTGTACGGACTCTAGGTCCAGGACATGTGCTGCAATCCACACGCCTCTGTTTTACACGAGGACAATCCCCCGAATACCCTGAATCTACACGATTGAAGCCTCTAATCCGTTCTTCCATCAAAGCTATCTTTCGGCTCTCTTTAGTTGCTTTGAAAAAAACAGTACCTTCCCTTAACACATGCCTTAGAATACCTAAATCGTCCAAACCAACGGATAGTTGGATTGGAAAGTATTTTTCTTTCTCCATTATAGATTTAGGAAATTCAAAAATAGTATGGCCTTGAGATTTGTATCTCACTAACAGCCATTGTTTTGACCTAGAACAGTCAACGATGAAGCCCTCATCATCACTACGAGCTGGTATTGTATCATCCACGCGCACCCTTCGAGATGGTTTGACATAGGCAGGGTTTAGCTTCTGCTCCAACTGCAGATAATTGCAGAAGTCCAAAATACCATTTACCAAACTCTCAAATTCAGATTCATAGACTCGTATGTAAGGCAATCTGTCTTCAAAGATACTGTCCCCTGAGTCCAATGTATAGAGTTCAATATATGGATAATTCTTGAACTGAAAAAAAGACAACCGTATTTTACGCCTGTCCGATAACGCCCAAACTTTTCTATCCTCATCCTCATAGCTCAGACCGGTAGAGCACATATTTTCTTTTCTTTTCTTTTTCTTTCTTTCTTTGGGACAGCTCGTGTCTAGGCTTACTCACTCATGCTGGGGCCCTGTCCCCGCAGTATTTAACACCATGTCTCAGAGAGGCGGAGCCTTCTAAGAATAACTGCTTTTGTTATTCATGGTTATTACCTTTGAGGTCATACTGTGTGATAGTATAATAATGAACAAATCTTGTTTCACGAGAAACATGGCATGGCCTATAATATTTACATGTAATAGTTAGTAATAGTCATGTTTTAATAGTTTAATAGTTCAATACTATTAGTATGCAATCATTGAGTCATTGAGTACACATGTGTAGTGTAAAACCAATACACTAATTCACTGATACAGAGATTAATGTACTAATGTTACTTTAATAGACAATTGTAGATAATTGTTCATGCACAATAGTCATATTAGTCATAGCACAAATTTTGCATTCTGCGTTTTTAGGTCCACTACCACAGTGACATAGCCTTACCAAGTTAGTACCTGCATTACATTGTCAGAATCTAACTAGAATTTAACATGGGTAACAGCACGTAATAAAAAAAGAGGAAGAATATGTATTTTGATATTTTTTTATTTAGCAAGAAACATTTAATAGACACAGATATCCATATTAAATCATGTAGTACACCGTTCAATATTACCTCATTATTTTACAAATCAATGACTTTTAGTAGTTTTTACACTAAGTCTATTACATTAATATCTATTAATGCATCTCTAACAGGCCCCTTCATGTGAATCTCTGTTTTTCTGCTCATTTTCGATATCCCATAACTTTAATGCAATCTGTTGTGTATGTGGCCTATGAACACAACTAATAAGGAAATAAAACACTGGAGAAGGGAGCTCAGGTTTATAGTACTTTACTGGTCAAAGCCAGAACTGACATACATCAATCAAGGGTATAATACAATGCAGCTGCGCAGGACCTAAGAGCACCTAGCACAAGGCAGTGGTCTGCCACATAAAGTAGTCCCTGGATAAGCAATACACTACACTCCTCCCCCCTTAATTTACTAGTACCACAACACAAAAGGTGTACTCCTAACAGTCACAGTGCAACACAAAAAACAACACAATATGCACACATAAGATACAATGTTTCTTTTTTTTTTCTTTTCTTTTTTTTACAATCGTTTTCACTTATAAGTCAAGCTTATGTGGAGGTCGTCTCTGCCTCTGTGGGAAACGTCTGCCCTGAGACGTTTGTTTGGGGGAAAGTTTTTGGTTGGGAGAATGGGTTGTGAGGTTGGGGGAATGTGTTTCTACAGGTTCAGGTGGTTCATTAGCACAGGCAACCACGTCCGCTGTAGGCGAGGCCGTTGGGCACACAACCGGGGCGTCCACTCTCATCGTAGGCGAGCATGGGTCAGGTGTTGAGTTTCCCACCTGAGCATATGTGGGGACCTGAAGAATGTCATCCATTCTGTTCATCCAGTTAGTTTTGGGTTTCATCCCGCTAGATTTGGGTTTCAACCAGTTATTTTTGACTGTAGGTAAAGCAGACTCCGAGATCCAGGCCTTGGGTACAACTAGAGGGGATGTTGCGTCCTCATCACCAGAGTTTGCTGGGGATGGCGGTGGTTTGGAATAGTTCTGTGTTTCATAGTTCGGTGCTGGGGATGATGGGATTGTGATGGGTAGTTGTGCATTTTCGGAAAGTCCAGGAGTTTTCTTGCTCGTAGTCAAATCTAACGGCTCTCTCTGGTCAAAGTACTCGTCATCCGTATCGATTATTAAGTCCACCAGATCAGAGTCCACCAGGTCCTCCTCATCAATTCTTGGCATATGGATGCTTAACAGTTCACTGGTCATAACATCGTCCATCGCTCTCTCTTCATATAATTCGAAATCAGGGGTATAGACAAAGCTGTCCTCTGGCGGATTATACCCCAATATTTGAGAGGTTTGTATGATCTGTACCTAGGTATCGTAGGTTTATTGCCATCGGTTGTTTCAGTAGGCAATAACCGTTGGTGTTCCCCTGATTCATTAGGGGTACGTGCTTTACCCATAGGCTCCATGACAAAGTTGATTATAGGAATAAAAATTTAAGAAAAAAAGTTGTTTCTTGAGGAATTATCTCCTAACTTATCTGCTGCATATACCGCTAGATGTCTTTTCTCTACAGGACTGCAGATCTGTGACCACCCTTTTAAATAGGGAGCTGACTCAAACACCACACCCTCTCATTGATTATTCAATTCATTGTTTACATACGTACATTTACAATGTCACAATTCAAGATGCAACAGCATTTTCAAACAAAGTTATCGCTAAATAGTGCAGGTTTCTATATGTACATGTATCAATATTTGTTCATTATTAGACATAATGATTTTGAACAATATTGTGTACTATTTATAATTTAAGCATGTAGCATACACTGGACATGAAACTACTTTAAGTAGTCCTAACATTTAGAATCATTTATGGGGTCATAGAGTAGCGTAGACATAGAGTAGATGTCTAGATGTAGATAATATATGCCTGGGTTAGGGATTGTACGGTAGTGTACGGATTTGAAATATGTTTTTCAATATTATGGTATAGTACTGAAACTCATGAAACTAAGAATTGATATATTCTGTAACTAACAACCACCATTGGTGGATAATTGTAACATTCAGTCGTTATGCATAGCATATCTGCGTAAACTAAATGATCATGTACATACTTTCTTGTCAAACAACAATATCATACACTCATAGTAGTTTTAAGTGTCTAGAAGAATGTACGAACAACATATAACATATAACCCATAAACATGAGTGTAAACATGAGTGTAAAAATGAGTCTAGTTTTACTAGATGGTACATTACATGGATTCTTACAGAAAATGTAGAGACAGTAGCCTACAGGTTATATATATATAATACATAATAATAATAATAATAATAATTGAAGTGGACAGCTTTTGCCCCCAAGTAATCCTTTAGCCTAAGTTTATTATCCATATGATTATAATCCATATGGTTTTAAAGTTACAATTACAGTTACAGCACAACTATTCTCTGACACTTTAACGCTATTCTTAAACTAATTAAGTCAACATAACTAGTACATGATTATATCTGAACATGCATCAATATTTGTTCATTATTATACTGTATTTTGAACAATCTTGAACAATATGGTGTACTCTTAATTCTGACCGATTTACAGTTAGCAAGGAACTCCGAGTTAATGCATCAAATGCATGGATTATCAATAATCTGAACGTTGAAACGATAAACACTATAGGATGTATGGTTTTTGTACAGGTTTAGGTGTACACGTTTTTCTAAACTGTAGTTTCTGAATTCTTGGAAAACCATCGGTATATCAGTATTACATACTTTAGTATACATAGTGTATACATAACCTGTTATAATGGTCTTTGTTACATTTACACACTGCACCATCAGACATGCTGATGTTAATGTGTTTTGTATGCACCATACAGTTTTTTCTAGGAGGTTATAAAAATATATATATATTAGCACGTAGTTGAACCGTTCAAGCATATCTTATTATTCTACACATACACAGTACAGAGTATTTTATTTAAAATATATATATATATATATATATATATATATGCTTGATACTATTGCATATATACTAGTATGTTGGGTTGTTGTTGTCAATAGTTATTGTCAACACAAAACAGTGTGTTTTGTGTGCAGACCCTATCTACAGTTTTTGGATCGAAAATATACTTAATATACTGCAAATACATCCTTGTATGCCTATAGCAGCATAGTTTATACCCCTGTAGTCTAGACTATAGTCTATCTAACTATCAAATGTCAATCAATCAAATATCATGCAATCAATATACCCCTATAGTCATCGTTACCTATTACTTACTTACTCGTCTTCATCCCATATGGACATAAGGCTTCATCATTACCTATAACCAACAATATCTACTACTATCTATCTTCAGCACCATAATGTGTTCACCTAAAATTAAATAGTCCGGTAAATTCGTTTCAAATGAGTTTTATATGAGAAATCATATACAGTTACGTTGCCAAGGCAAAGTATTCAGATACATACTTTGTTATTAAGTGGCTGTTGAACTAGACTGTTGAGCACTTCATTAGTCATAATGATGTGTAGATGTTCAGCTAATATTGATTGGTGTTGTACAGTGTTTATGCTGTTGGGTAGTGGTGTGTATTGGTTCTGAATAATATGCAATAGTTGTTTTTGTGTATTATATGATTGTAGTATGGACCTCTATGCTATAATACATATATATATTCATACATATTGCTGCCTTTGCAGCCTATATCATACTATTCATAATATTATGTTTGATAACGATGCCTTTTGCTAATGGATGTGTATTGGAGGCATTGGCTTAAGAGTTGTTGTTGAACTATAGAGCAGTCAGTCAGATGGCACTTTTTATTTTTGCATGTTTCATGTTACGTTTGATTTTGCGGTGTTGTGATGTATTGTATGGTGTTGATGTTAGTGCCTTATTGATGATACTGTAGGTGTCACTATACATTTGTGATGAACTTATGTTTCGGTGATCTGGTATTGGTCCATTGTGTTGATTGCAGGTATAGTTTTGTTTTTTCTAGGATCTGTATAGGAGCTGTATCAATTTATTTGATATTACATTGGTTGTAACAGAACATTCTGTTCTGTATTTGCATGTTACGTGTGTTTTGCATTCTCGTGATGTAGGGTGTAAGGTGTAGATGTTTTTAATGGTTTTGTTGGTATTGTGAGTTAATTTGTTGCAGAGGTTCATGGATGTGGACTAGCATCTATCTAAAAACACTATAGTTAGAGGAAAAAATAGGTTGCATTGAATAACTGGTAGTCATGCTGATGCTATGTTATACTTGCTGGTATACTACCTATGTTCAACGATACAGACAACCGTTAATATTCACCATGCCTACTGTGCCTATGACCCAATATCATAATAAGATTGTCTCTTGAGCATAAACTGTCTAAATGTAACTTGTTGAGTCATATGCCTTGCCATGGACATAATGAGGCCTTATTTCAAAATATTGCCTGTTCTTTAGTAAAAGGCTATAGGCTTATTCTTCATGAATTTCTACAAGTGAAATTAGTTAGGTCTACTGTAATGTCCTAGAAAAACACTAGTTTAGTAATTAACCATCTTATGCAAGAGCATTCACATGCTGATATTCTACCATAGCATGTGTGCGTATCACAGTTTCTTTACAATGGGGGTATAACTTTTACCAGGAGGCATAACATTTGTCTCGCTACCGATCTACCTACAAGGATTGGATCATTAGGCCTAATCATAACACTACTACAAATACAATTAGACTATACCAATCATTGTGAGAACATTTCTAGCATATGGCTTTTCTAGCAGTAGTTGCCTAATTACTGTAGGCCCTGTTGCACACCCTTCACATATAATGCTTGGGTTAATCCACCCCTGACCACTGACAGATCATACAATAGCCTAAATATATATATATACTAATGGTTTGTCATAATGGATATAGATTTTTCAAAATAATTTTATTTGAAATGAACATTGTCAGATATTAAGACATGGAATAATGTTACAGCTAAGTTTGTATGGTGTATGGAGTATGAGTATGGACTACGGGGGACATGTAAGAATAAAATATGTATGATACTGTAGATTTGCATGTATGCATAGGCTTACAAAATGTGTTAAAAACACACCTGATGTTATAAAGCTTGTATAATGATTCTAGTTGTATGATTCAACTTGTTTACGTGAGCATATTTATATCATAAACTTATCATAAACACTACAGTTTTTAAAAAACTTGACTCAGTGACTTTTGCAAGTCTCAGAGAAACTAGAGAACTAGAGAAAACAAAAACGGTCTCTGCTCATGCTTATTGCAGTAGAATACAGCATAATGCAGAATGACCTAGGTGTTTCAATTGTATGGTGTGTATTCAATATAATTTGCCATTGCATTCTATAAAACAATGACAGTGAATTGTGATGCATTGGGAGATTGTAGATCTGTTACTTTCGTATATTTTTTAAAAGTGTGTCTAACACATTTTCTTCATACTTCTACATACTTTAGTAACTTTAAAACACAAGGAAAAATGGTATCAGTGATTAATGGTTAGACTTATGTACTGAATAAATGTAACAAACATCATGTTGGTGCTTGTTATAGAATATAGTCATGTCCAGTCATATAAAATCATGCAAAAAGCATAATAATAATAGCATACACGTGTATGCATGTACGTATGCACGTATGTATGTACGTACGCATGTACGCATGTATTTGGTTAAAATGTGTAAATGTATGTACGCATGTACGCATGTATTTGGTTAAAATGTGTAAATGTATGTACGCATGTACGCATGTATTTGGTTAAAATGTGTAAATGTTAGCAGACCATCAGTTACTGTAATTATTTGCAGTCTGTCAAAACATGAATGTTTGACAGTTCTGTTTAACTAAATCTAGTGGTCTAAAAGACATGCCCATAATCATGTCAATTATACTTTTAAACATGCATGCCCTATACCGGCATGTATTTTACGAAAATGTTTTACTTTTAGTACTTTAGTTACAGCTGTTATGTCACAGGATGTCTCAGAGTTATGGGGTGCACACCGTTTTAACACTGTTGCCTAACCATGGAATAAATATATAATATTATATTATATATATTATATTTCTAAAGTTACTGGATAAACCAACCACCCTAAAACATGCATGCACGCACGCAACACATGCTCACAGAGAGAGAGAGATCTAACACATTTAGGGTCCATTAGTTCTAAGCAGTCACCAATCCATAACAAAAGGCTTTTGTTCATGAATTACAATGAAAGCCCCCTTTTTCTATAGATTGGCCTTTACATCTCACACACACACACACACACACACACACACACACACACACACACACACACACACACACACACACACACACACACACACACACACACACACACCCACACACACACACACACACACACTCACTGTACCCAAAGTTTTTACGAGTGAGACACAGACAAACAGACTGAGCCGTAAAGTGGGATCAGTCCTTACAATGCACGCACGCAAGCACGCACACTCAGCCAGACCTATCCATTACAATTAAATGGCTTTGAGTTGTCACAAGTCCATATGAGTGGCTTTTTTGTCAATAGAGACAAAAAGGCACGGGACTGTTAAAGTGTAGCAGAAAGTGAACACAAAAACCTGTACTTGGCTATTATTGCTAATAACACAAAAGAAAGACCCTACTTCCAAAGGCTTATGGCTCCTTTACATCTCTCACACACAGACAGACAGACTGAATCCATGGGGAACAGTCCATGCAATTAATGCACGCACGCACGCACGCACACTCACTCACTCAGCCAGACAGACATTACAATTCAATGGCTTTGAGTCGTCACAAGTCCAATGAGTCCAAATGAGTAGCTTTTGTCCACAGAGACAGAAAGTGTACACAATAATAACACAAAAGAAAAGCCCCTCTTTCCATAGGATCACTCACTCACTCACTCACTCAGCCAGACAGACATTACAATTCAATTATGTCCTAATGAGTGACTTTTGTCAATAGAGACAAAAAGGCATGAGACGGTTCTAGCATCCCACTCTCTGCAGGAGAGGGTCACACATTAACAGAAAGTGTACACCAAAAACATGCACAAACAGTGAACAAAACCACACAAACTATACAAAAAGAACACCCTGTTCTCTAAAGATTTCTAAAGAGTCTTGTTTATACATGAGTCTGAATAGATTTCTTTTGTACATACTATAGACAACAGCACACAAAGCATGTATAGAAATCTATAGAAATTATGTCCATTATGTCTAATAATTACACACAATAGAACAAAAGATATAGAGAACAAAAGAATATGGTACTTCTTCCCTCTAATACTACTGATAAGAGCGCCCCTCACTTCACACGGGTGTGATTTCTTTTTTTCTACAACCAAATCCACATCCAGGCTTTACTAACATGCCGGGTGGGGGACTACCAGCAAGTCAGAGAGTTCCACTCTGCCGCCATGGTTGTCTGGTGTGCAGCACTGCTCGGCATCACCTTCTCGAGTGGTGCTCAAGGCCTCTCCTGCTCGCTCCTGTTGTTCCCCCTCTGTGTCACAGTACCGGTGCCATATGCGCTGCCAGCTCTCTCTGCCTCAGATAGGTGGTGTTTGACCCACTCTCCAAAAAACTGCAAATGATTGCTGCTCTTCTGTTCCAGCATCCCGCTTTGGCTCATCCCATGTGCCGCTTCCGTTTTCTCCTGCCCAGATCCCGATCCCGCCGTCTCACCATCGGATCCCGCTGAATAGGGCTGGCTTGGCCACGAGCTGCATTGCTGATTGCTGGCTAATGGCAGCCCAGTTGCAAATTAAACAATAATGAGCCGAGGGGAAAATTCTGTATGTCCAGTGACAGAAAAACAAATTTTGTAGCTAACTACACACAGAAATGGCACGAAAAAAGAACAAATAGGCAAAATGATGTTCAAGAAAATCACTAATCAAAACAAAAATTTATTTTATGCCAACTGATATAGTTAGAGGTACAGGAAATTATCTTTAGTCAACTTTATATTCTGCCTATTTCCATTGCACTTAACTGTCAAACTTCCACACCATCCATATTACAATAATAAAAATTAAACTAATGAAAACAAAACAAAATAAATCAATATATGACTAGTAAACCCAAATAAATAAAATCAAGTCAAAACAAGATAAAAATAAAAACAAATGAAAAATGCAAAACTATTATAACCTTCGTTACAAGGGAGAGTTAATGTGTTCTTGTTGGCTCCCAGGCCACTTTAGTTAGATGTATTGCATAGTGTAGTGCATGTATGGACGTATGGCGAGCCTTCGTCCACCTCCTCTGCCTGTGTCTGGGACTACATGATGCATAGTGCAATGATGATGTACAAATTTAAATCCACGGCAATATTTCATATTCAGTGATACGCAAAATTCATGAAAGTCATCACAAACAAAATAACATTAGATGGCAATGGACCACATCAACTACTGCAGATGTACAAGTTAAATTGTATTAGCAAGCAGACTACCATACAGATCAAAATAAAATTGATTCAGTAAAATAATACTCTCCGGATTGCATCTTTAATTTAAAAAAGACTATTGAATGGGTTTGCCTTAGTCTAGACTTTCAGAGATCTCTGTGACATTCTATTGTGAGCTAGAGGTGCGTGGTAACTCTGAGATTGTAGAACAAAAAAAGTGCATTGCAGAACCAATGTGAAGCACCGGCGATGGTCCTTCCTACTATGGGCGGAGGCGTTGGTTCAGTGTGTGCTTGTTTTATGCAGTGGTATATCAAGGCCTGGGAGCTCAACAAGCTCAATAGGATCATTAAGAAGGCCAGCTCTGTTGTAGGCCTCTGAATGAGGAGTCTGCAGTCAGTCACGGAGAGGAGGATCATGGACAAACTTAACTCCATGCTGACAAATCCCTCCCATCCGTTTTATGTCGTGCTGCAGGGTAGGGTGAGAACCTTCAGCCGAAAGCTCACCTTGCCCCCGAGAATGCATACGAGAATGCAACTGTCCCCCAATGCATATGGTCCTATGGTGGTCCTATGGTGGTCCTGGTCTTGTGTGTTTATGCCCACCTGTGTCTGTTGTTTTTCTGTTTGTCTAATAGTTTTATTTATGTCACATTATGCTGCTATTTCCCTCCAGGGATTAATAAAGTATCTCATCTCATAAACATTGCCATAGTAGTAGCATTACAAGGATGGCTCATTCATCACCCGACCCGAAAATAATACAAATAAAATAAACCTCTATATCAGCCTGTTGCTCTCAGACAGTGGTTCCTATTTGCTGTGTTTTGGGCTAGAGTAAGTTCAAATGTGTACACAGTAGAAATATGATGATAACGTCCTCTCTTCATCCATGACATGTTCTGTTCTGGAACAAAAAAAGCTTCCTTTTCTCTAATCGAGTTGGGGTGAAGCTTCCTTTTTGGCTTTCTAGGATCTTTGTCTTTGTCCTCCCTCTTCTTCCTTCCTCTCGTCTCCCTCCTCAATTCATCCCGATCATCATTTGACCACGTGTTCTCTTCTTGAACATCCTCCATCTCCTGTTTCACTTTCAGGACATGTGTTACTTACTTAGGGACAGGGCATTATGGGTCCATTTGGACCCCGGTGGTCCCTAGACCTGATGCTGAGAACCGGTGGTCTTTGTGATTGTGTGTCTGCCTGTGGGCTAATATCAGAGGTTGTCTATTTGTGTTTTACTTGCCTCGGTCAATCGGACAACCCTTAGCCTCAACCCCTGTAATACCTCATGCCACTTGAGCGATCGTTGGACCGATCGCTGGACCAATCGCTGGACTGATCACTGGTCCGAAACTGTCTCCCCCCTGAGGGGCGAGAAAACCACAAGTAACAACCCAACAGTGCTGCTGCCACTGCCACCGCATAAGCAATGCCCAGCAAATAACCAACAGCAAGCACAACGGCGACGGCCAACAATGTTTTAATCATCTTCCTAACTAACTTCCAGTGCTTGGAACTTGTCTTGTGCATCTAACTGTACAAAGTAAAGTACTGTCGCTCATGCAGGACCGACACATTTATTTATCTATCCCCAAACCCTCCCACGTTGGTGCATCTCAGCTGCACACTGATTGGATCAACTTGATGATGTCACAGGTTCTGCCGAAGCAGAGAATAAACGTGTTTTTTCTTATTTGGTGTGGCACTGAAGGGCTCAATTGTATAGAAGTGCATTTCACTGCATGTATGCATGCCTGTGTGTATGTATGTATGTGTGTTTCACACACCAAGTTAGTCATACAGTTCGAGATCCAACGGCGTTCATTACTGATTGACTCCACAACCTTGCTCCCCCCTACCTCCCTACCTCTCTGACCTTCTCAAGCCACATGTGCCGTCCCATCCCGTCGCCTCAGGTCCAGTGATGCTGGGCCTCCTGGAGGTCCCCAAGACCAGGCTCCGAACCTGGGGGGACAGGGCCTTCTCTGTGGCCGCCCCCTCACTCTGGAATGCACTCCCCAAACTCAGAGATGCCCCCTCCCTCTCTCCCTACATTCAACTGTTCAGAATTTCCATTCTGAGTCCACTTAGTTTCAACTCTTTTTGTGTGTGTTTTATTGCATTTAAACCTTATCTTACTTGCTTATCTTATTTTTTTTGAGGGCTGCTAGCCTCTGGCTTTTGAAATTACATCATGTGGCAGCCAAGTCTATATGGACTTTTAATGTTTGTTTAGAGCACTTTTTAACAACCATAGAGTGGCAGTCATGTCTATGGACTTTTAATGTTTGTTTAGAGCACTTTTTAACAACCATAGAGTGGCAGTCATGTCTATGGACTTTTAATGTTTGTTTAGAGCACTTTTTAACAACCATAGAGTGCCACCACGTTGCCGCCCTGCTTTTTCAATGCAAACAATATATTTCTGCTATTATAATCATAGTACCTGATGATCATGTTTAAAGCCCAAACCGCACCAGTTGCAATCACGGCATAACCTCTTTAAACAAACATTTCCAGACACTCCTCACTTCACACAAGTGTGATTTCTTCCAAATAAAGTTGCTCTCTTTTATTGTCCGTCCTCTCCCCCTGGCCTCCACACATGCATGCAAAGTGTCTTTGAGTACCGTAGAAAAGTGATAAGTATATAAATTCCTTAGTATTATTACTTCTGGACAACATCCAATCCAACAGTCTTCGGGTCCTCACCGATACGCATGCCAAATTTGAAATGGATGGGTCAGATAGATGGTATATAAACACGGTTTATGGTATATAAACCGTGCTGGCACAATCAATAAAATATATATTAATTACATCGATGTGCCCTTGCCCCTTACCCATACACGTGTAGCCTATAATGTTTCCCCCCTCTATATAAAAATGACAACATGACAAAATGACAATATATAACTCTAATGTCGTATTTCGTCTGGCTACTATAGCCTACTATAGAGTCTAGTTTTATCCGTTACCAAACTGTGTTGGTGCACCCCCTGTCACCTTCTGACCGAGCTGACGCACCCCCAACGCCTAGCATTGTATTTGTTATTTGGTCTAAAAAATGTTTTATATAATCCGTTGATCACACAATCAAAGACGTTAATTACCTCACGCTGCGCAAGGGTATTCAATAACGCTCACACCGTCACCATAATTATAGTTTGGTAAACTAAAAAAAAAAAAAAAAGAAAGTTGAGTTGTCCTGTCGAATTGAAATGGTGCCCGCTGCCTTGAATTAGTTGGAATGTAACATTTAGAAGACAATGGCAAGTTGTCAACACCCTGCGTCGGGTGGGAGAGGTGAAGATCATTAGAAGAGATGCAGGGAGAGAGTGGCCAATGGAATTGCATGAAAAACGCGGTCATCTTGACCTTTCAGCCATCAGAGTAGTAGGTGAGATGAGTTCAGTCATGCTAGTGTTAAATGCCAACTTGGGAACCATCCAGCATAAAATAAAATGTGCTATTATCTCTGTCCTATACAGAATGCCATCAAGTTCTCAGGCCACAACCTGGTAATTCAATCATAATTATTACATTGTTAAATGTAAAACAAAAAGTTGACGGGCCAAAAATACCAAACAAAAATGTTAAATCTTTCACCTTGCATGTAAACTCAGCCTCTTATGAAATCTATGTCAGGATTGATTGATTGAATACTTTTAACAGTTTGCAAAAAGCACAGAGACCTGTACAACAATGCTATAAAAGGATAACATTCCATTGTGGTACTATGCATTCAATTAAAGATACGAAGGCTACAAGTTGTCTGTATGAAAAATAACTATAGAACGCATATGGTGGGTCGTCCATGGAGAAACATCTGGGTCCTGACCTCTATTCCTTCTACGGAATGCCCATCAATCTCTCATTATGTCTCCCACTTCACGAAGGTCTTCCACTCTAGCTGAAAGCATGTTGACTGTATCTTCCAAGCGGATCACTTTGACCTATAGCACACAGGTGTCATCTTCAGCGTCTGAATTTGTTTTTCAGACTCGGCAACCTTGACAAAGAGTAAGTCATTGGATTTTTTTTTCTTCATGTCTGCACCCAACCCACCCCGTCCGTCCTCAGCTCAGCTTGCCTTTGGCTGTGGTCCACTTTGAGCTCAACTTTTAACCCAAAGATAAGTGTTGAATTGAAGAATATAGAGTAATTGCTCCAGATGGTCTCCGATTTTCTGGTTTCCTACCAACTAACAGTACGCCTCTCCGACTTACAAGTACAATATCGGGGTACTTATTCCACGTCTGCCTCTACTAGACCATGGCTAATTTGTTTTTATTATTATTATTAATTTTGTAGCTGGTCCATCACTCTCTTCCGCTGTGTCCCATGGCTTACTTTGGAGGGGAGTTGTTTTCAAGGCCCTTTTATTGAATTCATGGTCGTAATCATTTCAAGGCATCAACTCCGATGTTCGCTGTTCAAAGGACGGCATCGCCCCGTGGAAATGAAAGGAATGCTTACACAATGGACATTTCTCTGTTCCAAGGGAGCAGATTTGTGTGGAAATGAACTCTTTGGATTGTGTTGGGGGTGGGGCGATACATCCTATTTAATGATTTGATTGCCAGCCAAGATGTTTCAAATGGAATAGTGTGTCTTCAAACACCTGATAAGGGTCAGAATGTGTGCACGCGTTTACTTATTGAGGGGCGCTAACCCCCCCAATGCATGGCTTTTGAAGATTATGTCACGTCTATGGACTTTGTAATTGTAGAGCACTTGTGACGGAAATTGTTTGCGAGCCACATCTATGGACTTTAATGTTTGTTTAGAGCACTAAATGACGACATAAGACGCTGTGAGGCCGATATAAATACAGTGGTCAACTGATTGGCCAACCCAAACCGCCAGCTTTACTGATTGACGTTACGCTTGTGCCGCTTAGCAAGTATAAGTTCCTGATTGGCTAACCTGACCTGTCTGACTTAACTGATTGGCCGAACTTCGCACAACCCATGTGGCATTTATAATAATAATAATATTAATAATAATATTAATAATAATATTATATAGCACCTTTCGAAACGAAGTTACAAAGTGCTTCACAGAGAATAAAAACAGTCCACAACAACTTTTACATGCCCTGGTAGTTATTGTAATGCACAGCTGACACATGCCATTATAATAATATTTCACATTTCAACAGATATTATACCGCTTGGAAGAAGAAAAAAATCAATAGCCAATCATACAAATTATCTCATTTACTGTGAGTAAATAAATAACACAGTGGTAGGAGTTGAGTTATGTATTTACTCTGTCAGAGTTGTTGGCGCCGCCAGCATTTTTTTCTGCTTTTCCTTACCTTTCAAGTAGTCACAGAATAAGACATTTTCTCTGTCGGAAAAAGTGATTGTGTTTCTGTGTCCTTTGCGTATCTCAAGAAACCAATCGTCTTCATAATTTCCGCAGTGCTGATGCCTGAGGGAGTGCAGTGACGAGTGTGAAGTCAGTTGGAGCTGCTCTTGTCAATGAACGGCAGCACATGCCACCATTATGTCGTCTGCACAGAGATGTGTGGGGAGGATTAACTGGCATAATGATAAAAATGAGTAAAAAAATAAAATAAACAATGATTTGACTTTGGTTTGGTTCTGCAATGCAGATATTTTATTTTATTTTTTTGCTTTCTCTTTTCTGTCTTCCACACAGTTTTAGCAACAAAAGCTGAGCCATTGTCGCAGTCTCTATAGCTGAGTGAAGCATTTCGAGGCTGACTTGTGAGGCTATATATGAGTGATGCACTGTGTGTATTTTGTTGAAACCTGATAAAGTATTAGCCTACATGGAGCAGAGCAAAAACATTTAACTTTACAATGTAGGTGCGTGGCTTACATTCTTATCAAGAGTGGTGCCGAATAAGTGCAACACGTAAGCTTAAATTCTCAGGACAACTACACCATGCTATAAGTGGCTTACCCACAGTAACTGCAGCGTAGGTATTAAGATATTTGGTGAATTGCTGTGTCCATTGTGTGCCCTTACTTTCTATGGAGAAGAAAAGGACCAGTTTCTACCCATTAAATACCAGATGTCAAATCTGGTACGAATCATTCTACAAATGTCTTCTAAATCCTAACAGTTTTCTGAACAGTTTTCACATGCCCTGAATATATAGGCTAGAGTTCCTCTGCTGGACACTTCTTTTCAGTAGCAAAGCAGTAGAATTAGCATTAGGCTAATCCGTGAATAAAACCTGCAGGGAAAACGTACATTTTCAGAAAACATACAGGAAAAGATCAGGAAAGCATGAAGAGTTGGAATAGCACATCTGTGGTGCTCAAACGTTTTCATGTCAATGCAATTGGCTGAGGACCCCCATCTCAAAATGTTGTGTTCCAGGGACCCCCAGAAGCAAATATGTGAGTTAAAAATGTTCACTTGAAAAGAAAAAAATATATATAAGATTTGCATAACTGATCAGATTTACGATATGTGCTTGTATCTCTGCTATTTTTAATGATAGATAGATAGATAGATAGATAGATAGATAGATAGATAGATAGATAGATAGATAGATGTGTACATCTACTAAAATTGGGGAATCTACTTCATCATTTCCCACATGGCTAAATAAAGCGAGTCTCTCATTTCCCTGGGATTCAAACTAATCAATTTAATTGATTATAACAAATTATCCATAAGTACATTTTAAATTCTGGATTTTTACTTGTAACAGAGTATTTCTCTATTGCAGTATTGATACTTTTACTTAAGTAAAACATTTGAGTACAGAGTACTTTTTTCCACCATCGGCTGTTGGTCAATGTAATGTTCCCAGAGGTCCAGGTGTCACCGGAACCGCTCCTAATGACCTCTGACAATGTCTGCCGTCACCCTGCCATCACCTGCTGTTTAGCCCAGGAACCTTTAATTAAATCTGGAATCCAATTACAGGACTGGCTAATGAAATTTCCAAATGGGGAAAGTGGTAATCTGCTCATTGAGATGTTTAATTACGAGCCAGTCTGTGAGTTGCAGATAGGTTACACCACTGGATTTGGTGGATCCTCTGTGAGCATGTGTGTGCGTGCATGCATGCATTTGTGTGCGTGCGCATGCGTGCGTGTGTGTGTGAGTGGATTAGACAGAGAGAGAAAGTGTTTTCAGTAGTGCTGGAACTGTTTCATCGTATTGCGACTGTGTTAGAGATGATCCACTGTGTGTGTGTGTGTGTGTGTGTGTGTGTGTGTGTGTGTGTGTGTGTGTGTGTGTGTGTGTGTGTGTGTGTGTGTGTGTGTGTGTGTGTGTGTCTTATCTTTATCGTGCATGTCTATCCTTTTAGCATTGTAGGCCGGATCTTGTAGGCTTTCTGCTATTTTTTGTTGTTTTAGGTATACATTCCGATTTAGGTATACATTCAGATTGCACAGCAGCACATGTAATAACAAGACAAGATGTAATAACAAGACATTGCATGTGTGGTGCGTTGTCATCTGCATAATGTATACATTCAGACACGCGGGTACCAACCTGGTACTATGGGTATGAGTGGGGGCATTCATTTCCAACTTGCATTGTTCTGGACCGAATAGACTGTTTTGTTTTGAAGCCCCCTGCTGATGGTTAAATTCAGTACTCACCTCATTTCCTCTCTAGACAGGATGTTGTTGTCAGATCAGGAAGAGAATCCATGGCTACAATATGCTTCTAACTAAATGTGTCAGTGTGAATTGCAATCTTACTCCATCCTCTTCACATGCTTATTAAGACGCAATGTCTGTGAGTATACTTGTTTAGGAGACTTATATTGTTGATAAGAGCACCTAATTTGTGAACTCTAGCAGAAAGTCATATTATTATTCTCTCTCATTTGGATGCTATAGCCTGCTGTGTATATATTACAGTCTAGTTTACCTTAATTGATTGTGAGCCTGTAAAAAGAGAACATGTGTTATTTATAGTATTTTCCTACCTCTTTGGTGCAAAGATCACACATTACAGTACTTTCAGTACCCACTTGCTAATCACCTGCTGTATGTAATGGTTACCGCTTTTATCTGTTTATTGAGTGAATACATGTATTTCCTACCTGGTTGTGTACATTAGGCCTACTGTACTTATGTCTTGGCTGTATGCAATACATGCTGGCTTATATGTTATATTCTTTAATAATTATATTGCATTTACCTTTATTCTGAAACATACTGTATTGTTTGCCTTGTTTCAGTTTCACACTTTTGTTCAGTATACAAAAGTCCTGGCTTCCACTGGAGTTATTGAACTGAGTGTTTAACTTACTGGGTAACCTATCGCTGGTGAGACCAGTACTGAGTACATACATCGTTCTCGACTTGTCATGTCCCGATATGGATAGAATCGTACCTCGCGTACCCCTCAGTCAACATGTGGACGTTTGGTCAAATCCCATGCCCATTATGGAGAGCTATCTGATGCGTTCCCGAAGAGCATTCTCAACGGGCATCGGGCATAAAACAAACTGCCCCGCCGATAGGCTGGTTTTGTGTAGGCCAGGGGTTCTCAACCCGTGGGTCGCGACCCCTCGGGGGGTCGCCAAATTATTTTGGGGGTCCCCAAATTATTTGTTTTTTTTAACTGAATGGCTGGAAAATGGAAATTAAGAGTTTACATAGTACGTGGTGCATGCATAAACTTTCCTTAATGATTATATCTGGTTTCAGTATTCATTTATGATATATTTTCTGGTTATTTTTGAAGTCAGTTTGTATTGGTGGTGGGGAGGGGGGCGGGCGGGCGGGGGTCGCGAGACATGGCCAAAGCATTTCCGGGGGTCCCCAGCCAAAAACGTTGAGAACCCCTGGTGTAGGCTACAGTGGAGACCTCATGTTTATGTATGTGTTGCTATGTTTTGTTTTGTTTTGTTTTGAACAGACCTGTGAAGACAAATATCCCTTTGGGGACAATATAGATTATTATTAACTTAACATAGTTAAGTAGTATACCATAGTACCATATGTACCATAGTAGGTGAGACATGCCAGCAGCACGCCATGTGTTGTGTGCCAAGTTGCCAACTCTCTCCCCATAGAGCATCGCAGTCCCGCGCCCCTGTGAGGGCACCGGAAGAGAATTTCCCTTTCATTTCTCCCATAGACGTTTCAGATGGTATTTATTTAAAGACCCTAAGCCTCGGCAACTCGGCTCCTAACAAATCATGTCAATAAACACATTGTGTGGGCCAAACAAATAATTAGAAAGAAGAAAAAAAGGGCAGAGTTTCTTTACTGTCAGGGAATTGCAGCAGAACTGTACCAAGATCTGTTTGTCTGGTCGAGTTCCGCTTTGACAGGAATGTTGATTAAATAAAAAGGGTTGATAACAATATGTTAAATTCTATTTGATTGGTGCTATTTTTTGTGTATGTTTCTGTGAATAACTAAGGCTATGGTACGGGTTCACGATGAACAATCGCCATCGCCCTTGTGGTGTCATCAAGTAGCCTAAAGCCTGTCCATGGTTGGATAATTCCGCTGATAATCTGATATATTTATTATTTATATCACTGCTCTGCCTCATTGAATAATACATTGGCGAGACACAAGAGAAGAGAAAGATACTCTGCGTGCGTGCTTGTGC
Source organism: Electrona antarctica (assembly GCF_951216825.1). Classification (NCBI taxonomy): domain Eukaryota; kingdom Metazoa; phylum Chordata; class Actinopteri; order Myctophiformes; family Myctophidae; genus Electrona; species Electrona antarctica. The sequence goes on along the minus strand of NC_136794.1, from coordinate 35,090,276 downwards.
ATACAGTGTTTTGTGGGGTGACACATTTCTTTAGATAGTTTTAATTACAAATAAAGTAATTAAACCACACAATCTACTGTGTGTGTGTGTGTGTGTGTGTGTGTGTGTGTGTGTGTGTGTGTGTGTGTGTGTGTGTGTGTGTGTGTGTGTGTGTGTGTGTGTGTGTGTGTGTGTGTGTGTGTGTGTGTGTGTGTGTGTGTGTTTGATGTATTGTTTTGTCTTTATGTGTTGTGCCTGAGGGCCCCCTCAAAAACGAGATGATGCATCTATCTAGGGGCTTATCCTTTTAATACAATTTCAATATATAAATCCTGGATTACAACTTTAAAGTTGACAGTTCAGTAAGCCTACTCAGTCTCAGAGACACAGCTGTGGCATTTGGTCTAACCTTGAGTTGTGTTTCTCCAGGTGAAAATAGTTTCATCGCATCCATCACAGTTCTTGACAGAAAAAAAAAAAAAAAAGGTCTCAGCCGTTCAGTTGAGACCTTTTCCCATCATTACTGTATATAGCCTCTCTCTCTCTCTCTCTCTCTCTGTCTCTCTCTCTCGGGAACAATTCCGCCTGTCCCTTCATCTGATCACTGCAGCAACAACAGAAATGATTACACAATTGTGTCCTAATAACTTTTCATTATTTTTTTTATTTTATTCAAACTCATCAGCCGAGGAATTAGTGCTTTGTGTTGTTCTGCAGACGGTTCAGTCAATGCGATGTTTGTGTAATGCTCCTGAATAATTAATTATCTCTCTCACGTCACGCACACTTACACACGCCACGCACACACGCATGCACTCGCGCACACACACACCCGCGCGCGCACATATGCACAGTGCACACACGCATACATGCGCGCGCACGCACGCACGCACACAGCGTAATGGCTGATTAGCAGGCTCTGCTACTCCCCCCCCAATCAATGCAACACTCTTACTGTAAGTGGAAGAGCTGGCTGGAATGATTTAAGCTGTTATTCAAATTGACACCAATTACGACCAAGTCTATTTTTTCCCCTTTTGAATGGCTGATACCGTTTAGCCTTTATATTTTATTAAACCATAAATCCAACATCTCAATTCCGTCCGTATTGACACAAGTGTAAAGACGGTAAATTCAATGGAGATAAAACACCATTAGCTTATTATTACAGTAGAATAATGTTAGAGTAGTGATGAATGAAAGAGGAATACTGTATGAACACAGCGGCCTAATGAGGTGTATGCCAGTGGTTCTCAAAGTGGGGTATGGGACGCCCAGGAGGTCCATGAGGGGCTTCCACGAGGTCTGCGGCAACATGAGCGGTTTAAAGGGATAGTCCACCCCAAGATTACCTTTTTTTTGTATGGGTTTACTCACCCCATGGAGACTTCATGGATATCTTCTTCTCATTCCTAAGCCTATGGAGACACAAATTGTCTCCTTTGTGTTTCCATAGGGAACCACTGTTGGTCATCATGGGGTGAGTAATCGATAGGAGAAAAAAAAAGACTATCACAATATGCACAGTACACAATCTAGCACGCTCATGAGGTTGTGAGCTTGTAGATCAGCTATTGTCGCTATCTTTGAAATGTGTTGCATATGATATGCACAATGCACATCATTCAGGTTGAAAGTTTGAGAATCACTGGTTCATATAAGCCACGTAGTGGAGGTTTGATTGACGGTTACAGTATGGCCGTTATGAGATATGAGTACTGTAGCCCGTGGCGATGGAAAGAACTGTATTGAGCTGATCATATCGAGTCTAACTTACCTTTACAGCTGACAGCTCCTTGAAGGCTGCAACTGTCGATTTAGTTTCTCTACCATTATTCCATTGATCTTTTTGGTGCTTTTGGTTTGCTTTTTTTATTAATCAAATAGCCCTGAAGCACGTTTTATTGAAATAGTTATTTTTATATATCAACTTTTCTTTTTTGTATTAATCAATTAGCCCTGGAGCATGCAGGTTTTATTGGAATAGTTTTTTTTATTCATCAACACAAACGTGAAAAGTTGATTTATTTTATTTCTTAAATTGTGCGGATGCGTGCACACGACCTCATCCTTTTGGGCAAGGTTGCTTCTCGCCCTCAGGGCGTCTTACTGGTTAATATTATTATTTTTATTATTTGCAGAATGTTCACCCCAGAATAGGGATTCATGGTTCATGTGGTTAAAACTATTCTGGCTATAATGTAGGCCCTCAAACCATGTTCCCATTTGTTCCCTCAACCCATATGTCCCCTCAACCCTATGTCCCCCTCAACTAGATGCTCCCTCTAAATCTTTCCTGAATCTCCTCATCTGGGATCAATATAGTGAGGGATCTCAAATCCGACCTGAGGGCCTCCTGGTGTTCACGTCATTAATCTTAGAAGCACACTTGGCTGATTGGTTTTGGCAGAGTTCACTTGGATTCTTTTAAAAAAGAAATCTGATTTGGCTGTAGCCACCGGGGACTTAACAGGATCTACTAATTACAAACTAAAACTGACTGTAGTTTTATGAGAACGGTTGAGAGGGAAGTCGATGGTGCAGACCGGTGAACTGAAAAGATGTGAGAACAGCTAGAGATAATTGATTTGGGGAGCATGAAGTTATAATACAAAATAATCATCTTATGTCGGGTGGAAACCTCATATTATGTCCAAAACTGTTACTTTTCAGGATTCAAATAAAAGAGTAGCAAATCTACAAGCTCGAAACGCGGCACGGAACTTGTGGATCTGCTACTTTTGATAATGATACCACCAATCGCTTTGAAAGACGCAGTAGAGTCTCGTAGAGTTTACTTTTAAGTGTTATAATGCCAACACTTTTTGTTCTTTCACTCAAGTAAATGTATTTATTTTCTACACCATGGTACTGCTACTTTTAGTATTTGGTTAAAACAAAGTTTATTTTGTTAAAAGGTTACTATATTCTGATAGTAATCATCGATATAGACTGTTTGTTCAGTAACAGCTGGATCTCCCTATCTCTCCAGCTCTTTAATAAACAGAAAATACATGTTCAGGTACGTAACAAAATGTCAGCCAATCAGGAGAGAGTAGTATTTTATCAGCTTAATTTTTATAGTGTTCCAGTTCCAGCTCATTTATTTGTGTCATCACCTACAATTCCACTTGTTTAATCTGCATCCTGACTGCGTGCTCTATCCTGATTGTATAAAAAAATAGCAAAATAGCAGATCTACAATCTCAAAATGCATGGTTTCACACCACGCTTCGATGACGTTAATTCACAAAAAAAAATTAAAAACACTGTCAAGTTAGAATACGGAGATAAGAGGTATCTGCATGCCCGACAGCAACAACATCAGATTATCTTCTTTCTTCCACCACTGGAAGAAAAGTATGAGACACAAAGCACGTCCACAGACTGACTGCTGTTGAGGCAGTTCTGCTGGAAGGAATTGACTCACTTTTTCATAACAGCCAGAACAGCAGCCAGGCTGCTCACAACAACAACAACACTGCTGGAGGCAGAGTGGGAGTACGGAGGCTGATGAGTATTCCTCACTGTCTGGAAAGAAACCTCGTAGTAGTACGCATCTCCATATTTCAACTGTAGTTATTCACCTAAACATAACCGCAAGCACGGAGCAGCGCATGTTCGCCAAACCTTAATCCGGTCGCCAACCTTAATGCACCGTCGCCAACCTTAATCTGGTCACCAACCTTAATGCATGTTCACCAACCTTAATCCGGTCGCCAACCTTAACGCACGGTCGCCAACCTTAATGCATGTTCGCCAACCTTAATCCGGTCACCAACCTTAACGCACGGTCGCCAACCTTAATGCATGTTCGCCAACCTTAACACACGGACGCCAACCTTAACTCACGGTCGCCAACCTTAATGCATGTTCGCCAACCTTAACACACGGACGCCAACCTTAACTCACGGTCGCCAACCTTAATGCATGTTCGCCAACCTTAACGCTCGGTCGCCAACCTTAATGCATGTTCGCCAACCTTAATCCGGTAACCAACCTTCACGCACGGTCGCCAACCTTAATGCATGTTCGCCAACCTTAATCCGGTCACCAACCTTAATGCATGTTCGCCAACCTTAATCCGGTCACCAACCTTAACGCATGTTCGCCAACCTTAATCCAGTCGCCAACCTTAATGCATGGTCGAACTAACGGGAGGTCGAACCACGGGCAGTCAACGCCCAGCTTTGTGTGTTTGTGCGTACCCCATAGCGATGATTTGATTGGCTGAGCACCCCATAGCGATGATTTGATTGGTTGAGCAAGTACCAAGTACGCAAGTATCAAGTACGTATTGAGGATAAAAAGTGAAGACAGAAAAGTGAGGACCGAAAAGTGAAGACGCAAATTGTGATTGGACGGAATGAGATGATGTATGATGATGTAAGATAATAAGAGTGCCCCACACTTCACACAGGTGTGATTTTTATACTTTTTTGTGGGGGTTTCTGCCTTTATTGATAGTACAGTACATGGTAGAGAGAGCAGCAAAGGTCGTCACCGGGCTCGTGGAATCGAACCCGCGCAACTCGCTGTCAGGCTTTTTACCGCAGACCACATCTTTTTGACAATGCAAACATATTGATCTACCAGCTCACAACTCGTCCGCATGACAACACGTTGTGAGCTTGTAGATCAGCTATTCACCATTTTTCAAAACATTTTGAAAGTGAAAGTGGTTTTGTCTGCCTGTTGGGTTTTTATAAATATTTAACCGATGACAATTAAAAATTTAGAGATTGTGTTGTGACTAAATAACTACATTGGATCCACTGGATGAAAAGTAACGGTTTTGGACTTACAAGGTTTCCATCGGACAGCCAATCCGATCCAACTGTAGCCTATTTATAAAGCACATTTAAAAACAACATAGTTGACCAAAGTGCTGTACAGTATTCATAACAATACATGAAAACACAATGCAACACAAGGAACACATACAATACAAATAAATACAAAATCAATCAGGGTTTAAAAGCCAAATAATGAAAATGAGTTGTAAAGATGTGTTTTACAGCTACGATATTCACTTTCTGGAATTGTACACATACACATGTTATCTTTGTTATCTTAATTCTAACGCTGCAAGCTTGCTATTGTATTATTGACAAGTCTTGAAAGTGATTTAGAAGACATTTGTAGAATCGGCCTCAGCTGCTCTTCAAGGAGTAGTTCAACCAAATAATTACTTATTTTCTATCAATTGCGCACCCCACAAAGTCTTGAATTCATGGATATTGTTTTGTTTTTATCACATTCCTAAAACAGTAATTTGATGACCGACGGTCTCCTATTGAGTCTCCTATTGACCATCAAATTATGAATGTGATGAAAAACGAAGAAAAAAATCTCTATGAATTCATTGGGTGTGCAATTGATAGATAATATTAGTAATGTATTGGGTGAGCTACTAGTTTAATGGGTTAACAAACCACACACACATTTAACAAAACAAAAATTGCTCAGTGCACCTTAAAGCTCAGCGTTTGTCAGTGTAGGCGTCTGTCTGTGTGTGTATATTGACAGAGGAGCTGAGCATTCTGGGGGATTAGAATGCTTCCATTGATCAGGGTACAGATGTCATTCTCACCCACACAAGACTCTATAGCGTATTGAGCTTTGAACACAAGACACACGTTTCACTGTGTTCAAACAAGGCATGGTGCCTTGTTTAAAGATTTCTTCTATCAAGAAATCAAAGTGATATTTTATTTTTTTATTTTTTTGGATTGGATTTATACAAATCAAGGTTTGATTTAGGGACAACAACTTAAGCCGTACTGTACATTTCAAAGAAAATGTCGTCTACATACGTATTTCTTTTAAGACACATTTTGACATTTTCTTACGCATTTGTTAAACACTGACAGATTCTCCCAAAAATAGGGACAACAGGGTTAATGTTGTGACAGTATACAATATACATTTGTATTTCATTAACTATCGTCGATAATCATAAAGATCCCTAAATTTCATCATCATACTATACACATTTTTTGACAAAATATCGTATCAAAAGCAGTGTCATGGACACCCCCCCAGCATATCAAACTACACTAAAAGAAAAAAAGAAAAGCACACATGTTTTCTTTTAGCTGGCGGTGAACTCATTCAGACCATCTAATTAGACTGGTAAGCAGACAATTAGAGTACAGCATGTCTGTGTGCATGTGAGTTATTGCACTAGCAGTGCCTGCATGTTATTGCAAGATCCATAGATGGAAATGTAATTGAGTAGCAGTTTAATTGAAGAGGCTGCTAATAGCGTTGTTGGTGAAGCTTATTATCTGAGTCACATATGAGAACCTCATTTATTTTAGCTACATTATGTTGCACTGGCAATGTAGTTCCTCACTTTGTGAGGCGTTGCGAGCTTGTAGATCTGCTATTTTCACAATATTCATCTGTGGAACAGAAAACTGAATGCCCCAACTCTACATTCCAAGGGCATTTAAGAGTGGGGGGTCTGCAGTTCAAATAACATGATTTATGTTGGGGTTTCATGGCTTGAAAAGGTTCAGAGGATGTTATGTAGACTTTTGCCAGGTCATTATTGATCTGGTTTAGGGTTTATAGTTTCAATGTACTGATGTTCTACTGTTAGATGGATGATAGGTTCTTGGTTTACTTATGATTCTAGATGACTATTTATCTGCATTTGATGTATTACCTTGTGCTGTTCTTGCTTATTGTAAGTCGCTCTGCATTAAGAGCGTCTGCTAAATTGTAAGCCCATGCTGTAGAATGTTGTGTTTGATTCATAAAGCTCTAACCGGCCGGGAACCATATGCAACACGGAAAGACAACACAAGCCCTTGCAGAGAAGAGGCACAGGAACTACATTTTGCTGCATTATTATAGCAGGAATTATGTTCAATACATAGTTGCTCAATCTCTCTTATTTTCATACATGCAAGTACGAGATTAAAACCTTGTTATTAGAATTTATTGTTTCCATTAGGGATGTCCCAATACACATATTTCGTTTCCGATCCGATCCCGATACCACAATTTCTGTGTTACCGATACCAGTGTTGTGATCTCGTGTTGTGTTTATAGCCATCTAGCTATCTCATCATATAGCAGACTCCTCACTCGGCAATTTGGGCAACGCCAAAGCAAACTCCACATGCCCCAACATTTTATTTACTTGCCATAGTGTCAACCCCTTACACCTGTGTTGGATCGGTGGTTAGACTGGCATATTCGCCGATACCGATTTGACCCGATATGGCAAATAAGGGCCAATACCGATACTTTTCCGATACCGATACAGTATCGGGACATCTCTAGTTTCCATAATATGTTGAACACACAAATTAACACTTTTGTCCCTTCGCAACACCCAGTGACCAAAGTGAAGCGATTCAAGCGACTAGAAAGATCTTTCGGTGGGAACACGGCTTTGGTAGTTCTCAAACCATGTAAAGGACCCCCAAATGTTTACAGTACAGTATGTATTAAGCCGCAGACACAAATTTGCATTTGTGTCGTGCCCCACAAAATGTCCCTCGGCAGTGGTGGGGGGATGAATTTTACCACTGTTCCACCTAGAGACCCCACACACAAAAGGTATTTGGTGCCAGGGACCCCCACAAGATATAGGGATAGATTATGTTAAGTTTTCTGTAGCTGAGAACCGCTGTTTTAATCGTCTGTCAATGTTCTTTAAGGCTGATTGAAGAAGGTCAACTTCACAACGAGGACATTTAAAAACATGCAGTAGTTGACTTTTATCAACATCTGGTCATCTTCAGCAGAAATGCTTGCTAGAAAAGTGTTTTGTTACCTGCCAACAGACTTGCATCAAGTTTCGAAGGTCACTAAAAAGGCTTCAACAAGTCCTCAAAGAAGTTTGGTCCATGGACAAAAGAAATTTTTTAAATACAAAATGACACTTTTATTTGATCAGGGGCCAACTTCCCCGAAGTCTGTGTGCTCAACACCACCAAGTGTTGCCAATAATACAGTTTAAATTAAGTTAAAATACATGCTTTAAAGTGTCGGCGAGCTCATTACAGATACTACAAGGACGGACACATGCACACCACACAGATGAACAGTCTGGTGAGACGTAGGAGGAAACTAGGCAGGAGGCAAACCATAGTCCTAGAGACCTCCCAGTGCCTGATGTCCCCCAAGAACACACAAGGCAGAGAGAGCTTCCTACTAGTTCTGGCAGGGGAGAAAGGACAGTGGGCGGGTCCGCGGGGGGGTGCCCTGGGCGCGGCGGTTGCTGAGGTGTGGTCAGCACTGGTTTGCTGCACCTGGCCGGCAGGTTTCGAACCACAGCCTGTTGGCCGGGTGTGGCTCGCCCTCCCGGTGCTGGTTGCGCCTCGGTGATGGCTGCGTCTCCATGGACTTGTCTATAGCTGGAAGCCTGGAGGAGAGGAGCAGTGACTTGGCCAATCACTGCTGACCCGCCAACTGGAGAGTGTAGTGGTTGAGGGTTGAAACACTCTAAGAAGGTTGGAGACCACCTGATGACCTCTCCTCCAGGCCAAAGGCATCCATTAGAAATGGATTATATTTGCATCTTTGATGTATTTACAAACTGGCAATGTTCTACAAGGTCTGTATTATGAGAGCCGGATAACAAAGTCACATTTAACTTCCAGGCCTGGAGGCGGAGATTATGTTTTCGCCCCTGTCTGTTTGTATGTACTGTAAGTGCATAACTCATCTCGGACACTGCTGGACCCGTTCAGCATCACACTTTGCACACACACTCTCAGTAAGCCAAGGAACACACTGCACCTCAAAGCTTGGTGCTAGCACTAAACCAGCCTGCTTGACGTGTTGACCCATAACTCCATGGCCCTTACATACCTTTGGTTTCATTTGTACACTTTCATTTGAACCCTTGCATCGTGTTAGAAACCTGATGACACTTTTGGTGTTAGCGGGTCAGATTTGACCCGTGATTTATCTCAGCATAGTTGACTGCATAACCCGCGTTCCACGACATTTAATCCATGCTCCTCCCCTGCCTAATATGCTAAACCCGCTATTTGTTGTATGTGTTTAATTCGCCGTTTTTTAATAATTTAAATGAAATAGCGGATTTGTCACGGACCTGGTGATGAGGCCGCGTTATGATGACGTAACCGGAAATTGACCCGTGCACTGGGCCGCAAGGGCTTCTGGGAAAATTAGTTTGATGCAAGTGAATGGTGGTTTTCACTGGGATCCATCCATGTTGTTCTTCCACATCACGATGGTGGATTATTTTTCGGTTCAACAACAAGCCATCGGATTATTTTCAGGGGGATTTTCATGGATCAAAGGCGCAAATACTTCGGCGTATGCTCCAGGTAATTAAACAATCCCGACAGCCTCAGTATATTTTAATATAAAGCGTGGAAAGTGTTAACTCAGCACAAAATACTCAAAAATAATTTTCTTTCGCTCTCAAACCTGTAAACATGAATATTGACAATTTCGGGGCGATTTTCCACACTTCTCTGCCGGGTCATATTTGACCCGTAACACCATGTCACTTTTTTATAGATACGATCAGAATTAACTACAATAGTGATAATTAATTTCGTTGGGTTAAAATGGCTGTTTCTGAGGTGAAGTTTCTGAAGTGTAAAGGGTACTTTTTACCTATTTAATCTTGAAAACGTAATGGCTGCGATCAGGAAACACAGAGATGTCACGTTGTCCGACTATTACTAACCCTAACTCTGACCCCAAACCTAACCTTATAGTCTTAAACGGCCACGTTAGTACCTTATATTAGTCACGTAAGTCAGTTCCACAATGTTTTCACTTAAGCTGCAGTAATTTCACTTCTGTGTTTCCTAATCGCAGCCAGTAGTCTCCAGATAACCTGCTGGCTCGATTGCATCGTCTTGATAAGTAACCTACGTGTACCTGTGCCGGTTGATAACAGTGTGTGGGACAAGTGGGTGGGAACACGGGTCAAAAATGACCCTAACACAAATTGTGAGGTGTGTGTGTGTGTGTGTGTGTGTGTGTGTGTGTGTGTGTGTGTGTGTGTGTGTGTGTGTGTGTGTGTGTGTGTGTGTGTGTGTGTGTGTGTGTGTGTGTGTGTGTGTGTGTGTGTGTGTGTGTGTGTGTGTGTGTGTGTGTGTGTGTGTGTGTGTGGCGCAAATAGCTTTTTAGTGCTATATGTACTTTACAAAGACGACACGCACGCACGTGTGTGTGTGCGCGTCGTCTTTGTAAAGTACATATAGCACTAAAAAGCTATTTGCGCTACTTTTTCCTTTAACATGAATCAAAAGGAACGCATTTTAGGGTTTTGTTTTTCTTAGTTTAGCTTTACACGAGGTTTCGACATGATAGCGACTCTACGCATCAGCAACCTGTGTTGCCATAATCACACCACTTTAAACGCGGGCCAGCAGAGCGGTCTGTTTGTGTGTTCTGTCTGTACGGAGGGTTTTTAATGAGCAGGTGCATGTGCCTTTTGGCAGCTCTTTTCTCCTGATTGCAGCCTGGGTTGGTCTCCCTCGGTTTGGACGGGCGTCACACAGGAGGCTTAAGCAATTGTACACGGGTGGGTGTGCGTTATCGTGATTATTGCATGCCAGTGATGTGCAGGCAGGGTTAAGAAAGCATCACTGAAGCTCGCAACATGTCACGACACGTGGTGTACAATAGATGGGCTAATTTCAGACCACAACCTAGTGTCAAATCAGCCATTGCGATGCGTCATGAAGGCCGTCCAAAATACAAAAACACAATCAAGTGTAGATTTAGATTTTTCATGTGTTTATGAGGTGACAGTATACTTCATTAGACCCCTTGGTGTGGTTCTTATGTACAATGATGTCTTCCCTTTGTATTTAGGGTGTCTTCATGGGTTCTTATGTACAATGATGTCTTCCCTTTGTATTTAGGGTTTCTTCATGGGTTCTTATGTACAATGATGTCTTCCCTTTGTATTTAGGGTTTCTTCATGGGTTCTTATGTACAATGATGTCTTCCCTTTGTATTTAGGGTTTCTTCATGGAGGCTGAAACCTTGACAGTCAAACGTGCCAATGAAAATATATAGTGACATCATAATATCATCCCCTCCCCTAACCCCTCCCCCTTTATCATACAACAACAGCTGTGGGTGCGGCCTCAGTTCAGGTGACCACCCATCACCACCCACCAGGCAAACCAGGCATAGGCCTACTCAATGAACTGGTAGGCGTGTCAACATAAAAACTAAATTTTAACAAAATACTGTACACCTTTTTGAAAAAATAATGTCTTCCTCCTTATATAATAATACCTGATGATCATGTTTTAGGCACACAACATTTCAGATGACTAAAATAAACTTGCCTCACAAAGGTTTCAGTTTCTGACCAAGCTCGAATATGAAACAAATAGCCCTACTGATGGAAGAGCAACGATTCACATCACAAAGAAATTACATTAAAAAAAAGTGTCATTATTTACAGTAATACACTTGTGATGTGTAGCCTTTGCCAATCTATGACCAAGGTATAGAATGTAAATAAACATGCATGGCAAATCAATCAATCAATGTATGCATTTATTTAGTTCAGAGAGAAAAACAAAGGATATATATATATATATATATACCATGATCGGAGCCTAATAAAACATTAATTTGATCTCCCACTAAACAAAACAATGATCGGCTCGGTAGTAGGCCTCTGTCGGCCTCAGGCACAACAACAAGAGCTCTTCTTCTCTGCTCATGTTGCACATTTAGATGGCACTCGGCACCTACCGCCCCCTATGGGAACGGGCGTCTATAGAAGCAAAAAAAAGAAAACGACAATAAAAACGTGTTACTCATGTCCACAGTGTTCAGTGATTCAGGAAAAAACTTTTGCCTTCTCAATTGTAGAATCCCCAAATGGCACACTCTTACAATCTGTCCCTTTGAAATAAGTCCTTTGTTGAGTTGGGGAAACTTTGGAGTGGAGTAGAGACCTACACCTGCTGCTGCTTGCAGCATTCTGGGTGGCAGCTGTTTGCTTATTTATCACTCTGGGTAGAAAAAGTACCCCCAATTTTTACGTAAAAAAGTATCAATAGGGCCTACTGCAATTTAATGTAGAATCAGTTACAAGTAAAATTCCGGTAATCGAAACTTCCTTCAGTAAAAGAACAAAAGTATTGTCGTCAAAGTGTACTTTTTTTTTTAATTCTCTAATTTTCATCCCACGATTTTTCAACCCATTTTTTCACCCAGTGTCAATTACGATATCTAATGTAATCCTGGGTGCTACACTTCCTCTGCCAACCTGGGGGGGGGGGGGGGGCAGCGGACAGACCTCATGCGGCTTGCAATGCATTTAGTTACACCAGGGAGAGGGAGGGGGGTGGGTGGGTGTCAGGGCACTAGAGTGACCTTGTCTTCAGGGCACATTTGATATAGAATCCTAAACTGCTTGTGGGGCTTTTCTGGTCTTAAAGCCCACTAATGACTTTCCGTCTGTTTATTTTCGTTTTGTTTATTTCCTTCACTGAAGTTCATTATATCGTCACTGACGGGTTGAAAACGTTTTACTTTTCAGGAAAAATAAATACCTGTCTTCCAAAACGGATCCAATGTGGTTATTGTTTAGTCACAACAAGCTCTTGTTATTTGTTAATATCATTGGTTCAATATTTACTTTAATTTTCACAAAGCTCACTGTGTAACCTTGTAGATCTGTTCTTTTTTCTACTCCCTACTGCAGCGACATTCTTGTATGACAAAGTAGGACATTAATTAATTAACAAACAAACAAACAAAATATGGAGATATACAAGGTTTGCTCCCGACAGCGATGATAATAATAATTAAGGGAACTATGAAGAGAGGCAACGGAACAACAACAAGAGAAAACGATGCCGAATAGCAGTACAAAGCGAACGGGAGTGAAGCAATCGATGACAAGAGATGCCTGTTAGCAAACGATATTCCTGTGAGATGTGAGAGTCGGACTAATTGGAAGTGTGAGCTCACCGCCGCAGAGCGGGAGGGAGGGAGGGAGGAAGAGGAAAAACAAATCAGCTCAACAAAATAAAGGGGAACATTTCACTTTGCTTTGCTTCGGCTGTGAATCAGAGGAGTTGAAAGGGGGTTTATTTTGGGGAACGGGAACGCTGACATGTTCAGAGGAAAGTCTTTACGGATTTGACAGTGGACTTTGTGAAGCGTTTTACTTTTAACAAAAACGTTTTTGAAAGCATCAAAAGTAGCAGATCTAAGCTCGTTTTAGACCTGCTGCACCCGACAGAGATGATTTACTTAATTTCACACGTACTGTAATAATAATGTGTACTTCATTGTACGTTGATGTCGAGGAGAATTAGTAGATCTACAAGTCCACACCATGCCACATCATATCGCATTGTGAGCTTGTAGATCGGCTGTAAGGATTGATCCATTTGTTTCCATGTATACGCTTTCGGAGTTATAGACCTAGCTCTGTTTGGTATACCTAACTATCGACAATTTAGCTGATGGGGACCCCTGGGACACCCTCATGAGCCCTGAGGGTCAACAATATACTGACACAGTTCCAAACTAGAAAGACCACGGTTCCAAGACAATACTCCAAGACTTTCTCTATATCAGTTGTTTTCAACCCTTTTCATATCAAGGTCCATTATTTATTTGGCATTTGAGCCATGGACCACCATTTTGTCATTTAGCCTCTCAGACCCAAAACCTACATTGTGTTACTGTTGGATACGATTTTGTCCACAATTCCATGCTTCCATGTGGTACCATAGAGACAAAAGGCAAACATTGAACAAAATAGAATGGCATTAAAATGGCATTTAATGTTTGTGTTAGCGACTAAACAAACATTAAACTCTGTCCATTGTCAATGGCGTTTTTAATGTTTGTTTAACTAAAATCAAACATTAAACCTGTATATAACAATTCTTGAACATCTAATTGTGTAGATGTCTTGTAAATTAAGTAATGCAGATGTTTAACATTAATGTAACTCAGGGAGAGGGTCCATTTGGTTTCATTTTACACTTTCAAGAGTTTAAGATCTACAAGACTCCATAATCTCTCCATCATTCACCTGGAATCCCTTCAAGGACCACTGGTTGAAAACCAGTGCTCTATATTATGCTAGATAAAGTCAAATCCATTTAAACAATACATAAATAAATGAGACAAGCGGGAAGTTAAATGCCACTTCATAATCCGGCTCTGGTAATACAGACCTTGTAGAATGTTGCCAAGTATCTGTAATGAGCTCACCGACACTTTAAAGCATGTATTTGATCTTAATTTAAACTGTACTTTTGGCAACTCTTGGTGGTGTTGAGCGCACAGACTTCGGGGAAATTGGCCCCTGATCAAACAAAAGTGTCATTTTGTATTTAAAACATGTCTTTTGTCCATGGACCAAACTCATGCTCTTTTATATTAAGTTCTTCAAGGACTTGTTGAAGCCTCTGTAGTGATCAACTCAATGCGGGTTTGTTGGCAGGTAACAAAACGCTTTTCTAGCGAGCATTTTTCGTGAAGATGACCAGATGTTGATGGAAGTCAAACTACTGCATGTTCTTAAATGTCCTTGTTGTGAAGCTGGCCTTCCTCAATCAACCGTAAGGCACAGTGACACTTCGATAGAGGTTTGCGTTGTGTAGTTAGCTTGCCATGGTGCAAATATTAATGAGATCATTAAGATGTCTAGTTGCACTGTGGATAAGAAATGTAATTGATCATCCAAGTTACTGACTTACATTGCACGGTGAAACAGGTTTCAAAGTCTCTGTTCTTGCACATAGCAAATGCAAAGCCGATCTAGCATATGTATAGAATTACAAAACTTGGCTCAGTGTATTTTATATTTTTTGAATAAAAAAAATGTCAACTCCTAATTAAACTAGTAAAATCAACAGGATCATCACATGCAGTATGGGCATAAAAGGCAGAAGGAGCGAGTGCACAGAGATCTCCATTTATGGGCACAAAAGGGACAGGTTTGACATGTTGGTGACAATGCATATGACGGTTATTGCATAACCAGGTGGCGCATGAATTCCCAAGTTGCTTTGTACTGGCTTCATTTATTTTGGGGCTTTTTATGCCTTTATTGATAGGACAGTAGACTGACAGGGAATTGGGAGAGAGATGGGCATTGTGGAGTGACACGCAGCAAAGGTCGTCGGGGTGGGGATTCGAACCTGCAACATACAGCCAGGCTGGCATTGCTAACTATGGTGCCCGGGCCGGACCACCACGCCGGCGGCCCGGGCCAGTTCTATTCTAGTCTTACAACACAATGACAAACTCTACTTTGTTGGCATGTGTTTGTGTGCTAAAAAAAAAAAGATTGATTTTGAGAAACGTTTCACCGTGCAATGCCAGTCAACGAGGAGTACTACTCTGAATTACTACTACTTTGAATTATTTTTAAAAAATTGATTGATGGAGCAACTATTAAATATAGTAATTTTGCTTATTGTACGATTGTTGTATGACGGTGTAGTGAGCTGGAAATTGCCCAATAAAGCTCACAATGCCACTCAACGCGACGCGTTGTGAGCTTGTAGATCGGGCTTCTTCTTCTTTTTGACACTGTCGTATGACAGAGTATCAATTAGGCATTAATCTGCCGTGACTGAGAGAAGAAAGAGAGATGTTTCAGAATCATCATTCACCCATTGAAGCAGCCAGCGGGTGAAAAGCGCACTGGGACGTCCGTGATGGATGTTTTCATGCTTGAATAGCTTTGTCTCAAGGAAGCAAAGTATTCTCTTTTCTCTTGTGCTTTTTTTTGTATTATTATTCACACTGACGGCCACTATAGACACCCATGACTGCACATTGAATGTACGCCATTATTATTCACGCAAAGTTATCTCGGGCGCACTGCGTCCCTATTCTCGTCTAATTTTATTCTGTTCCGTCCTTTTCCCTCGTCTGTTCTGAATCCCATGTCTTTTGAACGAGTACAAAGCTTTAAAAGTCTGATACGGGTTTGACACTTAAGTGTGCGAAGTGAGAAGTGAAGAGTTTATATTGTATGAACTGTATAACAATTGAAACAGTTGACAGATGTTGGCATTTAGCGGACACTTCATATCTGGACCCACTTCTAACGTGGAAGATCAGAGCAAGTATGGGAACCAACAAGTCGGGCCATGTGGCCCATTAGGCAAGGAGCCTAATCTCTCCTGTTTCTGTAGCATGAGGCGGCTTGATGTACAGCCTCCAGCCATGAAGTACACCCCTGGGACATGACGCTAGTATGTCACAGGGACTCACCCCCAATCCAACCCTTGATGCTGAGTGCCAAGCAGAGGCACCGGGTCCCATTTCTACAGTCAAGGGACAAATGTATTCAAGGGGTTAATATGCTGCATTACTATGTGGGTGTATACAGTGTTTGATAGACCCACATGTCATTTGCTGATGTGGCAGTCAGCTTCCCAATTGGGCGGGGTATTTAAGCTCACCTAGACTGCATGCATTCTTCCTGCCTTCCTCCTGCATATGGTTCCCTGTTGTTATGCACTGTTTGCTCCCACCACCACCCCATTTCTGTTCCCCATGGGGGGTTGTTATTGTATATCTACCTGCTCTTTAAGTTTAATGATGGTGTGCCGAGCAGGGAGAAAATTACAGCAGAGCCGAAGCCCAAGTTTGGCTATTTTCAAGTTGAAAAGCTGAAAGAAAAAGGGGGAAAAATCTTCAAATATTTTTGAAAACATTTTAACACTGGAAAAACACAACTACTTTCTTATAGGAGTCCCAGCTGGCACAACATATTTTTGGGTGGGTCCTTGACATGAAAATGTAAAAGCCAGCAGAGCATGCATGGCTAGGCTAGGCAGCCACATGAATGCAACAGCCTGCAAGTGTACTGAGCAAGTGGGTGTCATTAGGAAGGGGAATACACGCACACACACGCACGCACGTTCGCGTGCACACACACACACACACACACGCACGCACGCTCGCGTACACACACACACACACTGTTAGAGACTACAATATGTGACCTTTCTTTTCTTCCAGGTTGCCGGTGGCTCTGGTCACGGTGTGTCTCTCCTCATCATACCAGAACCTCCATCCATCCGTCCATCCAGTGGGAAGCGGTAAGTCCAGTTCAACGTCCATGTGTCAACCCCAGCTCTCCTGTCACGATGTCACTAGAGTCCAACGTCCATGTGTCAACTCCAGCTCTCCTGTCACGATGTCACTGCCTGGCCTTGTGGACACCTTTGACAAGAGCTATAGCTGCTGCACATCAGTGTTGAGTCGACTAAAACTATGACTACCTAATCATCCTGAAGGGATTTATTTCTCGATAATTAACGCTGTCCTGCTTATTACACGGCTACTTAATTTCTTTTTAATAAATTCGCCCAAAAGTAACAACACAATAAGGTATTTCCTTGCTTGCGGTAATGAAAGTATATAGGCTATTCCATCAGTGTTGCGCTAGCCATTTGCCCAGTGCATCACGGTCGCCTCGGAAAACAAAGAAGTGTTGATCAAATAGAATACATTTTTGGTTGCTGCATCGTCTATTTCTTGCTTCAAATGTTTTCAAAAACATTCTTGAGAGCAATGTTTAGTTGTAAATTACATTGTGTGTTTGTTTACATGGCTGTCATGTTGGATATACGGCATAAAATCCAAGCAGCGCAGCAGGTGTCCCTCTGCCAACCTGGGGAGAGCCCCAGACCGCTTCTTATCACCTGACAGGGATGAATTTCCCCAGTAGAACGTAGCACGTGGAGGGAACACGTTATTTCAATCAGTTCCTTTCCCCTCCATCAGGTTGCCCCGGCTGGCCAGGTGGATGACAGTATACAGTAGAGACCAAGTTACTGCATGTTTTTTGTGAGGGTATACCTACCCTAGTGGACACGGGGAGCTAGAACATGCAAACTCCACATAGAAAGGCACTTTCGCCAACCCCACCTAGGAATGCAAAAAGAGAAGAAAGAAATCACACCTGTGTGAAGTGAGTGATGCACTGAACTTCCAGACCCACAGGAACACGCCCAGAGTGCCGGCCTGGTTCCGGCGAGCCGCCCTGCGTCCGAAACGGTTGAGAAATGACAGTTACCGTGTGGGGGTCCCCAGGGGGTCCCTCTACTATACTGTGCTGTCACTGTACTGTACTGTCACACCCGAAATCATCATATATACTATGTGTGCGTGCGTGCGTGCGTGCGTGCGTGCGTGCGTGTGAAAACCAACCAAACACTATTTTTGTGTTCGGACAGACCCAGCCAGCCACCCACCCACCCACGGACACACAAAGCTCCTTAATGAAGTGGTTGCACCACTTAAAAAAGGTCCATGAATTCAAGGCTTCATGAGAAAATCTGTCATTTTTAGTAAAGTAAAAAGAAGATGTTAACACCTACACTATTCTACAACACCACTGCTGTGCAGACAGTGGACGGCACAATAACAGCAGCACAGGAGGCAGGAGTTATGAGTTATTATTGGTTTGAGAGGGAAATAAAATAAAATAAAAGGTATACAGTATGAAAACCTTTTGGGATGAAAGTATTGTTGTTTTTTTATTGAAGAATCATCAAGCATCTTTGTGGGGCTTCCTGTGGGAGGCAGTGTAATATCGGACTGCTGCTGTGATGATTTGTAAAGCATGACAGCAAAACGTGTTCTCTGATGGTCTGTGCCTTTGTTTATGACGACAACGGGCCAGTCCGTGGTGCCTGGCGCCATGACAGCGACAGTATATCTTAATGGGTGAGATGGAGTATAGCCACGCTGGACCCTGTCTGTACTCTGTAGATGGAGTATAGCCACGCTGGACCCTGTCTGTAGGCCGTGGTGTAGAGTAACTATAAGTACATTCACTCAAGTACTACACTTAAGAAGTACAATGTTGAGGTATTATTTTACTTTCAAATATTGTACTTTTTACTCCACTACTAATTATTTGAAAACTTTATCTACTATAGTTACTTTGTAGATTTTGATTATTATTACAAAACATACATTATAAACGACTTCAGCCCGGTAACAGTGCCCCCTCCAGCTCTATATAGGCCTACATTTTGTCCATTTAAAAATAGCCAATCTACAAGCTCACTTTGTCACATTGTGCGCTTGTAGATCTGCTATTTTCAAAAGATTGTTATTGTTACGTTTCCTTCAGGGCTCGTCATATATCTAGGGGTACTTAAAGGACGCAACAAGGCTGGCAAGTGAACTGTCGTTTATTCACAGTGCTTCAATAAGGTATATTCAATAGACAGAAGGTATATAGGCAATCAATACAATAGTATGAATATATATAAACAATATGGGGATATATATATATATATATATATATATATATATATATATAGCTATAACCTTCTATCTAGACAACCTGTACGGACTAATAACGATAATTTCTGGGTTTCCAACCAACTTAAATATAGGGGCTGAGCCCTCTACTCGAGCCACGTCGAGTTACAAGTGTTATTTAAATTATATAATGAGAACAAAAGGCTGTATGGGGCAACCCAGGGAAACAACCAAAAAAGACTATACCTATCCTAGATGCAAAAGAACCTTCTATCTAATCCTAACCAACAAAAGGAAAAGAATGGTTACAAATGATCAACCTATTTAAACTCTCTACTCTACCTAATGCTTAACAAAATAATGACTGTTACAAAAAGCAAGCTCCCATACTCCTGTAAATTATACCATACCACTTAAATCAAGGTGCGTATAATTACTTGTAACATCACCACAGCGAGACAGGCAAGAGATATATATATATATACACTCAGGAACCTCCACACAGGTATATGGAGACCCTAGTGTTGACTTTTTACAAAGGTGTCGCTTCACAGCTCCCCTGGACAGTATGCTCTCAGTATGACAGACTGAGTCACACTGCCAACGAGCTGGCATCACAGCTGCTCTTAAGTAGTCTTCCTCTGGCCGGCCTTCTGATGATGATAGGCTCCCGTTGACGAGGTGGGCAGGTGGAACGTAAGTCTCCGCCTCCGAGCACCAGCCAGACCTGTGACTGAGAACTGCAATCAGCACTCCATACTATGCCACATCACTGTATACTATAATATCTATATGTATCAATATAATCACCGTATAACATAATATATATATATATATATATATAAATACCCCTTGTATAATATACAATATATAGAAATACAGTCACGGTATCATATATAATACATATAAATATACAATCCTCGAGTATGTAACACCCCCACCCTCAAAATCAAACAAAGTTTGACCCTATCTCTACCACCCTCTAGACAGGGCGTCTGCCATTACGTTATCTGCCCCCTTTTTGTGTCGAATTTCCAAATTGTAATCCTGAATGAGAATTGCCCATCTCATGAGCCGCTGGTTGTGATTGCGCATGCGCTGCAAGAATACCAAGGGGTTGTGGTCCGTGTAACAGACCACCGGCAACGGACTCGACCCCACGTACACTTCAAAGAACTGCAGCGCAAACAATACAGCCAAGGCCTCTTTCTCCACGGTTGCATATTTCACCTGGTATTTGTTGAATTTCCGGGAGAAATAGCAAACGGGATGGACAAGTCCACTCACGTCCTCCTGCTGCAGGACAGCTCCAGCACCCACACCACTCGCGTCCACCTCCAGGGTAAACGGGCGACTGAAGTCGGGAGCAGCCAAGACCGGCGCACTACACAGGAGAGATTTGACAGTTTCAAATGCATAACGACACTCGAGAGACCAGATAAAGGGTTTCGTAGGACTCAATAAATTGGTGAGGGGATAAGCAACAGTCGAGAAGTTTTTGCAAAACCCTCTGTAGTAACCAGCCATGCCAAGGAACCGGCGCAACTCTCGAACCGTAGTGGGAGCGGGGTAGGCGGTGATGGCAGCGACTTTAGCCTCAATAGGTCGCACCTGCCCCTGGCCTACTTGCCGTCCCAAATACGTCACGGTAGCTTTGCCGAATTCACATTTGGCTAGATTCAACGTTAACGCAGCTTTAGCTAGACGAGTGAACACTGTGTACAAGCGTTCAATATGCTCGTCCCAACTCCCTGAATAGACGATCAAATCATCTAGGTATGCATTGCAATTAGGCACCCCCTCCAACACAATATTAACCATTCGCTGAAAGGTAGCGGGCGCATTGCACATGCCAAATGCCATGACACTATACTGGAGAAAATGGTCCGGTGTGACAAAAGCAGAAATTTCAGAGGCACGACGGGTTAAGGGGATTTGCCAATAACCCTTTAATAAGTCCAGTTTAGTAACAAAAGCAGCAGACCCCAAGTTATCCACGCAATCTTCCATCCTCGGCAAAGGAAAAGCGTCTTGGACCGTCACCGCATTCACCCTCCTATAATCCGTACAAAATCTAGGACTACCATCGCTTTTAAGCTGCAGCAAACACGGGCTACTCCATGGACTAGAACTTGGCCGTGCCAGGTTATGCTCAAGGAGATACTCCGCCTCCTTCCTCAAGAGCGCACGCTTAGTTGGGTTTACGCGATAAGCGTGTTGCTTAATGGGCCCTGCAGCCTGCACATCAATATCATGCTCGAGCACAGTGGTGCGAGTGGGGATATCCCCGAATAGAATAGGGAAATCCTTCACTAACCTCATGACGTCACGTTGTTGTTCAGTGCGTAGATGAGTGAGAGTCTTAGGCAACTTAATCAGCATTTCTGAATTACAGAGGCGACCCTCGGGTGCAGGTGATGCTCGCAGAACCAACCCATCGTCCTCCACAGCCTGTAGATCCATAGGATCACCCTGGCCATCCACACTCTCTGTAGGAGAAGAATGTGGCTCAGCCACCATTAGCCCTACTCCCCTCACATGAAATTCCTTCAACATGTTAACGTGACAGACACGGCTCTTACGCCTCCTGTCAGGAGTTCCAATCACATAGTTTGTGTCGCTGATTTTTTCCAGAACCATAAAAGGACCTGAAAACCGGGCTGATAGAGCAGAGCCCTGAACAGGCAGTAAGGCTAGGACTTGATCACCTGCCTTAAAGATGCGTTTAACCGCAACTTTATCATGACGCCTCTTCATGTCTGTCTGAGAAGCCTTCAGCCACTCTCTAGCCAGAGAACACGCTTTCTCGAGCCGACCTTTAAGTTTGTTAACAAAGTCTAACACATTGGTGTCAGGAGTCACGTCAGCGGCCATCAGCTTGTCCTTCAGCACCTTAAGGGGGCCGCGGACCGTATGTCCGAACACCAACTCATTAGGAGCAAACCCTAGAGATTCCTGTACTGCGTCACGAGCAGCAAACAACACAAATGGAATCCCGTCATCCCAACTTCTTTTAGCCTCAAAGCAGTATTTACGCAACATGGATTTCAATGTCTGATGCCACCGTTCTAGCGCCCCCTGAGACTCCGGGTGATAGGCACTTGAGATCACATGGTGGACAGACAGTGTTTCCATCACTTGCTTAAATACTTTTGACAAGAAATTAGTACCCTGATCCGTTTGGATCACCTTGCAAAAGCCCCACGTAGTAAAGAACCTGGTTAGAGCTTTTAACACTGAGGTGGCAGTTATGTTGCGCAGAGGAATAGCTTCGGGAAATCTAGTAGCAGCACACATAATAGTCAGTAGATACTGATTCCCAGCCTTCGTACGAGGCAAAGGCCCCACACAATCCACAATAACCTTTTCAAATGGTTCTCCAACGGCAGGAATCGGACAGAGCGGCGCAGCAGGAATGGTTTGGTTAGGTTTGCCCGTCAGCTGACAGATCGCACAAGTGCGACAATATTGGGAAACACTTTGTTTCAGCCCCGGCCAAAAGAAGTGTTTAGGATTCGGGAATATGTTTTTGTAATTCCCAAATGCCCCGCCCAATCATGATCGTGAGCTAACGAGAGAACCTGCTGTCGGTATGCAGTGGGGACCACAATTTGGACCACTGCGCTCCAATCTGATTCCTGTTCACCATTTGGACACCATTTGCGCATTAACAACCCTTGGTCACTAAAGTAGCCCGTGCCCTTTGTTTTAATTTCCTCTTGGCTCAACACAGCCGCTAGACATTTCTTCAACGTGGAATCCTTATCTTGTGCTTGGATAAGGCTTTCCCTGGTTACAGGCAAAATCAAATGATTTTTCCCACCCTCAATTACCTCCCTCCCCCTGGCATTAACACTCTGCAGTTGTGTCAACGCTTCAGGAGCGGCAGACAACATTTTGTCACTTGCGAGAGCGCTTATGACAATAGAGTCAGCTAAATCAGAATCCTTCCCCGCTTTACGTGACTGCGCACGGGTGATCACACAAGCTGGAAAAGCCTTAGGATATTTCATACACAGGGGGTCGTTGGCAGTAACACATTCCACCATAGGACAGTTTATCACTTCCAACACAGGATGATATCGCAGTTTCCCACCTGCGATATCATTCCCCATGATAAATGAAATCCCCTCGATTGGTAATTCCTCACGCACCGCCACATTAAAGTACCCAGAGACCAGAGCAGAATGTACATACAGCGTGTGCAAGGGCACAGAAATATATCCCATATCCATCCCTCGTATCACTACACTCGACCCGCAGGCCGTATCGCCATTCAAAGGCAGTACACCCGCTAGTATAACACTTTGTTGAGCCCCAGTGTCCCTCAGCATGCGTACCGCAGTGCGCTCAACAGAATGCTGTGCCACCGATACTTCGCCATCCAATACAAACGGATCATAACTGGCGTCAGGACCAGAACGTGCACCCACAAAAGCATTTCCCACACTTTTCTCCGTTCTGATCAATCCCACACTCTTAGTACCATTGTGATCTTGCCGTTGTTTTGCTCTGCACTGGGCAATCAAATGCCCCACCTTTTTGCAATAATGACAAGTGCGATCCTCCCTCTGTTTAGCACCACCCCGCTCAGGCGAACGCTGAGTCTGTGCGTAATTACGCGCATCACCAGATTTGCGAGCTTTGTTTAGACTTGACTCTGGAGCATAAAACACATTCTTATGCGTCAGAACAAACTCATCAGCGAAGATAGCAGCATCCCCCAATGACGCCACTCTCTGTTCATTCAAGTGCATGCATATACTGTCGGGCAAGCCCCTTTTAAACTGTTCCATCAACAGCAGTGCGCGCAGTGATTTAAAATCTGTTACTTTGCTTGCTGCGCACCACCTGTCGAACAGAGCCTCTTCCTCCCGAGCGAACTCGACAAAAGTTTGGCTAGCATTTTTAGTATGCTGCCTAAACTGCTGACGATACGCTTCGGGGACTTTTTCAAATGCCCGTAGAATGCTTGCTTTTACAGTGTCATAATTCATACTATCCTGAACAGAGAGCGCGGCCATGACCTCCTGTGCTTTACCCAGCAGTTTACACTGGAGCAAAATGGACCAAACGTCCTTGGGCCAAGCGAGAGCAGTAGCCACACGCTCAAATGCATTAAAGTACGAATCCACCTCAGACTCACGAAAAATGGGGACTAATCCAATATGCCGTGCAATGTCAAATTTTGACGTACCTGGTGTGTCACCGAGACTGGGACCGGACCGTTGCTGGGGTGCCTGTTGACCTGCCGATGCCGCTGCGGCCCTTGCCTTTTCCTCCCATTCCAACTCCATCTGCCGTATGGAAATCTGTATGTGGATTTCCTTATCCACATTCATTTTTGTGATTTTCAATTGGAACGCTCTGTCACGTTCCCTCTCTTGTTCTCGCTCTTTCTTTTTCATGCGCGCTATGCGCATCTTTATCTGAGAACTTTCCAACACGGACTTAGTAGACCCAGCTGAACCCGAGGAGGATCCCGAACCCAGGCGCGGTCGTGGGGGGTCGAGAGAGTTCTTAGACCTCACCACCGGAGGCAGTCCCACCGGGGGTGCCGTGCCCTTGTCCTCCCCCTTTTCGGACCCATCAACCCCACTACCTCCTATGGCCCCGTCGGTCCCCCCTACAAATGCAGTTGTAAGCCCATCCGCTTTTAACTCTTCGGCAGGGACCTGAGGCAAGCTAGTTGGAACATCAGGAACCAACCCAGGAATGATCAGGACACCCATCTCCACCAGTCTCGTGAACACCAGATCTTTGACTTTAGCTTTGGCATCCCCACTTTTTACCGTGATCCTATAGTGCTCCGCAATTTTTATCAAGTCTTCTTTACGACAAGTGTCAAACTCACCTATGGAGGGATCGGCCACGAACGCATTGAGATCAAAGGTTGCCATCTCCACTGCCTTATTCAAGTAGCGTAAACAACAACAAACTCACTCAGCCAGCCGTTTTCACGAGCCCCCACTTGTTACGTTTCCTTCAGGGCTCGTCATATATCTAGGGGTACTTAAAGGACGCAACAAGGCTGGCAAGTGAACTGTCGTTTATTCACAGTGCTTCAATAAGGTATATTCAATAGACAGAAGGTATATAGGCAATCAATACAATAGTATGAATATATATAAACAATATGGGGATATATATATATATATATATATATATATATATATATATATAGCTATAACCTTCTATCTAGACAACCTGTACGGACTAATAACGATAATTTCTGGGTTTCCAACCAACTTAAATATAGGGGCTGAGCCCTCTACTCGAGCCACGTCGAGTTACAAGTGTTATTTAAATTATATAATGAGAACAAAAGGCTGTATGGGGCAACCCAGGGAAACAACCAAAAAAGACTATACCTATCCTAGATGCAAAAGAACCTTCTATCTAATCCTAACCAACAAAAGGAAAAGAATGGTTACAAATGATCAACCTATTTAAACTCTCTACTCTACCTAATGCTTAACAAAATAATGACTGTTACAAAAAGCAAGCTCCCATACTCCTGTAAATTATACCATACCACTTAAATCAAGGTGCGTATAATTACTTGTAACATCACCACAGCGAGACAGGCAAGAGATATATATATATATACACTCAGGAACCTCCACACAGGTATATGGAGACCCTAGTGTTGACTTTTTACAAAGGTGTCGCTTCACAGCTCCCCTGGACAGTATGCTCTCAGTATGACAGACTGAGTCACACTGCCAACGAGCTGGCATCACAGCTGCTCTTAAGTAGTCTTCCTCTGGCCGGCCTTCTGATGATGATAGGCTCCCGTTGACGAGGTGGGCAGGTGGAACGTAAGTCTCCGCCTCCGAGCACCAGCCAGACCTGTGACTGAGAACTGCAATCAGCACTCCATACTATGCCACATCACTGTATACTATAATATCTATATGTATCAATATAATCACCGTATAACATAATATATATATATATATAAATACCCCTTGTATAATATACAATATATATAAATACAGTCACGGTATCATATCTATTATACATTTGAAAACATGTGCCCAAGCGCACGCACAGGAACAAAAGGCACCAGCTACTACGTCACTGACACGCTGCAACACGCTGCAACACACACTGCAACAACACACTAACACGACACAGTCTTACCCTCCGCGTCGATCCACGGCTATCTCCTCATGTCGCGCCGCACGGCCACGCTCAACAACACCCGCGTAAAAACTGTCATTGCACTGCCACTACAGCCGCCTCCCGTCCACACTCACAAACAACAGCAATATCAATAATAAACACAAACACGCCACAAGCACCGACACCCCCGCCTAATTTGTTGCCACGTCTATGCAAACAAGCACAGAAAAAATGCCATTCAACACGCTACTTACAACTCGCTTACAATTCGCAGACCTGGCAACACTGCATCCCGTGATTCCACTCTTTTCATTGGCTGCGCCGCCAACATTGTCAAACATTGTTGCCACGTCTATGTAAACAAGGCCGCAAACCCTGACTTCCTACAGCCTACAGCCTATCCTTTCACACACTACCACTCGCTTACAATACGTGGACCTGGCAACACTACATCACCCCTTCCCAATGGCTCAAAACCCCACCACGTGACCCACGTGTGTTTCGTGTTACCTTTCACACTTCCGGAAACACTACCGGAAGTTACACGGTACACACACACACACGCACACACACACACACACACACACACGTGCGTGCGCGCGCGCACACACACACACACACACACACACACACACACACACACACACACACACAGTGTACAGCCTGCCGGAAACCAAAAGTAGAAGAAGACGAAGAACAACAACACAGGTTCTACACTGATTCTAACTTGGATGGAGAGCGCCGCGATTACATACACAGTTACAATCATGCAAACACGACCGCGTCGACACCTGGCGTGGTACAATCGGGACGAACCGAGGCGCATATATGGATAACAACAACAACACTACACGCACACGCTGCAACAACGCGCTGCAACACAAAACGTAAGTCACGTATGTAACTATGGTTCTATGAATCCTGGATGACTGCTTAACACTGGATGATTGGCGTCCAGTGTTAAGCACTGCCTCTGGCAGTCAGTAAGGATGAAATAGAACAGCGGTGTACAACGCAGTGTCACTGCAGACACGTGTGTGTGTGTGGTGTGTGCGTGCGTGCGTGCGCGGGGGGGGGGGGGGGGGGGGGGTTTGGATCGCCTCGCGATGCAGCTGAAATGGCACACACACACACACACACACGCCACAAAACGCTAATAATAATAATAATAACACACAATTAGAACACTACACTAATCATAACAACAGTACAGAACAGTACAGTACACATGAGTACAGTACAGCAAGAAAGCTCACATCAGAATATTAATCCATGTAATAATAATAATAATAATAAAACATAATAACACAACACTAATAACTATAATATCAACAGTACAGAGAACAGTACAGTACATCAGAATATTAATCCATGTCATAATAATAATAACAATAAATAAGCACACAACACTAATAACAGTACAGAGAACAGTACAGTACACATGAGTACAGTACAGTACAGTATACTGTTCCTGCGCCTTGCCATGCTCTTTCAATCATAATAATAATAATAAATAACAACACTACACTAATAACAACAATAATATCAACAATACAGCGAACACTACAGTACACATGAGTACAGTACAGTACAGAAAGAAAGCTCACATCAGAATATTAATCCATGTAATAATAATAATAACAAATAATAACACAACACTACTAACTATAATATCAACAGTACAGAGAACAGTACAGTACAGTACATCAGAATATTAATCCATGTAATAATAATAATAATAAAAAAACACTAATACAACAGTACAGAGAACAGTACAGTACAGTACACATGACTACAGTACAGTACAAAGACTTACAGTACAGTACAGTACAGTATACTGTTCCTGCGCCTTGCCATGCTCGCTTTCATACGCACATACACAAAACCAAACAGGGCCACTCAGCCAGCTTGGCAACTTTGCGCTTTCCAAGCAAATGCATAAATGAAAACATCATGGGTTGCCATTGCCTTCTTCCCATTTGCGACGCATCGCGTTAGGATGAGCGGGCCGAAGGCCCGCGAAATTCTAGTATAATACATATAAATATACAATCCTCGAGTATGTAACAGTTATACATTGAAAACTTGAAATGGGACATTCTGCATAATGAGTACTTTTACTTTTGGTAGGCCTACTTTGAGTACATTTTGATACCAATACGTTTGCACTTGGACTTGTACTTGTAATGAGATGGTAAGGAGATGAAGTAGCCACACTGGACTCTGTTTGTAGGACTCTACAGGGCTTTGATTTGTATACATTCAAATGAGCTCATAAAGACAGAAATGCTGGTTGGGCGCACTGTTATAGCAACATTTTATGAATACAGGGTATCGTCTCTGATGTCGGGTGGAAACCTCATATATCAAAAACGTATTTTTCAGGATTCAAATTAAAAAAGAGCAAAGGTAGCAGAGCAAGCTTGGTTGTACCGTATATGGTTGGCTTTTGACCGTCTACGGTTGGCTTTCGACCGCCGGGTAGCAACGGGCTGGCGGAGAGGAGATGAGGAGCTCTCTGGTTGGCTGACATAGCGAGCCTTTCTAAAATGCTGTGCATTTATTATGTCTGAATACAGCGCATATATCCATGGTATACTACAAGCTCAAAATGCAGACACAAAGTGTGGAACTCTGCGCATAATTTCTCAAATGATTTAAGCAGGTTCACTAGAGGATGACATTTTTTAATGATTTAAACAAATTACAGTAAAATCATCTTAAGTTTACTATTATAGAGTGCACATAGTGTCAAAGTGTTGCAAGGGACAAAAGTGGCGCTGTTGTGCCAGAAACAGAGAGAGAGAGATAGTGTTGCACTGTTGCCTGCTAATTACAGAGAGAGAGAGAGAGGCAGGGGGAGAGGGGAGTTGCACCACTCAGTTCACACGGGTGTGACTTTTTTTCCCCCACATTTTAGATTCTCCGTGAATCTTCTCATTCCATCTCTAACACATTTGCCTGGCTGGAGAAGGCTCCGCCATATCAGTGACGAGCACGCACGCTGGAGGTGGGGTAGGGGGTCAGCCCTGAGCGTGACCTGCCTGCCGCGTGGAGGTGGCGTGGGGGGTCTGCCCTGAACGTGACCTGCCTGCCCAGGGCGAAAGGGCTAATTACATTTCGTCTCTGTCGGGGGTGGAAACCTCATATGACCAAGACAGTTACTTTTCAAGATTCAAATTCTAAAGCATCAAAAGCAGCAGATCGACACACTCGGAACGCGATGCTTAGCGGCACGTTTCGAGCTTGTGGATCTGCTACTGTTGATGCTTTTGTGTGATGCTGTAGTATGATCCGGTAGGGCGTTTATTTACAAAAATCACACCCGTGTGAAGTGAGGGGCGCTAATATATTAAAGTCTAAGGCATGTTGATATGGTGATGTAAAACAAACGGTGACAAAACAAACAAATTAAATTATCATTATTGTTAATGGCATTTCATGTTTTTGTTAGGGACAATATGAAGTAAATATTCCCTTCATTGTCAATGGCGTTTTTAAAACAAACAAACTAAAAACAACCATTAAACCCTCTTTATTGTCAATGGCGTTTTTAAAACAAACATTGAACTAAAAACAAACATTAAACCTGTATATAGGAGGGGCTAGCGCCCCTCAAAAATCAGACATGTCTGAAGTGAGTGGTGCAACATCGCCCCCTGTTGGTACCCTAAACATACATAGGGACATAGGGACGGACATTGTTGGTTATAGGAGTGGTTGCAAAAAAAACACAAAGTTAGAATATAGAGATAAAGGGTTTCCGCCCGACAGCACAGACTGTCTGAAATGCACACCGCCTCCTGAAATAGAATTCTGGAATAACGAAAGGATAATTTGACTGGTAGTGTAGTAGGCTAGTCTGTTTGGTGGAGAACTACCTTACGTTCTTCCTACTGATTAAAATTGGTATCCCGACCTGAAAATGGAATAAAGTCTAGAATGTATGTCCAAAAACCTTAATTTTCAGGAAATATACAATAGAACCCGTGTTCCTATATGGAATCAATCAATGTAGTTATTATTGAGTCACAGCAAGCCCTTGTTATCCCATTAAGAGATGAGGCCAATTCTACAAAAGCTTTCTCACAATATTGAATAGCAACCCAACAATCTAAAAGGGCACACATGCTTTCCCGATTGTAATGGTCTTGTACTTTTCTTTGGTTAAATATTTATACAACACAGACCGACCACGTTATACATGGTGTCACTATTTCCGGGGGTGACCTTATAGGCAAAATACAATTAGAAGCGATGAACACAGCTGATCTACAAGCTCACAACTACCGTTGCGACTTTTGCACAAAAAATAAAATAGGACATTTATTTATGGGGGGGGGGGGGGGGGGGGGGGAGAGACGGTTTCCGCCCAACAGCGAGTGACAACATAATGATATAAAAGTTGTCTCCCTCTTGCTTTTTGATTGATTATCTTATTCTGCAGCTGTATCCTCCATCCGTGTACATTTATCATAACATTGTATTGTATACTCGTGCAGCAATATTGTATAATTTCTGCAGATTCCTTCTTCATTCCCTGAAGAAGGCAACTTGTTGCCGAAACGTTGGAAAAATAAAGATTTTGATGGCATCGTGACTACGAGCTGTCATAATTTCTGCAGATGACAGAGGTTTTCGGGCTAATCCGACCAACTTCCCAACCAGAGCAACACACCCTTGATTGGTCAAATGAATCATGTTTTATTATTATTAGTGTGTGTGTGTGTGTGTGTGTGTGTGTGTGTGTGTGTGTGTGTGTGTGTGTGTGTGTGTGTGTGTGTGTGTGTGTGTGTGTGTGTGTGTGTGTGTGTGTGTGTGTGTGTGTGTGTGTGTGTGTGTGTGTGTGTTTGCATCCAAAGAGCCTCAACCTGTTTTATCTGTGTGTGCCGTTTCTGTCTATACTGGACTATATAAACATTATATACCATGACACATGAGAATACATGGGCTGGGTAGAGAGGGTAGTGGTTGACAGTATGTCAATGTAAGCAGGCACTTGCCAAGTCATTCTTTAGCTATTGCTTTTCATCTTTCATTAAGCATGGCGTCCCTATTGTGGGCATGTCATAATAGGCAAACATTGGTCGAAAATAGGTGACCGTCCGGCGAAAATAGACAATCTACAAGCTCATGTGTGGCAGTGCACTCCAAGGCCCCTTTAACACCACGGTTAAACCGGTTCTGTTCTTTTTATTTTTTTTCCCCCACCACATTCTGAACCAGTTCCTTTGTTTCCACTGAAAATGGGCATGCCAATATATTATGCGTGTGGGTTGGAAGATGCAGTTGCGATATATATATTTTTCTTTCTCTTTGAAAAAAAAGATTTTGGGTTATGTATGCCTACGCATGTGTATCTAAAACAGCCGTGATATCTTACAATATCGGTACTGTTTAAAAATGCTTGGTATGTTTATTTTGGGAAACTGCACACTGATGAAGGCTGGATAGCCGAAACATTGTCCGTGTTCAAATATGAAATAAACAATTTGAACTGAAGTCTTGGTGTGTGTGACCCACTACCGTTATTTTTGACAGTCAGAGCGCAGTGGTCACATGAAGGGAAACTGCAAATGCCATTGATGATTGAAATGAATAATTAAAAGGCCAAACCATCTGCTAAAAACATCAATGTCCTCCGTTCGTGACGTACATGTATCCTTGATTGCAATCAGGTTCTGCTTAAACTTGGGACGGTTTGTGGGTGGCTCCGTGAAAGCATTAATGGTTCTTTTGGTGGGAAAAGGGGCCAGAGAGTAAGTATACAGTTACAGTACAGACCCCATGTACTGTACAATTCTGAGGTATTTACTTGAGTAATTCCAATTTCCAATACTTTCCGCTACATCTCAGATACAAATATTGTACTTTTACTTTTTCATTTATTTGAAAACATTAGTTACTAGTTGCTTTGTAGATTTGGATTATTATTATTACAAAACATACATTAACCACTTCAGCCCTATATACATTTCGGCCATTTGAAAATAGCCGATCTACCAGTTTG
This sequence comes from Electrona antarctica, assembly GCF_951216825.1. Classification (NCBI taxonomy): domain Eukaryota; kingdom Metazoa; phylum Chordata; class Actinopteri; order Myctophiformes; family Myctophidae; genus Electrona; species Electrona antarctica. The sequence goes on along the minus strand of NC_136794.1, from coordinate 35,057,920 downwards.
TAGATCTGTTTGTAGATTTGAAAACTCGAAATGGGACATTCTGCACAATAACTACTTTTACTTTTGCTACTTTAAGTACATTTTGATGCCAATACTTTTATACTTTCATTCAAGTACATTTTGAATTCAGGACTTTCACTCGTGACAGTGTACATATATACAGTATATTTCAGTATTGATATTTTTTTACCTAAAGTAAAAACATTTGAGCACTTTTTTTCCACCACTGCACAAAGCTGACATTGAGGACCAGTGGTATGTAAGTAACACGTACACCCTCAGCAGCAGCGGTGCTATTCTTACACTCATGCTCTCCTTGGCCACAGTGCCTTGCCACCCAGCACAGCAGCAGAGTGGTGCATTACACTGTTTCCACTCTGACAGGTACAGCAGATTCCCAAAAATACAGTATCACCCCCTGGTGCGTTCTGCTTTGCTGTGACTCATAGGACATCCTGTGTCATCGCTGTCACGACGCATCCCCCCCACCCCCCCTGGCCAGCCTGTCCTGTCCTGCCCCGTCCCGTTCTTACCCCGGCAACTGTGGCAGTGTCGGTGACACCGGCGTCACCCACCAGAGAGCTCAACGAACGGCTCAGTAATCGGATTACTTTCTACTTTGGGTGTCTACCGTGACACTGACTCAGTGCAGTTCCTGTAAGTACTCTGTTGCAGCCCACGTATACAGAGACACACACACACACACACACACACACACACATGACCTTGCATTGGTGGAAGATGTACTCGTATTGTTTAGCAGCAACAACACTATGTGTAGAAGTACTCTGTTGCAAGACCAGGCCTTGTTACGAAATATTTCTCGAGTAAAAGTACAAAAGTAGTGTAGTGGCATCTATTCTAAATATACTAGTAAAAGTACTCATGAGAAAAAAATCACACCCGTGTGAAGTGAGTGGTGTATGGGGGTCCCCGGAAGTTCCAGACTCACAGGAACGTGCCCAGGGTGCCGGCCCGGTTCCGGCGAGCCGCCCGCGTCCGAATTGGTTGAGAAATGACAGAGTTACCGTGTGGTAAGAGGGGGTCCCTATACTGTACCGTACTGTACTATAACTGTACTGTACTGTCACACCCGAAATCATCATATACACTGTGTGTGTGTGTGTGTGTGTGTGTGTGTGTGTGTGTGTGTGTGTGTGTGTGTGTGTGTGTGTGTGTGTGTGTGTGTGTGTGTGTGTGTGTGTGTGTGTGTGTGTGTGTGTGTGTGTTAGGCTGCACAACAGTGAGTGACACTTGGTGGTGAAAACCAACCAAACGCTATTTTCGTGCTCGGACACAGCCAGGGACACAGCCAGCCAGGGACATAGCCAGGCAGCAGACACACATAGCTGTCTATAGGAGTGGTTGCACCACTCAAAAAGTACTCATATTACTCTGCATTTCACAAGTCTTCTCAAACGTTTACATAATTGTGTCAGAATCATTCAAATAATATCTGTTTTATATGTTTTGTAATAATTTAAAGTAACTTAGTAGTAACTTAGTAACTAGTATACAAGTGCCTGTGTATACAAAGTATAAAGTACTGTAAAATGGAAATAAATTCTCAAGTAAAATTCCGCAGTACTTATTGTCTGTCGGGTGGAAACCTCATATGTCCACAACTATTACTTTTCAGGATTCAAATTGAAAAGGATGAAAAGTAGCATAGCTCAGTCAAAACGTGTCGATTCGAGCCGCGTTTCGATCTTGTAGATCCGATACTTCCGATGCTTTTGTGTGACGCTGTATATTATCAGTATGATACGTAGGGTGTTAATTTACAAAAAAATGATAACAAGTTGAAATATGGAGATAAGAGGTTTCTGCCCGAAAGCAACACCATGTTCTCTGTTACTTCCCCCCCACTGGTTATGCCATTACTTTGTATTTTTAAAACTTTCTTTACTGACTCAGTGGTGCTCATGTACGCTGTGAGAGCCACACAAGCCTGGCTCCCGTTTCTTACAGGAAAGGAGCGCTGACGTCATCGCAGGTACACATTAGTCTGAAATGACACTGCCTATATAGAGGGAGCATTAGTAGCCATTAGTGGAGAAAGGGTGAAGGGTTCCTTTGTGGTTGCCATTAATTTGTCTCGGAATGTCTGTTTAATTGGATTTCATGTACCTTTTATGCCTTATATAGGCTGCTCTGCACAGCACCTTGTGACAAACCAGTTTAAAGAAAATCACTATAATTAGCAGATTTACAGTAGTAATAATTGTGCGTTGGAAGCTATAAACATATAGCTTTGCAGCACCGCCGATTACTTCACACTGGAAGATGTTGAACCACAGCAAAGCTAGAAAAATCTAGTTTTGTCGACTAAAACTTTATTTTGTTATAAATATTAGGTCAAAACTTACTTCATTACACGGCTTGGTTGAATGCTTGAGTCAATTGCTGAATTCAGTGGTATTTCGGAATAATGACCGATCAGCTCTATAACAGACCACTGTCCAATAAAAGCCTCGGAGAGAGTAGCGCCCAGGATTACAGCTTAGGCAATTGGCCCTGGGAAAAAAAGATGTATGATAATAAGAGCGCCCCTCACTTCACACAGGTGTGATTTTTAACCTTAAAGGTTTACATTTTAATGTGATGTGATTCAACTTTGGGCGGAACTAAAGTCCATATTATAGACCAACATGAGCAGAGGATTTAATTAAGCTCTGTTATATTACACTTTTGAAGTTAATAAGTTCATTGATGTCTGAAGCCAAAGCAGACCGTTAGAAACGCCGACCGAGAACCTCTTTTCATGACAAGTGGCCAGTCGGAGGCATTTTGTTCTATATATAGAATCGCCATTGTTTGAAGTTCACACTGAGTTAATTGACTTGTTAACCCGTGCACTTCCATAAAGAAATTACATCATTGTATTTTTCGTTATTTATTTATTCTCATTTTGTATGCTTTGCAATGTGCAGTTTGAAGTCGGTCGGGCCCTTATGCAAATGACCATATGTGGGCATTTTGGTCGATTTGTTTATGGTTATATCTGAGTCAGAGTGACGTGGCTCGAAAGCAGATTGGCTGCTCAAAACATGTCGCTCCACGCAGAACATTTGCATCTTTGCTAAATATGGCGTATTTGCATTACACATTAATGTATTGTCCATTAGTGTGAAAGTAAAGTATGCTTCATACTGCATTTATGCATTCATTTTGATGTTTGAGGATGGGATCGTTTCATGTCACAGGCTTTGATTTTGATATTAAGAAAGTAGGAAGTACATATTTAAATATGTTCAGTGCGGGATTCATTCGTAATTCAGACGGCGCATTAGGCCGACAACGTGGCTTTGCATGCAGTTAGGATTAGGTACAGGGTCATGGGGCGAGTCGGACCAACGCACCGTCTGAATAATAACACTGACCGGTTCTGTGCACGGGTCCCTAGCATGGGAGCGTCTTTGTGAGAAACGTATTGGAGGCAGACTGGCAAAGTGTTCGTATGAATGAAAGGTTTTCGCATTTTGTTAGGCCTATGTCTGAGTGTCCAGCTGATACAAGCACAAGCTCTTATGATGTGTTTCATATGAACCATTAGTTGAGAGCGCGCACCATCTTGCAGCCCAAGACGCTGTTTAGGAAAGAAACCTTCTTTTTGTGTCATCGTGAATACTGTAGACCTACATACTGTACAGAACACCAAACGGGGTTCCCGTTCAAAAGGGTTAAAACACCAAAAGGGGTTCCCGTCCTTAATGGATTAAATGCATTTCAACACCTGATACTTTTCTGAAGTACGTGTGAACTTTAAACTTTTACTGGAACATAAAAGTTTAAGTTTTACATGGAACACCTCTACGATATCTGTACTTTTTTCACATAGGCCTATGGATTGCACATACTTTATACGCCACTGTTTATTTCTCCATGTTTGTGAGGAGTGTTTGCATTTCTTAATGTGAACCCAGTCAATTCCTCCCCAACCTCGATCGATTTTTTTGCAGATGGGTTCCCAGATTGGGTATTAAATCAAAATCTACAAAGTATAGTAACTAAAGTTTTCAAATAAATGCAGTGGAGTAAAAGTACAATCCGAGATGTATTGGCGTAGAAGCAAAAATATTGGAAATTGGAAATACTCCAGTAAAGTAAAAGTACCTCAAAATGTTACTTAAGTATTATACTTGAGTAAATCTCACTTTCCACCACTGATGAACGGTGAGTGGAGGATACCAACAGGATACTGACATTGCAGACAGACGCCTCACTTTGCATCCACATTTGTGCTCTGTTACAAAACAATCCTTATTGTACTTTATGTTTGTTGGCCTCCATTCTGCTAATTAGGCTGTTTAGGAGGGGGGGGGGGGTTGGGTAAGTCTCTCCCCTTGCTCACAGTAATAGCTCTTACACACTCACAAGATGTCTCTCTTCCCCTTGCTCTCGTTCCTCCCAGGACAAGCCCTACAAATAGAGAACCACTCTATTTAACACTGTTCAAATCAGTGTAATAAAATTTCAATTTATTTAATAATATTGCAGTGATGCCAACCATGATTTGAGAACGATTACGGCATACGAAATGGCCTTGCTATCGCTACTACTGAGAGAGGACACTTGTAGGGTTGTTTTTGGCTCTGCTGCATGCACACACGCGCACAAACACACACACCCACACCCACACCCACACAAACCCCTTACTAGTCTGGTCAGTGTTAACACTTCACTGGGGGCTTCCAGGGTTCCTACTGTACACAATTATGGAAAGTGGAAAAGTATGGAATCGGATTTGAGTCATTTCCAGGCGTGGATAAGTATGAACACTTAAAAACGTAGGCATATTTAAAAATAAAATTAAAAATGGGAAAAAAAGGTTTTCTGAGCCACAAATCTACCACCATATTCGGTTGCTGCAATGTCTCTGAGTTGCATATAGCATAAAGCTTGTCTGGACATTCATGAGTTATTATACTTATGCATTGATGAAGTTATCAGAGAATGTAAACTATGTTTTCGAGAATCTGGAGATAGATTCTGTCCAAAAATCCCACAAATCGTTACACAGTATCTCTATAAGTCATGTCATGTGTGTTTTGAACACAAAGCCTCAGATCATGAACGCAGCGTGCAATTTACGTGAAATCCTTCATAGACTTTCCTACTAGGCTAAGGAATATACCCCACCCTTTTCACATTGGCCTGTTATAGCGCCACCAACAGGTGGGTTTTTGCAAAACACATTTTTGGAACAAAATGCCTCAAATCATCCAATTGCCATCCTAGGCGTAAGAAGAAATGACACCCTTTTCACATTGGCCTATTAGAGCGCCACCAGGAGGCCACAACCTGACCTGCCCTGGTGGAGACCTGTGCCCCGAGGGGCACTTTATCTAGTTTGTGTTGCTGTCAACAAGCCAACAGCCAATGGCGCAAAGTCAGGGTTAGGAGGGGTGGTCTTGCTTTCGGAATTGCTTCATATGGCAGCCAAGTCTATGAACTTTTAATGCCGTAAAAACCAGCACCCACGTGACGTCATGTGCCAGCCAAGTCTATAGACTTTCTAATGTTTGTTTAGATAACTTTAAACAATAGAGTATGATTTGTTTAAAGAAGTGAGGCATCCCTCACTTCACACACATGTGATTATTTTTTTACCTTTCCATTTTCCTCAAAAGTAAAGGTTCTGGGACATACAAGGTCTTCCCGCCGGACTGCGGCGACGACATTGTGTGCATTTCCTGTTTCCTGCGTCGCTGTTATCAATAAAGGGCTCGACGATGACGTGCCATATCCATTGGCTCGGGCAGTACGATGATGATTGGGTGCTATTCCCATCCCATAATAATAATAACGATCCCATCTCAAACCATTCCAAGGAGGCCATGCATAATAAAAGCCGTGCCTTGTTCTGCAAGGCAAAAACGCAGCTTTGCTTTCACACCGCCAGTCACGAGGTCAAAACATGTTTGGCTGAGTTTTGACACCACGTTTGGCAGCGGCCCGGCCCGGGGCCTCCTCGACAACAGTGGGCCGTTTGTGTGGCGCTAGAACACGGGCTTCCCCTTATGCACTGGCCTCTGATTTCCCTTCAGTTCAAAGGGAGTGACTTGGAGTGTGTATGAAACATGCTTGTTGGGACGGGTGGGTGGGTGGACGGATGACCTCTTTGCCTTTTTTTTTACCGGCCCCCGAGGCTTTCCTCTTTCTAGGCCGGGGCTCTTTCATGGCCGAGAGCGTATCAATTACCGAGAATCATGTTGCCGCATCCGGCGATCCCCCATGTGACAACGCTTGATGATGTCCAAAAATACACAGAACTATATTGATATGTTGTTGTTTTTTGTGCTTTTTTTTTTTTTTGCTCTAGGGCAGAGCATAACCGCTCGCGTGAAAACCTCATATGTGCAAAACCATTAGGATTAAATGAAACAGATCGACAAGCTGTAAACGTTTCACTCCATGTTTCAAGCTTATAGATCTGCTACTTTTGATGCTTTTGTCTGACTGTATGGTATTGATCAGGTAAGGCGTTAAGAGAAAACAAACAACGAGTTAAAATATGGACATAAGAGGTTTCTGCCCCGACCTCGACGATAGGCAATATGGTCAGTGCCGTTTCCAAAGCAGAGCAATTATCCCCACAGCCCCGCTGGACGAATCGATTCCTCCTCCAGCCCTTTTTAAATGCTTCTTCTGGCCAATTACAGCTCAGTGCATCCTCTGTCCTTTACTAGCCTATATCCTCCTCAGCGGAGCACTGATTTAAGTGTAATTTATGCTCCATAGTACCGAGGTGTGCTACTGCTATAGCTTGTAGATCAGATCTTTTTTGGCAAGCGACACCCTCCTGAGATGAAGTATTGGCTAAATTAAGCTTTAGTTTGTGACCAAGTTCCGACACTTGAAAGGCGGAGTGATAAACACCCTCCTCCTCCTCCTCTCTCCTTCCCGCACCCTATCTCTCTCCCCCTCTCCTTTCTTCTCCCCCCCCCCCCCCCCTCTCTCTCTCTCTCTCTCTCTCTCCCCCTCTACTTTCTTCTCCCCCTCTCTCTCTCTCTCTCTCTCTCTCTCCTTCCCTCCCTATCTCTCTCCCCCTCTCCTTTCTTCTCTCTCTCTCTCTCTCTCTCTCTCTCTCTCTCCTTATTTAACTCTGCCAATGAGATAAGGGGGAACACCCCCATCCCCAGTTTGTTTGCATCACGTGATCATAACCAAAGCTAGAAACCAGGTGATGATGATGATGGTATGAGAGAGAGAGAGAGAGAGAGAGAGAGAGGCGCGCAGGCAGGAGGAGTCTCTCAGCAGCACACAGACAGACTGCAGCCCACAGTGAACACACAGTCAGTCAGTCTCAGTCGGCGGGAGGACCGTGTCGTGTGAGCAGCATCTCATCTCTGCTCTGCTCCGTCTCTGGATCTAATTCTTTCCTCTCGTCTCTTGACACACCAAGACCGTCCGCACGTCGAGAGACTTTTCTCTCTACAGCAGCCAGCGGACAGCTTGTTTTGTTCAATCTGGGATAGTATTAACACGCGGTCCTCTCCTCTCCACTTTTCACAGTTTGTAGGATATTTATTCCTTCCCTCTCTTTTTCCACCTTCCTTTTTGTGTTCTTCTTAACCCCGCATCTCTTCTGTAATTTTGTCCTGTCCTCCTCAGCATCCTTCGCCCGGACTCATCGCTACTGTTGTAGCCTGCCTGGGAGCAAGTTTATACACCTTCATATCGCACACACCCCACACACACACCCTCCTCCTTTGCTCCCCCCTCAACCTTTATTATTTAATATCGGTACTTTTCGGTCCGTTCTCCCCATATCGCAGCCCAATTAAAGGATCACTACAGGATCGCGGAGGATCGAATTGGATCGGATCGGGAGCAACGATCGTAACGGAACCGGGTTGTGTTTTCTTTTTTTGGGTGATCATCAGTGTGCAGTGCTGTCTGTGCGTGTAGTAGAGGCGAACAACACCCGGTGCACTTCTCTTCATGGGGCGCGCATCATTCTCGCACGGAAGAAAATGCTCCGGTCACTGCTAGGCGCCCCTGCACCGCTGAGACTGCTGTCGGGACCCGAGGAGTTGTCACTGCTGCTGTCGTTGTCGCCGGTGCGTGTCGCCTCCGCCGCCCGCGTCCTTCGCTCACCACCTCCGCGGTGCTGCCATCATCACCGGAGGCATCCCCCACGGCAGTGAGGTTTCTTTAGTATGGGTCTCGTGTCCATGGCAGCGCTGCTGGCACCGCGGCGTCTCCTCCGGGAGCCCCACCACGGGGGCCACGGCGGCGCGGCGGCGGGCCATGGGCATGGTGGCGGCGGCGGGGGGCTTCAGTGGCGCGGCTGGGGCCGGGCCGTGGGAGGCTGGCTCTGGGTCACGCTCGTCTCCTTCCTCGCCACGTTACCTGTGGAGCAGCTGCGCGCCTTCCCGTCTTCTCTGAGTGACTGCCAGACGCCCACGGGCTGGAACTGCTCCGGTAGGACCCCCTCTCTCTCCTCTCTTCTCAGTTAGAGGAGACCCCCGCCCTCTCCTAGCTCTCTTCTCTCTACCATCTCTGTGTCTGCACGGTGCGGACCGCCGAGAGCGGGGGTCCGCACCGTACAGACACAGAGCTGAGTCTCTTGTCTTCTCTATCTGCTCTGTCTTTGTAGCTCCCTGATTGTCTGCAGGATAACAATGTAGGCTACAGTAGGCTAAAGCAGACTCTTTCTTCTCCGGGCTGGACGCACGGGGCTTTTTAATATATTTTTGTATTTATTATTATTATTGTTATTATTATTATTTATGTATTTATTTTTTGGGGGTGCGGTATGATTCCATGTGCACATTTAAAATGCACAGCTGGGATTAAAAAAATGCATTTTTAAATGGACATCTTGGAGTAAAGATGTCCATCTTAAAATTGACATCTCATGATCTGGGATTAAAAATGTGCATCTATAGAAATGGATATCTTGGGTTTAGGCTAAACTGTGCGTGCATCTTTAAAATGCAGTGCACATCAGGGCATATACTGTAGCTGAATTGAGGGATTCCATTCGGTGCTAATTTGGAGGCATAAACCATGCAGGGCATTTTATTGCAATGCATGAAAATAATAATTGTCTCGGAATTGTTTTGTGATTAAGATTATTCTTGCATTTAAAGTGGCCAACATGCATGTGTGCCATCCATCTATGCAAGCATGTGTAGCCTGCCTATAGCCTATGAAGCAAAGGAGCAAATTAAAGTTTAGGATCAAGCCTATTTCTTACGGTGTCACGTCGCTTGCGGCTTGCCGAAAGCGAAAAGAGAAGGGATCTAAAGGCACGCCGTCTTTCGGTGCGCTGTGTGCTTGTAGGTTCCTCTTTCTTTTGGCATGAAGCGACATGCACCCAATTGCGCGAGGCATGAGACTCAGCCGCCCGCATGCAGACGGCAGATTTGTTTTCGTTTAAATAGACTTTTCAGGCGATCACTATAGCCTGTATATACCTGCGCTCTCTACTGTATTATAGGCTATATCAATTCTATAGCACTGCAGGGTGAATCGTGTGGGGTTTCCTTAACGTGTTATTATTGCCCATAGCCCTTGCTTTCATGTAGACTAGGCTATTCATGTCTGAATAGCCTAATTATAGGCTATTATTGTACCTACAAGGGATACATAATTCGATTTGGCTTCCGTTAGATAGATATTGTGATATTGGAAAATGCAGGCTATGATATCCCTGCATGCTGTATTCACACTAGGCTAATATCTGTTTTGACTCTTTATTGGCTCATTAAAGATAGGCTATTATCGTCTGGTGTGCCTGGAACTTGGGAATGCCATTCTGGAAGTTATTATAGCTGCAAGGAAGTATAGCCTATAATATCATAATGGATATAGCTTTAATAATGTGACCTACGGTATTATATTCTACCTACTTTTATGTTTCTGGCATTCTGAAATGCCACTATAGCCTATAGTGTAATCCAATGGTTGTCAACGTTGGGTCCAGGGACCACAAGCGGTCCACATTGACTATAGACTAGATAGGCCTATCAAATGGGGGGGTCCGTGCCAAGGACCCCCTTTTGATATAGGCCTATTCCACGCACTCCGTGGAATAACTATACTTTCAAACTGGGGTGGGGGTCCTTGAGATGAAAAGGGTTGAGATTAGGATCACCCAAGCGTTCTATTTGTGTGCGGATCGGTCGGATAAGTATAATATAAGCAATTGTGGTGTTCTTATATTGTCTTCTTGGCATCATTTTAGCTCCAGGCAGGGGAGAACAGAGCTGGCTATACTATACTGTATCTGTACAGTTTCAGTTAGTGTCAGTGCCTGATGTGATGTTTGTTTTGTGGATATGTGGACGGAGACGATCATGCAGTAAACTTTGTTTTCCCTCTGTCTCTCTACGGCTGCTCCGGAGCCAAAGCGTTAAAAAAACCTGTGTGTGTGTGTGTGTGTGTGTGTGTGTGTGTGTGTGTGTGTGTGTGTGTGTGTGTGTGTGTGTGTGTGTGTGTGTGTGTGTGTGTGTGTGTGTGTGTGTGTGTGCGTGTGCGCGCGCGCGCGTGTGTGTGATGATTTTCCTCCAACACCAAATCTCTTTGGTGAAAATAGCAGATCTACAAGCTCACAACACGTTATGCACATTGCGATGTGCTGTGAGCTTGTAGATCTGATATTGTCACAGAATGTTCGCCAGCATAGGTACGTTGTCAAAGATAAAACGATGTCAAAAATAATAAAACCGTTGAATTCATAGTCAAACTCGTGACAAATTGGACTGATTTGTGTATTTCCCACTGGCACTGAATGACGCCGTTTAATTCAGAACGATGTGTGTTGAAACACTGAATGCTCAGTTCCTAATTTCCCCAAAGTCATTCACATATAGGCTACAGTGAATAAATAGTCCATTATTGGAAGCAGTGGTGTCTGTCATTATGATTGTGTACCAAGCTCAATGGTGCCGGCTGGATGCTGAATGTCCTTCCTCAGTGCACGGCCCCATTTCAGTCCATAAACAACAGAACAGGCTTGCACACTGACAGACGAGCCTTATGAGGCTCTTTGGATGCAAAAATATTCTTTATTTCGGGGCGTGTCCCATGATTGCTTCATGGGGTGAACAACAAGGCTTACCATTGGAATTTCGTTAGAGAAAGTATACATTGTACATTTTTGTTTATTTATTTTTGTCATACACATGGTGAAGTATTGTAGTGTGATTGCAACAACCACTGTCCACCAATGTTGTGAAAAATGAAAACTGGACCACCAAATGATATCTAAATTCTGCCAACAATCATATTCTTTGAGACACACATCCGAGTTTTTGCGGGGTCAAACAAATAATCACATGACACTGATCCCCTTCACATATCCTTGTTCAAGGAATGTGTATTCAGAAGAATACACACACGCGCGCACACTCACAAAAGTGCCAAAAAAGTGACAGAGTGGACCTTTCGGTCCTCAAACTACCATATATTTTTCTTTTTGTGTTGCTTTTTAACCCTTTTTCTCCCCAATTTAGTCATTATGCCAATTGATTCCTCCCCACACAAATATCTTTGTTGTCATTTCAGTGGCAGTGGTGGGAAAAGTAGGCTACTCAAATGTTTATATATTAAGTAAAAGTATCAATAATGCAACGTAGAAATACTCAAACTTTACTTTACAAAAGTATCAGTATTAATAAGATGTACTTAAAGTAACAAAAGTAGAAAGTAGGCTACTCTGCAGGATGTTGCATATAATACGTTGATGTTTTTCAATGAATAAAATGTATATACGGATGAAGTGGTTGAAGTATGTTTTGTTATACTAAGAATCAGAATCTAAAGTAACTAACTATAGTAATTGAAGTTTTCAAATCATGTTATAGTAAGAGTATAATATTTGCCTGTGAGATGTAGTGGAGTAGAAGCAAAACTACTGACAATTGGTAAAAGCCTACTTAAGTTATTGTACTTAGTTATGTACTTTACACCAATGCAATCTACAAGCTGTCAGCATGCTTTTTTTGGTGAACGCTCCCCCTTCCCAGAATTAGGCATGCTGGTGTTCAAGTGCTTAATCTAATCTCGCTCTGACAAAGATTGGGATTCGATTTCAGTCTGCTGCTCGCTGGTCTGATTAGAAAAGCGGTGTGGTTGCTGATTTTCCTTCCTTGACAACTGTGTTGCTGGAGAGCCTCTTGAGGCGAGGTGCTCGTCTTGATCAAACATGAACATGGTCTAAAGATGTTTTGGCATCAGCGCGGCATGTTGCTTTCGTCTACTGCTGTGTGTGTGTGTGTGTGTGTGTGTGTGAGAGTGTGAGTGTGAGTGTGAGAGAGAGTGTGTGTGCATGCATGATGAGTTTATTAACACATCATGTGTGCTTTCATTCTTTCAAAATGGCGACCCAGGGTGCCCACTTTTAAACCCACTTTTTGACATTTTGAAAGAAATTGAGGCGAGGTGCTCATCTTGATCAAACATGAACTTGGTCTAAATATGTTTTGGCATCAGCGGCATGTTGCTTTCATCTACTGCAGTGTGTGTGTGTGTGTGTGTGTGTGTGTGTGTGTGTGTGTGTGTGTGTGTGTGTGTGTGTGTGTGTGTGTGTGTGTGTGTGTGTGTGTGTGTGTGTGTGTGTGTGTGTGTGTGTGTGTGTGTGTGTGTGTGTGTGTGTGTGTGTGTGTGTGTGTGTGCATGCATGATGAGTTTATTAAGTACAGATGGTGTGCATTAAATGAAAAACTTTGAAAACCACTGCTCTATCAGACAAGATAATTATAAGTTTGTTATTTTGCATTAACTCCGCTACATAGAGTATTTTACGCACACACACACACACACACACACACACACACACACACACACACACACACACACGTCACACACACACACACACACACACACACACACACACACACACACACACACACACACACACACACACACACACACACACACACACACACACACACACACACACACACAGACCTTTATCGATCCCTTAAAATCGAAATTCGGGTGTCATCATCATCACAGACAGAAAACACTGCTTAAAAACCTTAAAAGCACCCTTAAAAGGCTTCTTCTCTGCAAAGTGCCTCCTCATGGGAGTTGGCATTGGACATGATCTGTGTAATCCTCTGATGGGATCCACTCATTGCTGTCCAGCAACAGCTAACGTATGCATTATTGTTGTTTTTTGCCTAATGCTGATGTTGTTGTTTTATCCTAATGCGGATCCCCCGCCAGCTTCGACTATAGTGTTCCTGGGCTCCACACAAAACAACTCCTTGGGTGGGGGGTGTTCCAGGGGGTCCCCAGCGAAAGTAGTTAACATATCTGCAAGCTCGAAACGTCGTGCTTCTTTGTACATCTGCTACTTTAGCTTTTTTTTATTTGAATCCTGAATAAAAGTTGTGTTATTGGACATGTGAGGTTTCCACCCAACACAGACGATTCACAAAGCCACGCGCCGTGTACGACTGCAAATCTCATAAAGTGGAGTGAATTACCGGTAGTCTGGGAGAGACAGGAGGGCACATCTGCTTCGGAGATTTGTTGAAAGCGGAGGTTGAGCCGCTATAGAAATCCTGCATGCAGCAACCATGTCGTCGCAAGCCTCGAAAAGCCAGAAGGCTGCAAACCTAGGAAAAGCTGTGAATTATGCGACAAAAGCGGTGGCAGCAAGGTTCAATCAAAAAGGGATCAAAAGTTGCTAATTGGCGAGTGCCTGTACTACTGGGGTGCTTTTTTCAAAGGAGGCTTCGGATGAAAAGGCTTAATTTTCCTTCACAGTAAAATCACACCACCACCAGATTTAAATACTTAATGTGACCCAGGTTCCTTGCTCCCTTTCCATATGAAATTACTGTACCGAGAACTTAAAAAATAAATACTTTTTTTCGCCATTTTATGCTTCAGTTCAGAGAGAGAGAGAGAGAGAGAGGAAAGACAGGACAAATTGGATGGAACAGACAATCAGACAAGAAGTGATTTGTGACACGCTGTGACATTCTATATCTGCTATTTTTGAGAACCACTGTTCTAAACCGCTGTTCTAAATTCTAAGAGTTTACTGAAAAAATAATATATAACTAAAATCTAAAATGACAAAAAAGGGAGACAAAACAGAGTTCTTGCTTTTTTCCTCCTATATTCTACTTGATTCACACGCAACAATCTAAACTGTAGATTTAGGACTCTCACAATTCACGTGTGTGGCGAGCTAGCAGAGTATGCTCCTATAGCCCTGCGACTATACGGTACAAAACACAGCACTATTATGTTAGCAACAGTGGCTCTACGTTTGCACAGCAAATCTTAACTTTTTTTTCCCAAAGACACCCAACAACTTCCCTGACCTTGTGCTGTGCATGTTCTTTTTGTTATGTGGACGTATGTATGATGCCAAAGTGATATCGGCCTCGGCTTGGCTGACACCAAAAGGCCACTTTGATGGCTTGACTTGAACATTTGTCAACTCAAGGTACAATGTCGCCCGGAGCGGCAAGTAGACCAGAGCATCAAGCACAAGTCACGACTTTTCATTCATTCTCTTACTCTGTATAGTGTTCAGTGTGGAAAAAAACAAACAAACACCATTACCGATCTACACACCACCAGAGTCACACTGATCTGCTACTTTTGATGCTTTTGGGTGATGCTATATTGTGTATTGTGACTATAGTGATATTGTCAAGCATTGCTGGTGCCCTATGATAGTGGTAATGCTCAGTCATTGGAGTGACCGGGTTAGATGAGGTGAGGTAACCTTAGCCAGGTGTGTATAAGTGAACACAATGACCTGAGAGCATAAGTGGATGTATCTGCTCTCCAATATCACTGCGTAATACCTGCAGAAACCTCTTATCTCCATATTATAACTGTTTGTGTTTTTGTTCTCTCGTAAATGAACGTCCTACTTGATACAGCGTCACACTAAAGCATCAAAAGTAAGCTTGAAATGTGCTGCAAAGCGACTTTTTAATCCTGAAAAGAAACAGTTTTGATATGAGGTTTCCACCCGACAGAGATGATACGCTCTGTCATGCTTGGAAATGCTTAACAATAAACAGTGGTGGAAAGTAACGAAGTATTATTCACAAGTGCTGTGCTCAATTACTTCTACTCAACTACATCTCAAAGGCAAATTGTGTATTTGTTACTCCACTAGAATTATTTGAAAACTTTAGTTACGAGTTACTTTGTGGATTTGAGATAATTATTACAAAACATATATCAGCCACTCCAGCCCTATATGTTTTAGTAAAAAATATTCGGGAAAATAGCCGCTCTGCAAAGCTCACAACGCGTCCCATCGTGATGCGTCGTGATCTTTTAGATCTGCTGTTTTCGAAGGATTTTCTAAAGTAGGAGTATTTAAAAATGGAAACGCTCGAGTATACCACAAAATTGTGCCTCGAGCACCTGAGTAAAAGTACTTATAGGTACATTCCGCCGCTGTTGCAGAGGGATGCGAATAAACAACAAAAGCATGCAGCATTGTAGAGGTCAAAGAACGATCTCCAACTGGTTCCATGCTTAATTAATCTGATACATTATTGATCAGCAAGACATTTGTAAACAGGCCTGGTTTGCCGGGTAGTGCTGTGCTCAGTTTTGTGCGCCGGTGGAAAGTAACCAAAGTACTTTTAAAGTACTGTAACTTAAATACAATGTTGACTTTACTTGAGCTTTTACTTGAGCTTTTTCTGTGGGGGTGTGTCCAAAACTGTTACATTTCAGGATTCAAAACTTTATAGTTACTTGGTAGATCTAACTAAAATTCACTCAGTGTCTGAATGTCTGAATGAATGTCTGAAACGCTGTAGCTGCTCCTCACTGGCTGCACCAATCGCTCTCACTTTTCACACAGACATTGATCATAACATTATGGAGGTCTTAACAAAGCCCTTTTTTCCATTTAACAAATGATAACTTAATAATGAAAGTGAATTAAAATCTCCCATCGACTTGATGCGACACCTCGCACCCCTGCCCCCTAGCATCACCTGCATCACTGGCCACCATTCTCTGCGTTACCCCACTGTCATGCTTCCTCTGCTACAGCTGCAACACAACAAAGGCCTATACAATTTCGCGTCTGGCCCAGCGCTATGACTGCCGACACACTGGGCGTGTGCCGTGTGTGTGCGTGCGTACGTGCGTGTCTCAGCTACACAGAGAGTCCCAGGAATACACTTGCAGACACCCCCCCCCCCGCCCCCAGGGAATGCTCCGCACGCAGACCACTTGCCTAATAATATTATAACTTTGTGCCCTTCTCAAGCTCATCCGTTAACAATTCCCTCCCAATCAATAATGTCATCTATTACATTGCATTACCCACACTGTACCTAATTTGGTGTTCATATATTAGAACGGGTAAGGACTAGTTATTACAAAACACATATAACTTAAGCCATATTTTATACCATGTCTATTTGAAAGACATGTCACAATGCGTTCGTACATGCGTTCGTACTATTTTCAGAAAGGTTTGATACATTTTTGAAACATGTTAGTACTACTTTGGTACTGCATGCCATGAATATATTTTGATGCCAATTGCACATTTACTAAGTTTACGAGTTACATTTTGAACTCTTCATTTTGTGTCAACCTGGGTATACAGATTCTGCTGGCAGTCAGGATGAGTTAGGAGGAGTCACGTTATGGCCCCACACGCCATCTCCTTTTCAGAGGAGTAAGCGCTCCGCTTGCCATCCTAATTGTGGGCACATAAACATTACCCCGTTGAATATTTGATGCTCGCCTGCTTGTTTTCTTTAATTATTCAGCTGCCCTGTAACCTCCACCTGGAGCGAGGGGAGGGTATCGTACAAACGGTCCTGGCGTCTGACTCTGTGGCAGTGTGGCACGCCATTGGCTGGCTAACGCACCCCTCCCAAACGGTTTTCACTATGGGATGTTATGGAGAGATATCATGTAACTTTGCCTAGTGTTTGCACAACAAAACAATATGTTTGCCCATCATTTTCCCTCTATACAGGCACTGGAGTAGTGTGATGGTGTTGTTTACCTGCAGAAACACACTGCCCTCCCACTGTATGTTAGTGTGTTCACTGTTTGTTCTGGTAGATCACAAACATGCCCCTCTACCAAAACAAACGGCAAAAACAAGTGCACATTTGACAGAGCGACTTTCACTCGTAGTTGAGTGATATTTTGACCAAGAGTAGTCTGTCTATACTTTGACTCAAGTACCGGGGTTTGGTGAGTGGTCAGCCACTGTATTGTTGCCATTGCTGTCCGGCTGAAACCTCTTATCTCCATATTCTAACTTTGGGTAGTATTGAAAGTATCGTTCTGGCTATTAAATCGCCCTATGATAAATAGTTTCTGTACAGAAACGTCAGGTTTTACAAACATCATCTCACGGTCTGACATATTTTAGCATGTTTGTTTACATAGCGATCGTTGGCAGTGTTTGTTTTCTTAGCAACCAGGTTAGCCACATTGACAACGACGTCATCTGCTTTGCTACTATCTCAGAAACTGCTGCCATGGAAAGGGATTTCAGTCTGAATAATTAAGTGAAACAAAATACAAATTGTGTCAGGCTATCTACATCATCACGCAAAAACGTAGCAGATCTGTAAGATTTGTGCTTGTGCATCTGCTACTTTTCATGCCTTTGCAAATTGGATTCCTTAAAAGTAAAAGTTTTGCACATATGAGGTGTCTGGGTAGCTCAGTCGGTAGAGCTCTCGCCTTTGGACCACAAGCATGGCTTGGTGCAGCAAGTCATGCGGGAAGTACTGGGAGCTGATGATAGGTGTGGCGCTCCACCTCAGCAATCCTTCTCCCAGGGATCTAGCGCATTGTAACGGGGATAGACGCCCGCATGTTACCGGCTGATACCGACAATAAGCCACTCCTGACATATGAGGTTTCCACCCAACAGAGACGATGTGCACAATACACTGTAGAAAAGAAAGCCAGCGGAGAAACCGAATATTGGACGAGGCCAAACGTTTGTGTCCTGATCGCCATGGGAGCCGATCTAAACAAACACAGTAGACCGTAAACAAACAATGTCTTGCCCAGTGGTGTACGGTAACAAATTACATTTTACTTTATAAAGTATTGTACTTTCAAGGTACCTTTTACTTGGGTATTTCAATGTCTTGATACTTCTATAATACTAGTACTCCACTATACATCTCAGAGGCAGCTGTTATACTTTTTTCCTCCACTACATTTATTCGACAGCTTTAGTTACTATATGTTTGCAGATTTAAGATGATTAATAATTGATCAAGTTATTAACTTTATTGCTGCCGCTAGGTGGCAGCATAAGCACACCTAAGGAATGCCACCCATCCGCTCTAACTCTGCGATCCTTGTTTCCATTCCGGGTTATTCAGGAAGGTGGGGGCTTTTGTTTTGAGCACAGTGATCAGTCACATTAGCTCAGACCCCTTAGCTATCATTACAACCAGTTACATGTGCTCAGCGATGCGATACAAAAAATAAATAAATTGACGGTCGCTGCTTTAATATATGGAGTATACGGTTGTCTACGAACATATGCGTAGCACCTTTAGGTACTGATAGCCTAGCTACGTTTATAAACGTATCTGCACTTTTGCAGGAAACCGGGTTCAAATCTTAGGTGGAAGAAATAAATTAATGCAGCTTTAAGTAATCTTAAATGCAGGACAAATTATTTGTATCTGTTTTATTGCTACTTTAACATCTGAGTATTTGTACGCCACTGTCTGGCAGTGCCTTCTCAGCTCCAAACAAAACATTTCTCCCTTTCCCCTCCTCTATGTGTTTACTTTGCACATGTCTGTGTGATTGTGCAGACACGGGTATTTTGATACATGTGTTGTCTGGATGATGTGACTTTCACCGTTGTTTGTTTACTATTTGTATTTGTAGCCTGTAACGTTGGTGATGCAGCAATATAAGCCTAGAGAGAGCATTATTGTTGCACTCACTGTAATCCACCAGGGATAAAGGCATCTGCTTAAAGGTACAGTAAGTTATTCTTTTCTCGTTAGAATAGGTAAATATACACAGTGAAGTGTCTAGACTCTGACAGCAATCTTTGCTTTGATATAGACGGTTGTAAATTCACTGTTCTTACGTGATTAAGGCACTTGAACTTGCATTCTCGTTGGAACGGACAGTCTTCTCTTTTAGCAGGCTACAGAGGTGTCCTGGCATGCAGTTATCCTATTTAGCTTTTGATTAGATCAAAGGCGCTGTATGTGGCGCACTGGCGGCTCCTTTGAACGGTCAGTCGTTTAAAACGAGTCTCTCGTCTCGCTTGTGACCGGCGCGATGTCTTAAGACAAAGCAGCACACTCTTCATTTATCCACCTTTTGGTCATGGTCGGTGTGCTGCATGAGTAGCAGTGGTGTCCAGTATATGTCCTCGTTGTTGTGACAGGATCTCTTGTCGCCGAGACGTCTCTCTGACTCGTCACGGCGGGCGACAGAACTTTGCAGTATTTTTATCTTTAAAGAGTGCAATTAGAGTGAGGCATTGAAGGAGATTTTTACTCATTTAGTAAAATGCACAAAGTGCACAAAGACCTGCACACCATCTGCACTTGCAATACGAACTTTATTGGCAACGTTTCGGTCAAAGACCTTCTTGAGGCACTCATTTAGTACCATTTTGACAAAGTAGGCGGTGTAGGGTGGAGTGGTGTGAGGCCATAATCGGGCTTTCATCATATGTTTGGCCCATTTTATCACGTTATTGATTCCCTAAACATCTGGGAGGCACAACAATATAGAGATTTACTTATATAAAAAAACGTGCACCAAATTATAAATCACTGTCGATTAAGTGACCAACGTTGACACCATGATAGCTTACAAATGGCTGTGAATGTAGAACTACAGCGGCGGTGTCACATCGTGACATATGACTTACACCCTGTGAGGTGGGGTGAGGTAATTCCTCTCGCTTGTCAACTAAATGGCTGCTAGAATGCCATAAAGCATGCTAACAAATGGCTTTACATCAACCGTAGTAAATGATTACACAAAACCACGTACCTGTATAAGGGGGCAAAAATGTATCAACATACAGTTTGTTAATTAATAACAGAACTTGGGCATAATGTAGGCTACATAAAAAGTATGAATTGTGCAGGATGTCCCATTTAATTGTAGCGGCAGCCTATCAAATGTATATTTATTTCAAAATAGCAGATCTACAGCTCACAATGCGATGTGACATATTGTGAGCTTGTAGATAGGCTACTTTGAAATGGACGAAATGTATATACCGGTATGGCTGAAGTGGTTAATGTAGGCCTATATGTATTGTAATAATAATAAAAAATGTGTGTACTACTAATAATAACAATCTACAAAGTAACTAGTAACTAACGTTTTCAAATAAATGTAGTGAAGTAAAGTGCAACATTTGAATCCGAGATGCAGTAGAGTAGAAGTAAAAGTATTGGAAATTGGAAATACTCAAGTAAAGTGGAAATATCAAAAACATGTAGTTCAGTAAATGCACTTAGTTACTTTCCACCACTGGTGAACAGAAGGACTGGGCTCTCGTGCACTGAACGGACGCATCATTACTGAAGGGGAACACAGGACCATTACTGGACCTTTGAGGCCGTCTCGCCCTCAGTTCTGTTTCCATGAGAATTAACCATACGACTCAGTGAATGGAACCTGATCCCTGCCAGAGTCAGTCAGTATCTGCATGCAGGACTGTAGTGCATACGTGCACACACACACACACACACACACACACACACACACACACGCACACACACGCACGCACACAAACGCACACACCAACACCTTTGTAGGGGAAGTGAGTGTTAGGGTAGATTCACACTGAGTCTGTTTGATTCAAACTGTTCCCGAAATACGATTGCCTGGTCCCCGCTGGCCAAGATTCACATTGGCCTTGATTCTTCCACATTCAGTGCTTCCATATTGCAGCGATCCGTATCCGAGTACACTTCAATCGGTCCCGTGACTAGCTCCATGCGGTTCCAGGAACGGTTGGGTGATCCGCTCCCGGGAACGGTACACAGCATTCACACTATACCACAACATCTGCCAAGTGGTCCCGAGTGTGCACCTGGGACCATAGTGTGAATCTGCCCTTAGTTAGCTTATTCAACTGCTTTGAAGGCCAATTGCCAGAGATTGATAATGGCACATATCATTTGCATCAGACAGACCACAATATTGTCAAGTGGGGATGGGGAGTGTAGTTTGGTCAATAGACATCAAATAAACACATTGAAATACGAGGCACTAATGATGCAAAGCAAAAAGCAAAGTTCTTTGTTTACCCAGGGTGAATGGACTAAGCTCGAGATGCTTGTTTACAGCCAGACCCTGCTCATAGAACATTTCATGGTAGGGGTTCAATGCCTTGCTCAAGGGCACTTCAGCGGTGGTAATTTTAACGTGCCGGTCCGGGGATTCGAACTGGCGACCTTCCGATAACAAGACCGCTCCGCAAACCGTTCAGCCACCGCTGCCCTGATATATATGATATACAGTATATGCAGCTTTTAAATTAATCTTTATTGACAATAGGTTATATTATATATATGTACAGCAGCCATATTGGCAAGAAATTGGGCCGAAATTGGTTCCTACTTCCTTCACAGGTGTTACCACTGATACTAATTAAGGCTCTAGTCTAGCTGTTTCATTCCATTCAGGTCAAACAGAGTCAGGGTGCTGCTTCTGTTGTGCATGTTTTCTGTCGTGCATGGAGACTATTGTCAACAAGACGGCCAAAAAAACGACAGCGTGAGCTCATATCTGTGAGTTTTGGCTTCATGTCACGTACCGTTTCATCTCTGCCGGCGGTGGAACTGTCCAAAACAGTTCCCTTTTATTATTGTGACAAAACAAACTTATTTGTGAAAATAGCCGATCCACAAGGTGGTGTGGGATTGTAGATTGGCTATTTTCACTATTTAGTGCAACACTCATGTATGACGAAGTAGGGCATTAATTTATGAAAAACAAGCAACAATTTACTTGTGTATAGCTTGAGGAACCGATTATTGTTGCTTATCTCCATATTATAACTTTTGTGTTTTTCCGTAAATAAACAAACAGCAGATCCACAAGCTCGAAATAGCGGTGCAGAGTGACACATTTTTAGCTTGCAGATCTGCTACGTTTGCATTTTGTTTTCACAAATGTATCTTCAGGGTCTCGGCTGAGAACGTTTTGAGAACCAATAATGTTCTACCTAATTATTATTGCCTGCTAGCTCGTCACAGAGCCAAGGAGAGCCTTTAAGGGTGGAGGCGCTATGCTGTACTGTAAAGCTGTAATACTGTATGTAGCTTATTGCTGTTTGGCCCTGGTGTTATCCATCATAATGGAAAATCTATGAATCATCACTGCAGAAAAATTGCATGCTATAGCGGAGCTTGCAAAGTGGATATTGATGTGAGCAAAGCTCAGGACATTAAGGATGTTTTGCTTGTTGTTGTGGGAGGTGGTACATGTTAATACAGCGACTCGCTGTTGGGTTTCAATGCTTCTCTGCTGGAGGAAGAAGTATCCTTTTTTTCACATATTCTCCACCTCCACCATTTTTCTTATAATTGGTCATCACTAATGCTCATTATAAGATGGCATTTTTTAATGTCTACTCGCTGTCTCATAAGAGGTCAGAAAAGTGATTTTTTTTTCTTTCAATTATATCGTTGCTGTCTTATCTCTGAACTTTAACTTTTTGTGTTTTTTCGTTGCCATACTTTTGTTGCCTTTTTTAATGCCCTACTTGATCATACTACAGCATTTTGTAATGTATGTTTTGTAATTTAATAATTATCTAAATCTACAAAGTAGTCTAAGTAACTAAAGTTTCCAGATATTTGTAGTGGAGTAAAGTATTGAAACATGTACATACTCAAGTGAAGTGCAAGTACCTCAAAGTTGTACAGGACATGAATAAATGTCCACCACGGCTTTTGGCCTTGTTAGAGTAGTGATTCTAAAACTTTTTAAATGGCAAGAACCCCAGTTTGATATCTGTGCTGTCGGGCAGAAATCTTGCACATTTCATCTCTTTTCATATAAATTAATCAGCCTTGCCTTGCTTATTAGTGTCAGTATAGATAGACTATAGTCTCTCTATGGAGAGGAAACATGGGGTAGAGAGAGAGAGAGAGACAGAGAGACAGAGACAGAAGTGACATGCAGCAAAGGTCCGCCGGGCCATGCGGGACTCAAACCGGGGACTCGCTGTCGCTATGCGGTACGCGCCTTAACCGATCGTCTGTCGGCGCCCCCATAAATGAATAACGTTTTATTCATTAAGGATAAGTTCCGGATTGCCTCCTTAATCTTTGTCTCTTGACCACTTTGTACTTTCTAATTGCGTTACCGTATCTTTGCTGCATGCTGTTTGTCTGCGACTGACGCTGCTTCTCTTGACCAGACCTGTCTCCACTACGTTATTAGTGGAGAGACGGACTGAAATATCACGATTGCCACTCTTTTAACTTTTTTGACGCCATTGGTTTCAGCGATTATGTAGCCGGTGTGTCCCGGTTTTCCAACCACTTGAGGACTGACATCACAATGTCACTAACAGTTCTCAAACTTGTTTTCCTGCCAAGGACTCTACATTGATATTTGGCCGCAGACCCCCATCTGAAAATATTTTGTGCCAGGGGGGACCCCCAGGAAGAGAGGATTTGTCAATGGATCTCAAAGTGATCAGATCATTGTAGGAGGATAAGAGAACTGTTTTCTTTTTCTTTCTTTTTTTCAAAAAAACAAACAAACATATGTACAGCTACATTTTGAGGTTTTATGTGAGGATTTTGAAGTGGTGCAACCACTGTCCGTCCCTTCCCATGTATGTAATATGTACGTCTGTTTAGGGTACCAACAGGTGCAAAAGTGGCGCTGTTGAGCTATAAACAGAGAGAGAGGGAGTGAGGCAGGGAGAGAGAATACCACACTGTTGTGAGAGAGAGAGAGAGTGTGGTCTCCCCCACACGGTAACTCTGTCATTTCTCAACCGTTTTGGACGCGGGGCGGCTCGCCGGAACCGGGTCGGCACCATAGAGTTATAAAAGGATAGAGGGAGGACCGGAGCGACAGCCCCGCCCCCCACTATTAATTTCGATGGAAGTTGCTCAGTGGCATTTTGAAGCGCCTGGAAGAACCTTTTTTTTTCTTCGATTTGTCTCTCTGCTCTTCTATTGAGACATTTAGAATGTGTCTGAACTCCCTGGGCAACCAGTGACCTCCAGGAAAGTATGTCAGGCTAACAGCCAATTGGAGAGTGTTGTGGTCAAGGGTCGAAACACTCTTTGGGGATGACCTCTCTTCCAGGCCAAGGCTTTATCCATTTTAGATGGATTATAATCGCATCATTGATGTATTTACAAACTGTCAAAAGTCACGTCTCACCTAGACACAGGATCTGACACAAACTTTCACCTGAACGTCAATATTCAATTGATCCCCTGAGCAAGCAGGCTCTGGGGGGAAGAGGAAAGTTACATAGTGCAGCATTAATTAAATGTTTATTTTTGTTTATTTGTACTTTCAGGCAATATAAGGATAGAGGAGAGTGATGCATTTTCTTTTTTTTATACTCTAGCATCTGGAGGAACAGATGCATTGGGCTGAACTGTTGACTTAAATTTAGAATAATGTCACTGATAAAAAACTAAAAATCCAAGCGGTGCACTTTAAACTATGCAGGGTTGAAGATAACAGTTTTCTCTTCATAACAGAACCTATTTCCACTGGCCTGCTGATAACAGACCCCTCCCCTTTTCTGTTGTGAAAAGCATAAAAGCTTTGATTTGTGTGTCTGTGTGTGTGTCCGTGCTCAAAGTCTTGACTCTGCACTCTGCCCAGACCTTAGCAACACATTAGTTCAAGTGAAATGCATTCATAATGTCTTTATAAGTGTGATCACTTAGCAGGTTGATCATGGAGTGCTTTACATTACATCAAAGCATGCAACAGCAAAAGATCAAATGAGTCACACTTTTTTTTTAGGTTTGTGATGCCACAGCTGTTTTAGCAAACCACTCAGCGGTGGAAAGTAACTAAAGTACATTTACTTAACCCATTTTGACCTGAGATCAGATTCTAAAAAATGACAGAGATCAGATTCTAGAAAATGACAGTTTTCTGAAAAAGCTATGTTTCTATGTCAGTCGTTCTTCGATTTTTCAAAAATAGCAGATCTACAAGCTCATAGCGCGCCACTGGGTGGCGCGCTATGAGCTTGTAGATCTGCTATTTTTCAATAGCTCCGTTACTGGATCTGTCAGTCAAGCATTAACCACACAACCAACATCTTATATAACAACTTATTTTGTCTCCCAACTAAGGTAATTCAATTAAACCTCATAGAATGTACAAAGGCATGCTTTAATCACGGCCCCGGACAGAATACTTCAGCTATAAAAAATTGGCTCACAATGCGCTGGGCGCCGTCTGTTTTCTTTGTCCCCCGCATTGTACATTGTTGATGTGTTGTAATCTCGGCACCACTGAAAAAGAGGGTCTCAGCCCTCAGTGTGTTCTCCGAGAACTAAATAAAGGTTGAAATAACATAATGCTAACACCAAAAGGGGTTCCCGCCCAGAATGGGTTAAGTGCTGTACTAAAGTACAATTTTGATGTATTTGTACTTTACTCGAGTATTTACAGTTTGCAGTACTTTTACTTCTTCTCAACTGCATCTCGAATCCAAATATTGTACTTTTGGTCCACTACATTTATGTGAAAACTTTAGTTACTAGTTACGTTTATATTAGTAGTATAATTACAAAACATACATTAACCACTTCAGCCCTACAGTATATACATTTTGGCCATTCTGCATAATGAGTACTTTATATTTTTGTTACTTTAAGTACGTTTTGATGCCAATACTTTTGTACTTTTACTCAAGTACATTTCGAATTCCGGACTTTGAGTACTTCTACATTGGAGTATTGAGTAAAATATGTGAGCACTTTTTCCACCACTGCTCTATACGTCCACAAGGTGTCGCACCACGATGCGTTGTGTGAGCTTTCGGATCAGCTAGTCTTACCATTTTGAAGAAAAAGTTTTGTTTCCCCTATTCACCAATTCCATGGCACCAACGTTGTACCGCCGATCCAACCAATCATAGTGACATGCCTATTGTTTTGTTTATGGTTATGTCAGAGTCATAGTGACGTGGCCGTGGTCCTGAGAATGATATGATGTATGATTGATGACCTATGATAATAAGAGCACCCCCTCAATTCACACAGGTTATATTTTACATTCCGAATAGAAATGGTTTATTTCGACATACGACAGGGTTTCTGCCCGACTGCCACGATATGCTTGTGTGCAGACGGAATATGCTAATCTATGATTCATTCCATAAAGGCTGCAGCCCATGTGAACGTGAGTATGTGCGTGCGTGCGTGTGTGCGTGCGTGCGTGCGTGCGTGCGTGCGTGCGTGCGTGCGTTACTGGATCTGTCAGTCAAGCATTAACCACGCAACCAACATCTTATATAACAACTTATTTTGTCTCCCAACTAAGGTAATTAAATTAAACCTCATAGAATGTACAAAGGCGTGCTTTAATCACGGCCCCGGACAGAATACTTCAGCTATTCAAAATTGGCTCACAATGCGCTGGGCGCCGTCTGATCTCGTGAACGTCCGATATTTACTGGTGCGAGAGTGTGTTGCTGGGACAGAGAAAGGTTGATGAAGGTAGATATTTTCCAGATTTGTCTCTGAAAAAAGTATTTTTTTCCACAAAGTCTTGGGAAGATTGTGTGGCTTGTGACGATGGGGTCCAATATATAGTTCAGTGACCATGGAGCTAAAGAATGATTCAGAAGCTGTGTTCACGTTCATTCTTCCATTGAAATGAATAGACTCCAACCTAAATAGGCGGCTACCTACTTATTTGGAAAGTAAACCGGATATGGCAGATCTTTCTTTTTTTTAATCTTGGATCCGGTTTGTGTACATGAACACAATTGGCCGTGCGAGAAGGGAAGCCGGTCGCTCTGGTTGATGTCCAGACGCAGGTGTCACATCATCCCGGCAGTGGCAACTGGCAAGCATGGGGAGGAATCAATATAGGCATTTTTTTTCTCCTTTTTTCCACCTGATCCAGATCCTCTGTTTTTATGTCATGTTTTATCGCATTTGGAACACCACTTAATTAAAAAAATAACACTTTGACTGAAAAATCCACTTCATGGTCAATGCCTGCAGTATGTGCAAGTTCAGGTTGATGGGAATATTTGTATTGATTTTGAACAT
This sequence comes from Electrona antarctica, assembly GCF_951216825.1. Classification (NCBI taxonomy): domain Eukaryota; kingdom Metazoa; phylum Chordata; class Actinopteri; order Myctophiformes; family Myctophidae; genus Electrona; species Electrona antarctica. The sequence continues at coordinate 35,030,699 of NC_136794.1, read as the reverse complement.
TAATGGTCGATAATGGCAACACAGGGACAAATCGAACACTGCTTGGCTCATCATCTAACATTAGCAACAAGTTAACAACCCAACCTTTGTATACGTACATCCACTGGCTTCTGGATATGACCGACTTCGTTAAGGATACAAGTACATGCTGGGGGAAAAAAAGCAAAGACCCAAGGTTTCTGTCCAAGGCTGTGATTAAAGCACGTCTTTGTGCATTCTATGAGGTTTCATTTTAATGACCTTAATTGGGAGGCAAACTAAGTGGTTATATAAGGTGTTGCTTTGGCCTGCGGTGAGCCTGCAGGCTGCAGTCTGTCCCCAGTGGACAGCTTTCCTTCACAGCTACTGTACACTGCCCTTGATGCTGGGTTTAGTTTTTTCCCGTTATACAAAGCTCTGCAAGTATTTACCACTAACTTAACCTACCTTCAGAGCTGTTACCATTATGACCTTTTAACTTAACCATTAATTGTTACACAAATACATGTGATTAATGATTTCATTGTGATTTTGGCATTGGACATTAATTGGAACATAGGCTACGTAATAAAACATGTAATTTATGTCCGGCTTTTTAGGCTCCGTAAACAAAAGTTGCACAGTTGTCAACCATATGTGACCGGGTCTGGCAAATAGGCCCTCATCTCGACCAGAGTAATTTTTCAGTTTTTTACAGTACAGAATGTAAGCTTTCATATGATGTATCATTCAATGAAATTGAACATTTAATTTGCCCAAATCAATAATCTGTTGGAATGAAAACCTTCTTCAACATTCAAACTGTGTTAATATGAAAAAAAACGAAAATCACAAAAAAAAAAAAACAAGTTTATTTTAGATTTTCTGCCTTTTCATTATAGGCGAGATGAGGACCATTTTGCTAGACCTGGTCACATATGGGGTTTATTTGGTTAAAAAAACAAAACAAAAAGTTCAGGAAATTGGAAGAAAATAGCCAATCTGCCAGCTCCCGACGTGTCACGATGTGGCACATCGTGAGCTGGTAGATTGCCTATTTTCATGCGACACTGTCATGCAACAGAGTATAAAATAAGTGCTCGAGTGGTTAATTGAAAAGTGACATGAGCAGAGGCTAATAGCGCTAGCTAGCATTCAAAGGCTTGTTTGTGGTGTTGTCATTCGTGGCACGCAGCGTGAAACAGATGCAGCAAATCTCTGCTGTCACCGTGACGGCTTTGGCACCCCTCATATTAATGTTATTAGAAGCTGCATTTTCACCCAGGATGGATGGGGGGGTGAGAGAGAGAGAGAGAGAGAGGGAGAGAGAGAGAGAGAGAGAGAGAGAGAGAGAGAGAGAGAGAGAGAGAGAGAGAGAGAGAGAGAGAGAGAGAGAGAGAGACTACAGAGTGTTTCTTACACAGGAAAAGCTTGTAGCCTGATTAATTAAGTGTCTATAAGTTAAATCACTGCTGCCGCTACTACTACTACTACTACTACGGGGTACTTCTGGGGCAATATGCCACCTGTGGTTCTAAAATGGGAACCAAGCTAGTGAAAATAGCCAATACTACTCTCCATTGGTTTGTTCATTCTTTCATGAGTTCCAAAAGAAAAGCCATTTCCAACAATACTATTCAATAAAACATATTGGGATAAAGCTTTGCAGAATATAATATATTTACAGCGAAAGCAGAGGATTATACTATCAGGTTGGTCAAGAGGTTTATGTCCACTTGTATTTTAAGAACAGGAATATTTCTTTCTTTCTTTCTTTCTTTCTTTCTTTCTTTCTTTCTTTCTTTCTTTCTTTCTTTCTTTCTTTCTTTCTTGCTTTCTTTCTTTCTTGAGAGCCCATTGAGAGCAGGCTATCTTTTTCAAGGACTCCCTGATCACAGCATATAAAACACAATACATAGAAAAAAACAAGAAAAAAACCCCATTTGAACCACAATACAACCTCACAGATGGAAATAAATGTAGTATTACATAAAACAGGTGCACCCTATCTTTATTGAGATCAGTCAAACCAGTTACAGAGAGTCCTGAAGTCTGTTTCAATTGTGTGGAGCATGCGAATTATAGTCTTTTCACTGATCATACAAAGTGTTGAACAGTGAACAAGGAATGATGGTAGCCTATTGATTTCGGTTAGGGAGTCGGGAATCTTTGTCTTTTGGAAGGTCATTTCATATTTTGGTGGCAGCATAGTGCTAGTATTTTTACATTGTGGTATTGGTCCTTTTACTTAATAGGTAAATAAATCACAGTGCTTCCACCACTGCTGGCAACAAATTACAGATCAGCAACTCAGTGGTGCCACTTGTAATCAAGTCAATGTAAGTATCCGTGCACTTTGAACATGCAAAAGGCTACTCGGGCCATGTGGGCTGCTGTTCATAATGAGCAGTGATTCCCTCCTCAGGTAGAGTGATAGCCTGCAGCTATAGCTGCACTGTCCATGGCATGCCCATGTGACTGCGTGATTCGATTTGGGACGCTTGGCTGGAGTCATCTGAGATGCCTAACTCGGGCTGAATCGGATCATACCCTGCCGTTTCCCCCATGCAGGACCATGTCCACGGGTCCGCTTTGCTCGCAGACTGATAGGAGCTTCCTTTAATAATCTCAGAGGGAAAATAGCATGAAGCAGTGATTCTGAAATAAATAGATAATAATAATAATAACCTTTTTTATCTGCATCAACTCTTATGGCGTCTCTATGGGACATTCGGGCGGGACGGGAATAATTGACGATCTACAAGCTCCCAAGTCGCAATGCGTTTGCGCTGTGAGCTTTCTGACGAATAGGTCTTGAAGGACAGTGGTTCTCAACCTGTGGGTATTTTTCAAAATCATTGGCCAAATTGTGAAATAATTTAAGAAATAGGCAAGATTGTGAAAATAGCCAATCTACAAGCTCACAACGCCTCGCAAGCAACAGGTGTTGTGAGCTTGTCAGTCTGCTTGCTATTTTCATGATATTTATCGGAGCCAAGTCAAGCAAAAATGAATTCCCCAACTTTTACATTCTGTGTGTGTGTGTGTGTGTGTGTGTGTGTGTGTGTGTGTGTGTGTGTGTGTGTGTGTGTGTGTGTGTGTGTGTGTGTGTGTGCGCGCGTGGGCACGCATCACGGCCTGAAAAGGCTGGGGACCACTGTTGTAGGACGTCTATTTTTGGTGTAGAGGGAAAAAGATGGGGGACACACAGTCAAATGAACACATTTACAGTACGTTGCGTGGTGGTGAGAAACAAAAGCAGACAGACTTTATGAAGTCATAAAACATTGCTGTTGGGCAGAAACCTCTTCTCTCCATATTCTTTTTCATAAATTAATTCCCTGCTACTTGATCACACTACAGCGTCACACAGAAGCATCAAAAGTAGAAGATCTACAGGCTGGTTTTGCTATTTTTGAATTTGAATGCTGAAACGTAACAGTTTTGGACAGTTTTGGACAGAGAGCTGAAACAAATGAATGGGTGCATACAGACTACCGTTGACCCCCCCGCTGACCCCTTTTTGCCCTTTGACCCTTCAGGTTTCGACGACCGGGACACAGACCTGTTCTTGTGTGACACCAACACGTGCAAGTTCGACGGGGAGTGTCTGCGAATCGGAGACACGGTCACGTGCATCTGCGACTTCAAGGTAAGACCACATCCGCCTCCTCTGACATGGTCTGGCTCTTTCTAGAGTGGTCCGGGGGACCCCCAGGGGTCCTTAAGGGGGCTCCAGAGTGGTCCTCAGCAAAATTAGTTAATAATATAGCATCACTATCACCACTTTAATCATATGTTATACTTCGACTACTCAACAATAGCTGATCTACAAGCTCGTGTTCGTGACACATCGAGAGCTTATAGAACATGTTCAGGATTTGTGATGAGGGTCCGTGGCCAAATGAATACATCAAGGACAATTTGGGGGTCTGCTTTGAGAGTCTGGAAGGTGTTTCAGGTTCTGCTGGAAGTGGTTGTTGGTTATGTGGGGGATTATTTTTGGGTATGGTGCCAGGTTGTGTGAGGTGGAGGATCCACCTACTTTACTTTTCACACTGAAACTAGAACAGTCTGAGGTTTTACTTTAGACTCTATTTATTATTCTAACACACAAACACGCACGCACGCACGCACGCACGCACGCACGCACACGCACACGCACACGCACACACGGCTGTGAGACAGAGCAGATGCTATGTGCAGGACAACACTATACACTACACTACCAGACTGTCTGACTGTCTGCTGCTATGCTGTCTGCTATTATGACACAACACCAAGGCCATCTCAACAGCTCCTCTCCCTCAAACACGACTGAAGAGCAAAGAGCATTTTGTCTTCATTAATTTTGATAGACTTGTATTCATTTGTTTGTTTGTTTATTATCTGTGAGTTACTTAATTAGATTTTCTATATAGCTGTTGTTGCTCGTCATCCTTGATTAGAAAGCACTTTGGATCAAAGGCTGTACCATAGATGGTTTGACTTGACAACATAAACACAAATGCAAAACGCCAAACACAACGTCACACAGCAGCACACATGCACAAACAAACAAACAAACAAACAGTGGAAGAAAGAAGTGACTAAAGGCCGGTACAAACGGCAATATTTTTTAGAATTTGTTTTTATTATCGTTCACGACATACCCTATCAGACTATCCGATTAAAATTGCATCAATCCTTGCCGTTTATTTCTCTTGAGACTGGTCACACTACACAATTTTTTACATTCCCCGACATATTCTTGCCGGGGGAGACTGTCACGAAAATATAGTGTAATCGAACGGGAGTCCGCTGTGAGTTGTGCTTTCTTTGGAAATGTACTGTATTCTGCAAATCAATCAATCAATGCTGGCGGGCAGCTGTTCTGCTGCACGCACGCAGCCACGCACACCCAAGTTGGTTTGCTTACATGTGCTCATAAGCTATAGCGAGTACCAAAATATCCTATTAACCAAAAATATAGTCTATATTTTGTCCATATAGTCACTATATTATAGACGATACATGAAACAATTCACTCATATGAAATTAACTACTAGGCCTACTAATAATAGGTAGGCCTAATTGAAAATGATTTCACCATTATTAGCGATATCTTGTTTTTCTCTTGTCTGAAGACAAGAGAATCACTGTGAACTCCCATGCAGCAGAGCGCAGCTCCGCCAGACCCAGACCATTAACGTTATTGTGCGCCCGACTTTTTCCACAGAACGGGACACAAAATGAACCAGCAATGACGATAAGAGATCCATCTATTAATATAACCAACAAGTGTGTGCACACACACACACACACACACACACACACACACACACACACACACACACACACACACACACACGCCGGGGACAAATACGAGGCCCTGTGCGGACATTTTTGTATTAATGATGAATTCATTAATATCCAAAACTATACCAAAACTGAGCACATTTCTATCAATAAGGCCAAACCTTATAGAAAGACTATATGAAAGCCTTTTCAAATGTTTATATAGTCTACTATACGATGACGATGACGTGAGACCCAGAAGTGAATTCCCTGTTCATTTTCTCCATAGGCTTTTCAAAACGTATTTCTTTAAAGACCTTTACGCCACAACAAACACAACATTTTGGGCCGAACAAATAATTACAAAGAACAAAAAAAGTGTTGTAACCTGCCGTTTTCTTCTTCTTTCTAATTATTTGTTCGGCCCGAAAAATTGTGTTTGTTGTCATGATTTCTCACAACTCGAGTTGGCTTTGTACGGGGCTTTGAAATGTCTATGAGGAAAATGAACAGGGAATCATTTCCTGGGCCCTGGTAGGGGGTGGGACTGTGATGCTCAATTGGAGCAGGTGCTGGCAAATAACAAATTACTGTACATAATGCCACTCAAGTTGCGCAAATGTCATATCAATTAGCAGAGCGGAGCTGCTCTCACTCTGCAGCACAATGATGACCATCTCTTCTTAAAGTTTACTTATTATGGTTTACTTTTTTTTTTTAAATAGTTTCTATTAGGCTTTTTGTATTATGACATAACTTCAGAATATCATTGGCAGATAATGAGTAATTAAGTGACATACATAAATGTGATAAAGAAAAAAGAAAAAACAGTTAAACAGTGACAAATGTGAACAGACAAACAAAATAAAGACAACAGGACAGACACTCTTGCTCTCAAACTTTCCCAACACGACATTCTTCTTTTTAAATGAGAAAATAAAATAAGAAAAAACACTCAGTTCCTTTCTCCTTTTTTTTTTTTTTTTTCCTTTCCAATTTTTGATTTTGTTATCTATTGTGTAGGAGGGGATTATGGTTTACTTTAAACCATAAACCATAATATGATTGACAAACCTTGGATTTTAATTCTTCAAATCGACCAGCAGCGCATGCAGCAGGCACTATGAGGTAACTAACTATAGTGCTTCACATCCAGGCAGCGGGTGTGGATGTGTGATTTCTCCATCGCATCGCTTTTTCCCATCAAAGTGCCTATACTCACAGTAACACTAACTTTGTGATCAATCAAAACAAATCAACCATGGTTGATTTTGTTTCTGACATTTGGGCGTAGGCTATTCTGTTACATGATTGAGCCAAGGGGCCAAGAGAGAACGCGAATCACACTATCATAAGTTTGCTATTAGGCTACTTTGTTTTGCAGGACTATCAATCAGAATCAGAATTATTTTAATGATATAGGTCTACTCGATATTGAATGTTGCCCAAGTGGCGCACAGACACCCGGACAGTGATGTGATCCCAAACTCCGGACCGTAGGGAGTCCATGGGGACAGGGTAGTGTTACCCTGCAAAGAGCTGTAATTATATTGGTCATTGCATTTGTCATCGCAACCAACACGTCATAGGGGATGTCACAATATTAAACATGTTTAATGTTGACAACGTTTTGTCTTGGGCGTCGCAGCGGCCGAATATTTGTATTTTTGATCTGTCACTCTACAAGAGAAAAGACGCACGTTAATTTGTCGGGAGTTCAAAATCGCGCCCGACACAGGGATGTTGTCGGGGGTCACAAATCGGGCTTAAAATCTTGCAGTCTACCGGCCTTTAAGCTTGACGCCGGAACCCGTCCGTGTTTGCTGTCTCTGTCCGTGCACCTTAATCTGAATTAAAAGTACCAGAAGGACTTTGGAGTGCTGGCTATTTCTTTCTTACTTAGAAAGAAAGAGTGGACCTACAGTAATTCGTATAAGACAGACTGTTGGCAGTAGCGAGGCCAGAGGCAGGCCAGATCATGACACTAGCAGACAGCCTGACTGCCTCTCATGCTCCATTGACTCCTCTATGGCATCACTAGACATGTTGCATTATCATCACTGTTGGTTGGGTGAAACCTTGTACGTTCAAAGCCGTTCCTTTTTTATTTGTATACAAAAAATAGTTTGAAGACCTGCTAATGTTGGGCGTACACACAGGTGACATATTTGAAGGAATAGTGTGAATTACCATTGTGTCTCTCTACTCAACACTACACTTTTTTTTTAGTGGCTTTCGCCTTTATTTTATATTTTTTATGGAGGGACAGACAGTAGGCTGACAGGAAATGGGGGGAAGACATGCAGTAAAGGCCGTCGGGATCGGGAGTCGAACCCGCGGCACACTGCCAGAGTGGATTACCAGCCAAGGTGCCTGGACCACTGAGCCATGGCCCAGGCCAACACTACACTTAATAACTAGAAATAGTGTCGTGTTGTGCTTACCATTTTTGTAAAGTAGCCAAATCTTTCCCATTTCAGACAAATCATTCTATGCAGGATGTTCAGTCTTATAGATATCAAAGTTATGTTTTAATAATGGCATTAACATGAGTGTGTGGCACCAGACCACACAAATGTCTGAGAAAACACATTTCAGCCACTTGTATCCGTTATCTTATCCTTCCGACCATGACCCATTTTCTACTTTCGTCTATAAATGAAAACCAACCAAAATATCAGATCTACAAGCTTGTGATGCAACATGTTAGATTGTCTGTTTTTTAGACAAAGAACTTAAGAATAGTGCCAGAAGGTTTGACTTGGAAGTAATTAAACTGGCACAATAATGAATTGAATATTAACTTAAAATTAAATAAAATATTATTTCTTGTTTAAGTCTACTACCCCCATTTTCATCGCCCTCCTGGGATGTAATCAAGCAGATGGACGCCATGCTTGGAGAGTATTGATATCAGGCTATATGGAACTGGATGCAAATATCATGGACACAATTTATGTCTGCTCATGAATTTCCACATAATTCTCCATCATGACCCCCACACACACACACACACACACACACACACACACACACACACACACACACACACACACACACACACACACACACACACACACACACACACACACACACACACACACACACACACACACCGCAGCCTTTGGAAACCACAGCCGGAATTGAAAGGACCTCGTTACCTGACGTAAATCTCAGAAATGACTCCAGTCTTGATAATAATGGCTCATACTTAACTATATGAACATAATCTATAATGACAAATCTAGGCATTCGGCGCAGCTATTGATTTCAGCATAAAATATGTCCACTATTCTAGATTAATAATAATGCGTGTGTGCTGCCTGCATTAATTAAAACCAGTCTCAATCTGTGGGGCGGCGCCGCGCGTATTGCACCCCTTTTGAACTTCTACTCAATTAGGCTACATCAATTACAATATTGTACATTTTGAAAATGTTAGTGAACAGGTTGCTTTGTAGATTTTGTCAAGATCATTATTACAAGCCATACATGTTCATATTTTATACTCTACTTTAACGTGTGAAATGTGGGCACTCTGCATAGTGAGTACTCTTACTTTTAGTATGTTTTGATGCCTTTACTTTTGTGCCCATGAGTGAAAATGTGAATACGGTGTATTTCTGCAAAAAAAGAAAAAGGAGTACCTCTTTCCACCAACCTTATCTCCATTGCCTACACTTCTCTGGGAGCATTAAACGGCACCTCGCAGACATAACGTCATTACGTATCCATTCCTTGTCGCTTGCTAGATCTCACACTGATACTCCTGTCTCCACTGCGTACCGTACTGGCCAGGGTTGCCACGTCCGAGACTTTGGGCTTGTAAAGACGTGTAAAGTATTGGTAGTTGTGAGTTGCAGGGTTTTTGGGGGGCTTGCCTCTGAAGTATTATAGTTGCTTCTTTGGGCTTGCTGTCTAATGTTGTTCAAACCAGTGTTTCTCAAATATTTTCAAGCCAAGGAGTCCCCAAATTAGCTTATTTCTCCGCAGACCCCCTCCCCCCCTGCAGACCCCCTCCCCCATCCCAAAACTTAACTTTTTTCAAGATTAAAAAATGGCAGATCTTCTACAAGATCTAGTTTCAAATAGCCTATGAATGAATATAGTTTTAAAGTGATCATGTGGCCTATTAGTGTAGTCGCTTATTTTGGGCTTGTTTTCGTAGACCTGGTGGCTTATTTAATTTCCCTCGCAGAAACCGACACTAATAATACTGTCGCCGCCCTGAGGTGCTCTCTGCGGCACTCAGGAGGAGGAAAAACAGTGCACAGGTCACACCACTTTGATTTAAGCCTTAATGTCCCTGTCTCACTTTAACATAACCCTGTGTGTGTGTGTGTGTGCGTGTGCGTGTGCGCGTGCGCGTGCGTGCGTGCGTGCGTGCGTGCGTGCGCGGGTGCGTGTGTGTGTGCGCATGCTTGGGTTGTGGGGGCTGATTCTCGGCGCGTTCTAGAGGTCCTGACGTCAATGTCCTTGATTGCATCAAGCAAGGGTAATTCAATGAACGTGACACAAACACTTGACACAAACCCCGAGTACAGTGCTGTCACTGTGTCCTCCAGCAAAACATAATGTCCGGCCTCTGCCCGTTTAGTGTCAATGGAACGAAAATGTAATTCTAAACATGCACTCACACGGACACATTCATGAATCCACTGCAAAAGCCTTAAGTGTTGTTTCTTTCTTTTTTTTATAAATGGAACCGACTTAACCCTTATGGAACCAAATGGACCCTTACGGCTACATTTGGTTTAATTTGTATACACTCTTTGGAATTATACTACCCACAAGTGTCCATTGGTTCCATTTGTATACACTATTTCCGGTTAAACCTGCAAGTGTTCATTTTGTTCCATTTGTACCCCGTCATGGAGTCACAAACCCATAAGTTTAAGGGTGTACAAGTGGAACCAAATTGACCCTTTAGACTCAAGGTTTGTAACTCTGAGAGTCTCATAGAGATCAGCTAGCACTCATGCTTTCTCATTGTACCATTGGTCTTGTGACCAAACTCAAAAGCTACAAAATGAATACATTACCAACAAGGATTTCACGGTATGTACGTAAATGAATGCACGTGGATGCCCTCAAAATGCTCTCTCTCTCTCTCTTTCTCTCTCTCTCCCCCCCACACATACACACACACGCACACACACAGCCCCAGAGGGAGATATAACGTGTAAGGTTGGGATGCGTGGAGGAAGTGGGTTTGATCTAGTGGAATCAATGGAGTCTATTCAACAGACCAGAGGTTCCTTCATTCAGCCACATTAGATTCACCTCACAGCCAAGACCTCCTCCCCTGCTCCTTCGCTCCTCTCCTCTCTTCCTGGCACCGTGACCAACAGCCCGCCACGCTCTCAATGCCACAAGCTGTGTCATGCAGTGGTGTGAAAAAAGTACTCCCGTTTTCTGACTTAAGTAAAAAGTATCAATGCTGCGATTTAGAAACACTTGCAAGTAAAAGTCCTGAATTCGAAATGAGTAAAAGTACAAAAGTATTGGCATCGAGATGTCCTTAAAGTACCCAAAGTGAAAGTAGCCTATGCATTATGCAGAATGCCCCATTTCAAGTTTTTAAACATATTTTGAAAATAGCCAGTCTAAAGCTCACTGTGAGCTAAATCTAAAATGTAAACGTTTTTTGGTGTTAAAATAAGTGTTAAATTGCTTCATATTCTGTCGGTACTCAGTAGTAGGCGTCTCCCTGTCCCTCCAGCTCTTGATTAAACAATTGATTTATCCAATCAAGAAGGAGAACTCACACAGGACAACATTGCAAACAAGTGGAATTGGAAGTGAAGAAATGAGCAGACAAAGTTGGACCTGGCACACTACACAAACAAAGCCGATAATTGGGTAGCCTACTTTCTCCTGATTGGCTGAAGATTGGCCACCCAACTGAAAATGCATTTTCTGTTTAGGCTAAAGGTGCGTTCAGACTTGGATGGTTAGAGCGGCGCGATTACATACAAAGTCAATGCAAAGACGAGAAGTTGTGCGAGTGCCGCGAATGGGTGTGGCGCGACCTGGCGCAGCACAAACGGGACAAACCGAGGCGAATATTTAAATTCAAGTCTGAACACACCTTAAGGGTTAGGTTTAACTGTTTAGGCATAGTTTTACTGAGGTTACCTTTAGAAATTCCAGGCAGAGACAGTTATACCGTTCCGCCGGAATACAGTCCGAGGTGACTGGGTTGGGTGCATATCTTTGGTCAGACGTCCTAACACACGCAATAGTCCGACACCGTACCCCAAGTGTTCTGGTATTCGTCTGAACTCGTAAGATGTGTGTCATTGATGGAAACCAAATCAATGACAATCATAAATATCAAAGTGTGTCCCTTATCAGTTCAATAAATAAGGGACACACATCGTCTAATCAGTGTTAATTTCGACGGCTAAAAGTATGACGAAAATGTTCGTCAGCTACCTTTATTCAATTTCGAGGACCCCCTCTAAAACGAGATGATGCATCTCAAGGGGCTATCCTTTAAATACAATTTCAATATTCACTGACGAAAACAAAATAAAAACGAAATAATAAATAAGATATGATGACTAAAACTGAGAATAATTATATTGACAACAAATAAAAACTAGACTAAAAAGCTAGGGATGGAGATTCAGTAGAACTAAAAGAGAAGTCATTTTACCGTATGTTTGGTTGCGCTCAGGCGTTGCACTCTGACACTAGCAGATTTACAAGCTCACGGCACATGCGAGTCAGCTTGTACATCGGCTATTTTCTGCATGCAACCAAGTGTAATATCAGCCATTACGACGTCATCATGGCCTGCCAAAATACATTGTTGTTGTCAAAATCAACTCTAGATTTAGTCGACTAAAGTCGTATGATATTTAGTCGACTGAAACTAAAGATGATGAAAATGTGCCTAAAACTAAATGAAATTAACACTGTGTCTAATGAGGGACGATTCCACATTTGAAGGGATGGTTGGCAACCCTAGTCACGCACAGACCATGACACACTTTAGTGTCAACTTGTCAGACAAAAGAGCTTATTGGAGATGAGCATAATTCTGTTTACTGCACTTTGATGTTAGTGGTGTTGAAGTGACACATTAACAGCCTCTGAATTGTCCTGATGAGATTAGCACTTAATCATTTGACACCCCTAGTAGCTTTGAACCATCACCTTGACAACCGGTAAACAACATTATTTATAATTATCTTTGCACTGAATGGTTTATGGAACACCACATGTCTCTCGGCCTTTTCAATTATTGTTTTTATTAGTCTTTGTGCATATGGTCATATTATCTATCTATCTATCTATCTATCTATCTATCTATCTATCTATCTATCTATCTATCTATCTATCTATCTATCTATCTATCTATCTATCTATCTATCTATCTAATCTCTTTAAGGTATATTGTTAGTATATTCAGTTTTTCGAAGTCTCAAGTCTATCCTCGCAACATATTTCCCGCTACACCAAATGTCATCGCCAAAAATGGCTGATGTACTCACAACGCTGCATTTTGAGCCACACTGTGAGCTTGTAGATTCGCTATTTTTGCCAAATGTTCACCCCAGTGGCTTAAGTTAATTAATAACTCATTGTTATGATGTAGTGACTAGGCAACACAATAGATTTTGCTCCTAACAAAAGTTAGGAGCAAAGTGCTTTGCAATAGCCGGCAAGAGTAAATCAAAGTAATCTCATAGAATTTCCACACAAGCCTTTCCTGTGTAAACTAAGAAACACTCTCTCTCAGCACAGCTACAATAGAGTAACAGATTTTATTCTTTGCAAAGGGAGCTTTGTTCATTGAAAGGCACTGTGCTTTGGGGATGGATGGCTTTGCGTATTGCGGCCTGCCTCTCCCATTGCATCCTGCTTGTGTGGACTCAGAGCAGAGCAGGTGACTCTTGCCAAAGATTGTTTTGTTTTGTTTTCTGATGAATGCGAGATAGAGTGATTTAATGTGGGATGTTAGTGACGTGCACCGATGCGTCACTGTTGGCAGTAGCCAGTGGTGGACAATGTAGGCGACTCAACCGCACTGTATAGTCAAAGTATAGATAATCCTGGTCAAATATTACTCTACTAAGGATGAAGTCAAATTGTCTCCACCAGGCCGAAGGCATGGGGAGAGAGTATGTTTTGCAATCCGTCCGTGTGTGTGCGTCCGTCCGTCCTTCCTTCCTTCCTTCCGTCCGTCTGTTACCAGCTAATCTCCGGCACCGTTGGCCCGATACATGCCAAACTTTGCACACACACTCTCTGGATGCCAACGACGAACCTCTGCCCCAAATATTCCTCAACGGCCTGTTATAGCGCCACCATGAGGCCGATTTAGGCAAAACACATTTCTGTAGATTACTCGTACACATTTTATCCATACATCACACAATTCGGTATACACTATCTCCATAGTCATGTGATCAACACGGATCTGCACCATTTCCCATCTTCCTTCCTGATTGGCTAAGATTCGCTTCCAAAGCTCACATGATTGGTCCGTTTCGAACAAAATGCCACAAATCACAAACACAGTGTGCAATTTCCGTGAAATTATACACGCACATCTCCACTAGGCTGAGGACGACGTGACACAATTTATTTTCCAAACCAGCCTCATGGTGGCGCTATAACAGGGCAATTCCTGTTTTTACCTATAACTGCATCGATCTGTGTACAACTTTGTATGCGCACTCCCTAGAGGCCATGGAAAAACATTTTCCCTGCATCCCTCCACATCTGCCGGTTATAGCGCCACCATGAGGCCGATTTCTGCAAAACACATTGTTTATATTAGTCGCACAGATTTCATCCAAATCTCATGCAAATCGGTATACATGATCTCTGTAGTCATGAGATCAAGACGAGTCTGTTTGATTTCTCAGATTCTACACTGATTGGCTAAGATTGCCTTCCAAATTCTTCAGGAGTGGCCCGTTTTGTACAAAATGCTGCACATGTCCTGCTCATCCAGAATTCTATCCTCAGAGATGCTATGAGTGATCTGGCTCTGCATTTCCTCAACAAAATGAAGAAAATTGTTGCAAAAAACAAACATTTTATATCACTCCTAAACATTTTGCCAAACATCACACACACTCCTATCCTCCTTCTAGTTTGTACTTGAGTTTAAGGGATTGAGGGAGTTTAAGGGATTTATCACCCAAAACGTATTACTTATTTTATATCAATTTCTCACCCCATGAAGTCTTGAAGCGGGCAAACTCCTTCTCTTAAAGTGGACGATCTGGTGGCACTGGGAACTTGGATTTATACTAACAGCTAGAAGCACAGAAATAATTAAGACATGGGCTTATAGAAACATGCTTACTATCTGTTTTAAGTAACATTGCATAACTAACTGTGTTTTGACACAAACTGTGCCGTTTAGGTTCATGAAATAACTGCAAAGTACATGATAGTCAGTACATTATGTCGTCTGTGTGGTAAGCTAGTAGTACCGTTATCAAAATAATGATGTCTGCACTCAGGGCTCTGGTTGATTGCAAAACTACCACCATCGTTATTTTTAACCAATCTGTATGGTACAGTGTGTTATTTAATACATTACAATCATAGACTGTAAAAGAAAATATGGACAAAGGGGGTGACATCACCCATTCATTGGTTTGTATTACAGACCCGTTTTGAAGCCACTTTTTCAGTGAATTCAAATCCACCATTTGGAACTTCTGGTCCCCGAAAAGCAACTAGAAATCATATAGGGCTTAGAACTAGTTAAGTATAGCACTCTCCGAAGCTCATAACAATAAAACAGACAAAGTGGAGGATTGCCTCTTGACTGAATGTGCACGACAGTCACATGCAGCAATGTGTGATTTCCCCCCCCCCCCCCCCCCCGCCCCCCAACCGGTTGCAAAGGATTCACTGCATTAAAAACATTCCTCTTCATAGAGCGACCTTATCTGCCCTTCCAGACAATAGCAGCTTACTGAGTCTGTTGGTGAAAGCTCACGTCAGTCACACGGCAAGGCAAAAATTCATAGGAACAGTAATACATTCATATATGATTTAGCTTGTATATTCGCTATTTCCACCCACAACAAGCTCCTATGAGCCAGACCTTATTGAAAGGAATTACCATTTGAACGACTGATCCAACTTGAGACTGTATCGACAGCCCGGCGGCACGCTCGCTATAACACTCTTAAAACGTGCGGTAAATGCACAAACCGCCTGCCATCAAAGACCTATACGGTGCAATGCATAACAGCCTTTGTATCGCACGGATCACCTTAGAAAGAGTGGGGGGGGGAGCAAAGCAAAGGATAGGATCGGGCGCATCGTAACTTCAGGCGGCATGGCGTAGCCCACTTTATCGACTGGGAGATAATACAGTTGAGTGAGGGATTTAACACCTGACCCCTTCCAGCCAGTCAGTCAGCAACCTTTCAGCGCCCGGCCGCCGCAGGGCCGGCTGATGTCAGCATGCTGCATGGTGGAGCATGAGGCTTTGCTGTGCTTCAAAGAGGCCATGAGAGCCAACACGGGTTTTTGTGACGTAGTACGCACAGTACTCGACTCAACTCAATTTTATTTGTGTAGCACATTTAGCATGACCAGGTCAACCAAAGTGTTGTACCGGTTAAAAGAAAACAAGGAGCAAACAATGCAATATAAACACACATAGAAAACATGAATATAAACAGGCATTAGAAAATATAGAGCAAAACAGTGCAATATAAACAGACATTGGCAGGCAATAAATAAGCACAAACAAACAAGTAGACATTTGCCCCAGTGAGGGAAAAACAGGGCTACCTCAGCTGACACTAAAAGCCAAGGTGAAGAAGTAAGTCTTAAGCAAGGATTTAAAAGTAACTATCGACTGGACAACTTGAACGTGTATGGGTAAATTATTCCAGAGCCTGGGGGCAGCTGCCGCGAAGGCCCGGTCAACCTTAGTTATTATAATGTTTGGTCGCCAGCTCATTCAGCTTTAGCTGGTCGGCCGAGCTCAACGCTCTAGGTGGAGTACAGTGCAGCATATAGGCAGCGGATTGGCGGCGCACATGGCCGCCGTTCTAGCAATAGAAAAAGTAGCTGTGCCTGTCGGTCACTGGCCTACTTGGAGCGATCAATGCAAGTTGGGAACAATGAACAAATCAGGAATGCACACCCCACCCCACTATACCTGTTATATCCTTGTCATAGGACCCGTTTTAACTGTGTCTCTTTTGTTCCCATAATTATTATGGAGCTCTGTACTGTACTGTACTGTACTGTACTGTACTGTACTGTACTGTACTGTACTGTACTGTACTGTACTGTACTGTACTGTACTGCACCCTACCCTACCCTACCCTACCCTACCCTACCCCACCGCACCGCACCGCACCGCACCGCACCGCACCGTACCGTACCGTACCGTACCGTACCGTACCGTACTGCACTGTAGGCTCTCGGAAAGACCAGCTATTACAAAGTCCATTAAACTGTGTTGGGTCCGTCAGGGTTAAAGTGACACTCAGGATGTTGCGAGAGAGAGAGGCACGCACGCACACACACACACACACACACACACACACACACACACACACACACACACACACACACGGTCCCAGTGTCGGAGTCAGCAGATCGTCGGGGACCTCCCGACGATGCAGACCCCATTCCATATATTTGCATGAATTTATCATGGTTTATTTATGCAGGGTTGTGAGGTCTGCCCTGGACCGTACAGTCTAATGGTGGCTCCGTTTCCTTCATACATGAACATACAGTCTAATGGTGGCTCCGTTTCCTTCATACATGAACATACAGTCTAATGGTGGCTCCGTTTCCTTCATACATGAACATACAGTCTAATGGTGGCTCCGTTTCCTTCATACATGAACATACATACAGTCTAATGGTGGCTCCGTTTCCTTCATACATGAACATACAGTCTAATGGTGGCTCCGTTTCCTTCATACATGAACATACAGTCTAATGGAGGCTCTGTTTCCTTCATACTGTACATGAACATACAGTCTAATGGTGGCTCCGTTTCCTTCATACATGAACATACAGTCTAATGGTGGCTCCGTTTCCTTCATACATGAACATACAGTCTAATGGTGGCTCCGTCTCCTTCATACATGACCATACAGTCTAATGGTGGCTCCGTTTCCTTCATACATGAACATACAGTCTAATGGTGGCTCCGTTTCCTTCATACATGAACATACAGTCTAATGGTGGCTCCGTTTCCTTCATACATGAACATACAGT
This sequence comes from Electrona antarctica, assembly GCF_951216825.1. Lineage (NCBI taxonomy): Eukaryota > Metazoa > Chordata > Actinopteri > Myctophiformes > Myctophidae > Electrona > Electrona antarctica. The sequence goes on along the minus strand of NC_136794.1, from coordinate 35,013,233 downwards.
CTAATGGTGGCTCCGTTTCCTTCATACATGAACATACAGTCTAATGGTGGCTCCGTTTCCTTCATACATGAACATACAGTCTAATGGTGGCTCCGTCTCCTTCATACATGAACATACAGTCTAATGGTGGCTCCGTTTCCTTCATACATGAACATACAGTCTAATGGTGGCTCCGTTTCCTTCATACATGAACATACAGTCTAATGGGGGCTCTGTTTCCTTCATACATGAACATACAGTCTAATGGTGGCTCCGTTTCCTTCATACATGAACATACAGTCTAATGGTGGCTCCGTTTCCTTCATACATGAACATACAGTCTAATGGTGGCTCCGTTTCCTTCATACATGAACATACAGTCTAATGGTGGCTCCGTTTCCTTCATACATGAACATACAGTCTAATGGTGGCTCCGTCTCCTTCATACATGAACATACAGTCTAATGGTGGCTCCGTCTCCTTCATACATGAACATACAGTCTAATGGTGGCTCCGTTTCCTTCATACATGAACATACAGTCTAATGGTGGCTCCGTTTCCTTCATACATGAACATACAGCATGAACGATGTCAGGGTGAATGTCACACAATGATGATGACTATTCATCTGCGGTTAACCGCTTAAAGGTATATTCAGTGATTTCACTTAATTCAAATATCACTTATTTTTTCTTATTTTTTGGATAATCCTCCCTACTATAAAGTGTGCTGATCATATAAGGAGTTCCTCCCTGTCCCCAGTGAGCCCCTGGGGTCAAAAAACCCTAGTTTCGGTTTGGGCTTTGGGTGGCAAAGCCTTCATCCAATCAGGATGAGAGGGGCCTTCCTCCAATCATGATCGAGTGGGGCGGGCCTTGGTGCACGTCCTGTTGGTCTGTTGTACTTCCCCCACTGTAGAGTGTGCATGTGCACATCTTGTTACCGGGGCGGACCAGGTTTTTTTCCAAATCACTGAATGCTCCTTTAAGCCCTATTTCAAACATAGCTAAAAATAGCAGATCTTCAAGGTGTTTTATTTTATTGTATTTTGAGTACCCAATTGTTTTCACCCCCTTTTTTTCCTCATTCTCCCAATTTATAGTAATTGTGCCAGTGGTTTCAAGGACCTCCAATATTGAGAGTGAAATGGAGGTCTTTAGTAGACTAAATGTACAGTGGATTTAGTCGACTAAAATATTTTTCCACTTGGTCGTGTGCTGAAAATAGCCGATTTACAAGCTTGAGGATCTGATAGTTCTACTGGATCTCTTTCCACTAGTCCCTCGCTAACATTTTAGTCTAGTTTTAGTCATCATAGCTTAGTTTCTTTTTAGTTTTTATTTCATTTTCGTCAGTGAAAAAGGGTAGTCGAACAACATTTTTCGTTGTACAAAATGTATTCTGGGTGGATTTCAAGACTTCATTTCTATCTCATTACCAACATAAAGCTATACAATATGGTTATCGCAAAAAGGAATATTCTGACCCATTGGAAAGGACTGGACCGGACTCCTGTTATAATGGAGGCTTAATTTGTATTTCAGACTTTTATATTTTATACATGAATGTTGAGTACTGGTGTTGTTGTTTTGTCCTGTATCTGTTCTGTAATTGTTGTCATGTATCTGTTGTCTGTCCTGTCTCATGTGCAAACTTCAATAAAAATACTTGAATATAAAATAATGGAGGCTTAATGGAGCTGGATTTAAAAATCCCATAGCTGGTGGGGACGAAGGCTCCCCATACTAAGCGGAGCAATGCTAAAAGGTAAATGGACGGTCGCCGCTTTCCTATATGGAGTATACGGTTGTCTACGAACATATGCGTAGATAGCATCAGTAGGTACCGATCTATGGTACCGATAGCCTAGCTACGTTTATAAATGTAGATAGCAGCGAAAAAGTTAAAACTGAAAATGTATAAATAAAATTGTAAAAAAAAAGAAGAAAAAATAAATCGACCTTGGGTGGAAAGACTCAAGAGGATGTGTGAGAGAAGAGTACTTGGCCAAAGTCGAATCTAAAGAATGGGGCTGTATCTCTGTGAATCCAGGCCTTTTGTTCCTGGGAAGGTCGTGTCTCGGGAGCTTAACCCCAGACAAAATTCAAATCCTCTATTAAATGGCCTCTTTAGACTCTTTTCTGCTGCGTCTGTTTTCAACAAAGTCGCCTTAGTTCAAAATGCCTAAAACATCGATAGAGAAGTAGAGAACGGAAGTCTGACCTCGCTGCCGCTATAGAGGCCGCTAGGCGGCGAGTTAATTATGTCATATAAGAGCTGTTCCAAAACCAAAAGTAAGCAAATCAGCCCCGCAATTTTACTCATTTTGAAGCATCAATAGGTGAAAAGAGTTAAACAAAGAAATCACACTTGTGTGAAGTGAGGGGCGCCTGGTAATGTTTGTTTAAAGTAAACTAACATTAGACTTTCTAAACAAACATTAGAAAGTCCATAGACTTGGCTGTCATATGACGTAATTTCAAAAGCCAGATGTTGGAGGGGCCAGCGCCCCTCACAAATCACACTTGTGTGAAGTGAGGGGCACCCACTGTGGCTTCACTGCTTAAGGAAAACATAAAGTCCATAGACTTGGCTGCCACATGACGTCACGAGTGGGGTCGCGACGTGACACATTTTGAGTTCATAGATCTGCTGCTTTTGCAATTTTTGAATTTCAATCCGGAAAGGTATAACATTTCTGAACATAATGAGGTTTCCACCCGACAGAGATGAAATGCACCACTTACCGTTTGACCATTGTGCATGTTTGAATACATGGTCTTTGCATGTCACCACAGCACTGCTTTCATATCCCTCTCCACTGCAGATGGTCTATATATGAACCAAGCAAAAATCAAATCATCAGGCAGATTTTCTTTTTCTTTTTTGTGTGGAAACGTGGTTATATACAGAGATAGTAACTGCAAGTTAACCGCTAAATAAAATCCATTCTTCACTCCTTTCGTGTTTTCAGTAAATGTAATGTATTCATGGTTGTAGGGGCCAGATAGGCTAATGGGAGGTTTTCATCTCCATGCAGGCCTTTGCATACATGTGTTAATCCGCTTTGCCTCCTTTCCATTCAAGCCTCCAGAACTCCCATTCTTCCGTCCTTCCTAGAGTCACAAGCTGGATTTGTTCTTCGTATGACACTGCGATGCGTTGTGAGCTCATAGACGTCCGTGTTGTACTTGCGAATAGGGAAAGAGACTCGGCACGCATGAAGGTCTCACGTATGAAGGCCTCTTCTGTGGAGTTGGTTTCTTTTTGCATCCCCATCTTTGTTAAGATGGTGGATGATGCAAGTCCCTACACATTGATGACATCATTAAACAATGCAGAACCGATTTACAAGTTAACAGCACGTCGACGCGTCAGCTAATATATCAGTTCGTTTAGGCGAGCGACGCCCTCACATGCGGTCATCCATAGATCTGTTGGACAGTGCTCATTAACCCCGTTATCTCACAAAACAAAGAACTTAAATTAAATCTTCCCAGCTAAATTCCTCCACAATGGGCTTCCTGAGACAACTAGAGGTGGAGAACTTCAAGTCGTGGCGAGGGAAGCAAGTCATCGGACCATTCATGAGGTTCAACTGCATCATCGGCACCAACGGCTCGGGCAAGTCCAACGTGATGGACGCGCTGAGCTTCGTCATGGGCGAGCGTGCCGCCTCACTGCGGGTCAAACACGTCAGGGACCTGATCCATGGCGCCCACGTGGGACGGCCCATCGCCAACACGGCCCGGGTCACCATGCGGTATCGCCACGGCGATGGTGATGACGGGCAGGAGCTGGTCTTCTGCCGGAGCATCTCGGGCGACGGCACCACGTACCACGTCAACGGGGCGCCGGTGACGCCGGCCCGCTACAAGGAGGACCTGGAGAAGATCGGCATCGTCACCAAGACCAGGAACTGCCTGGTGTTCCAGGGAGCCGTGGAGTCGGTGGCCATGATGAGCCCCAAGGACAGGACCAAGGTGTTCGAGAGGATCAGCCAGTCGGGCGAGCTGCAGGAGAGCTACGACAGGACCAATAAGGCCATGCTGGAGGCAAAGGACCAAACCCAGGTCCATCTGAACAGGAAGAAGGCCGCAATTGCCACCAAGAAACAGCTGTCCCACGACAGGGAGCAGGCCCAGAAGTACCAGGCTCTGCAGGACGAGCTGAAGCGCAGCAGCCTGCAGCTGGTCCTCTACGAGCTCTACCGCAATGAGCGGGAGGAGGAGAGCCTCGGCGCGGCGCTGGCGGAGAGGCGGCAGGCCGTCAGCGACCAGAGGCTCAACCTGGACAACTGGGAGCAACGGCTCAGCAACGTCAGGAAGGAGCGTGAGCGACATGACGGCGAGCTGCAGCTCGTCGACAGGGAGATCCGCTCGGAGACGCACGCGCAGTCGCTGCGCACCTCCCGCTACACCGAGGCCCATGTCAACGCAAATCACCACCTGGGGAAGGCCGAGGAGGCGCGCCAGGCCCTGCGGGAGGCACACACGCAGAGGAGCAAGAAGCAGCAGGAGCTGAAGCAAGGGAGGAAGGAGGCGGGGGAGCTGGAGCGTTCCTGGAGGAGCCACGAGGAGCAGCTCCAGAGACATCGAGGCCAGGAGGAGCAAGACATCGAGCTGGAGGAGGGCCAGCTGGAGCGGTACAAGCAGCTGAGGGAGGCGTCCCGGAGGCAGGGGGCGGCGCTCGCTCAGCAGGCCCACAAGCTGCAGTGGGACTTGAAGTCTGACCAGGAGAAGATCGCCTTCGACCGGCGCAGGAAGGAGGAACTGGAGGTCAGCGTCCAGGCCAGTCAGGGCCGGCTGGAGGACCTGACCCGGCGCTCGCAGAGGCTGGAGGAGTCCAACCGGAAACTGGCTGCCACCTTGGACGAGTTCCGCGGCGACGAGGAGAGATTCGGCCAGGATCTGCAGCGCGACCGACAGAGGAACGAGGAGCTGAGCGAGGAGATGGGACGGGTCCTGGTCGAGCTGAGGAACGCCGGCGCCGAGAGCCAGGAGAGCCGGCGGCAGCAGCGGCGCAAGGAGGTGCTGGAGAGCCTCCGCCGGCTGTACCCCGACGCCGTGCTGGGCCGTCTGGCGGAGCTCTGCATTCCCATCCACAAGAAGTACCAGCTGGCCGTCGCCAGGGTGTTCGGAAGCTACATGAACGCCATCGTGGTGAGCACAGAGAGAACGGCCCGGGACTGCATCTGCTTCATCAAGACGGAGAGAGGAGAGCCCGAAACCTTCCTGCCCGTCGACTACCTGGAGGTCTCTCCCGTCAACCAGCGTCTGAGGGACATCCCGGGAGCCAAGATGGCGTTGGACGTGGTGCAGTGTCTCCCCGGTCCAATGCCCTCCCAGCTGAAGAGGGCGCTGCAGTTCGTCTGCGGCAATGCGGTGGTGTGCGAGACCATCGAGGAAGCCCGCAGTGTGGCGTTTGACGGCCCTCAGCGCATCAAGACGGTGTCACTGGACGGAACCATGTTCTCCCCGTCGGGACTGATCAGCGGGGGCTCCAGCAACCTGCGCAGCAAGGCCAGGCGCTGGGACGAGAAGGAGCTGGACCAGTTGAAGGAGCGCAAGGAGGAGCTGACGACCGAGCTGCGCAAACTCACCAAGATGACGAGGAAGGAGGCAGAACTCAAACAGCATCAGTTTCAGGCCCGGGTCGCTCAGACCCGACTGGAATGCCATGTCGCTGAACTGGGAAACCTCTGCAAGACCGACATCCCCGAATGCCAAGCGGAGACGTCCCGCCTGGAGGCCCTGCTGGGCGGCCTTCAGGTGGACGTCCAGAGGAAGCAGGAGAACATGGAGGTGAAGGAGGCAGCACTGAACATTACTAGGCACAAGATGAACCAGCTGGAGGACGCCGTGTTCGTCGACTTCTGTGCCGAGATTGGCGTGGAAAACATCCGGCAGTACGAGCAGGAGCACCACAAGGAGCGGGAGGAGCTGGAGCAGAAACGGCTGGAGTTGGACGGGCAGATCTCACGTTTGAACGCGCAGCTGGAGTACATCCAACAGCAGCTGGAGAAGCAGGAGAGGAGGCAGGCGATCCTGGAGGAGACGATCGCCAAGGAGGAGCGAGCGACGGAGGATCGGAGGGCGGAGGAGGAGAAGCTACTGGAGGCGGTGCAAGAGAGTCGGAACAAACTGCAGGAGCTCGACAGCCACCAGCAGACCAAGAGAGCCCAGGCGTCCGACGCCAAGAACAAGCTGGACAAGATCGCCAAGAACGTCCGAGAGATGAGCAGAGAGCTGGTGAGGCTGCAGAAGCTGCAGATGTCCACCGAGGAGTGCGTGGAGCAGAGGCGTGCGGTCAGACACAACCTGCTGCTGGACTGTAAGATCCAGGGCGTGGAGCTTCCTCTGACCTCCGGGAGCCTGGACGAGATCTCTGACTTCCAGCTTGACGAGGAATCGTCGGGGAGCTCTGAGATCTACACGCGAGAGGCGCGTCTCGCGGTCGACTTCAACGGCCTGCCGGCCATGCTCACCGCGGCGGAGGGAGAGGAGGAGGTGGAGGCCCAGCTGAAGAACCTGAGAGAGGCCAAGTACTCTGCGGAGTCGCTCCTCAGGAGAACCGCTAGCCCAAACCTCAGATCGCTGACCGACGCCAGCCAAATCAAGGAAGAGTTCAGGGAGGCCCAGGAGGCGTTGGACGAAAGCACCTCGGAGGCCCGGGCCAGCGCTGCCGAGTTCGACCGCATCAAGTCCCAGCGCTGTGAGCTGTTCAACAAGTGCTTCGAGCATGTGGCCGTGATCATCGACAAGATATACAAGAGGCTGTGCAAGAACGACGGCGCCCAGGCCATCCTGGGCGCCGACAACGCGGCGGAGCCATACCTGGATGGCGTCAGCTACAGCTGCGTGGCTCCGGGGAAGCGCTTCATGCCCATGGACAGCCTGTCGGGAGGGGAGAAGACCATGGCCTCGCTGGCACTGCTCTTTGCCCTGCACAGCTTCCGTCCTGCGCCCTTCTTTATCCTGGACGAGGTGGACGCCTCGCTGGACAACACCAACATCCGCAAGGTGACGGACTTCGTCTGCGAGGAGTCCCGGGACACGCAGATCATCGTCATCTCCCTCAAGGAGGAGTTCTACAGCCGTTCCGACGCACTGCTGGGGATCTACTCAGACTACGACGAGTGCATGGTCAGCCGCATGCTGACCGTGGACCTGACACCGTATCCTCTGGACGATGAGGATGACCGCGATGAAGATGAGGACGACCTCACGGACACAGAGCGGGACCTGGCAGTGCTGGATGTGTTGGAGCCCTCCAACCAGTGTGTGTCAACCTCGTAATCTACATAAAAATATCACACTCGTGTGCAGTGAGGGGCACCTTTTTTGTTTAGAGCACTTTAAACAAAACATTTGTCTGCCACTAGGTGGCATACTAGGTGGCATTCAAATGTGGGTACTTTCATTTCCCGTTTGCCGGCTCTGAGACCGCCATTGTAAGGAACGGCTAATGTTAGCAATAGGTCACAATGTTTATCCTTTGGGTGCGATACAAAATCACAAATCAGATCCGAACCTCAGATGGATCATCAACACTGCGGACAGCGCCACATTTTTCAGAGATAACAGCCAAAGAAGATCCTACTTTTAATGGGACCCTATGGGACACACGCACGCACGTATCCTGGTGCTGGGGGTATGCAAGGCGTTGCCTAGCAACCGGGCCAGTGTTAGAGGTTGATTTTCGGCTAAACCGTTTCATTTTCATATGTACGAGATATGTCGTACATGGCATATAAATAATTAACCATAGTTAACCACTTCAGCCAATCTAAAAGCTCACAATATGACACATTGTGAGCTTGTAGATCTGCTGTTTTCAATTTATTTTTAGAAATAGTTTTGAGCTGCATTTTTTGAGGGGCGCCTCCTATGCCCATCTTTGTGTGTCTGTGTGTACCACATTTGAAATGTTTTGATTGGCTGAGCACAGGATGTGATGTATGATGATGTATACACACCCCTCACTTTTTTTTCTATTCATTTATTCATGTAAACATTCTGCATAATGACTTTCTACTTTTGGTACTTTAAGTACATTTTGATGCCAATTCCTTTTTTCAGGTAGATTTTTTATTCCTCACTTCCTTGTAACAGACTACTTATTGGTACTTTTATTTAAATACGTAAAACAATTGGGTACTTTTTTGCACCACTGCCCTCCTGCCACCCACCCATGGGGCTCCGTGCCGCCGCGCTGCGGAGCTATACCGTCGTATCTTCACAAATCTCGACACACGTGGTGATTAAAGGTGGCCGTTGTAGAGTCAGTCAGCGCGTGGATGGCAGCACCCCTCTCGACTGTCTTATCTTATCTGTGTGGCTCATGAAGGCTTGGAGCGAGCGGGAGGTTGATGGAGGCTGCTGGCATGGTGCGTCCATGACAAATGGCGTTTACCCGTCAAGACCTGAGGCCCATTCTAAATAATGCCTTCTAGAGCTTAACCATTTTCTAAACTTATGATGAAAAATGTTCGTCGGCTACCTTTGTTCACTGACAAAAACATCATGAAAACAAAATAAAAACTAAGCTACAGTACAATGGCTAAATCTGAGATCAAATATACTGTACTGACAATTTTGTCAACTAAAATATTAGGGATGGACTAGAGGAGAAGAGATCCAGTAGTGTGGTTGCACTCGGGTGTTGCACTCTGAAAATAGCAGATCTACAAGCTCACAACGCGTCGGAGCACGACTTGTGAGCTCGTAGATTGGCTATTTTCAGCATGCAATCAAGTGTTAAAAACATTTAGTCGACTAAAATGTTATGATATTTAGTCGACTAAATAATTTGCTGTCAAAATCAACACAGCTCCAAAATAAAGTATATATACTTTGACTGGGGTTGAGTACATCATCATATTGGCTTCCTACTGCTACTTTGACAGTCATGAATCAAAGTGTTTAATAGCATGTAAGTATGTATGACTGGCTGCCCGCTGGTGCTCAGGATGCAGTCTGGAATCTAATAGAGCTCAATTGTCGGAGGACTGTTATGTTTCAGAGGCTGATTGCTTGAAACCTTCTACACATTGTGGGAGATAAATATGTTTTCTGTCTTTTGTAGACATTATTGTTTCAGCTTAATATGCTGGGTATTATTGGCCAGCATAGTCTCACGAGCCAGACTATGTCAGACCCACAATGTTCAAATGCTTCCGTCATACAGTCTGGAGCAATGTTTGCTCTGGGAATTATCCGAGAATAAACCGCTTCCGTTTCATGTTTACAGTCGTGTAAATGGATCATCATGTTAATCAAAAGCATAATAACAACTTAAACCTTAACAACCCTCTAGAGTTACAACTGTACTTTGACCATGGACTCTGCAAAAGTCTATCCAAGATGGTCTGTCTGTTTTTATATAACTATTCAGGACCAAGCAAGTCGGGGCAGAGATTCTTTGTAGACCTGCGGACCAATCAGCCACATATGTTTGTGTTTCTTTTTGACCGCATGCCAAGTTGCGGTCAATCGGTCGGACGATGCCCAAGTTATGCCCGGGACGGTCAGACACGCAGAAAGAGACTTTGTGAACGTAATAGATCAATCAGTGACAGACAGCCACTGGACTACTGGCAGTGTGTTCAAGATAGTTGGCACTGATTGGCCTAGCGGTTTGCGAGATTAATTCCGGACACAGTCGCACGCACGCACGCACGCACGCACGCACGCACGCACGCACGCACGCACGCACGCACGCACGCACGCACGCACGCACGCACGCACGCACGCACGCACGCACGCACACACACACACACACACACACACACACACACACACACACACACACACAAACGTGCACACACACAAACAGACCTTTCAGCTAAAAGCGCATCGCATCAACCAAGTAGTATTATATAGGGCTTAAACATGTGGTGGTTGTCCCTGTTCCTCATGGTACCTGGCCTACAGCATGCATGTATCATATACAGTCCATGATAAATTATGAATGTGTAGTAGCGCGTCCGGCTATAGCTACACCTGTCACACTGACTCAGTCAAGGCAGCTATGGGAGAGGGAGGTAGGCGGGCGCTCCAACCAGTGAACCAGCAGGATCCACCGGCTGTTTTTGCCGGCACCCGACCCTTTAGACCAGGGGTTCTCAACCCGTGGGTCGCCAAATCGCGAGACACGGCCAAAGCATTTCCGGGGGTCAAAAACATTGAGAACCCCTGCTCTAGACCAGACATCACCCAGGCTACTTTTACTCAAGTAAAGTCTTGAATGCAGGTCTTTCACTCCCCCCAATATTGTGATATTGCCACTTTTACTTAAAGGGGAATACCACTCATTTTCAACATTTTACTATGTCATTAATATACATTAGAGGTGTTTTGTGTTAATAATAAAAAAGCCCCCCCCCCATTCTGTGTTGCCTAGAACTGGAGGTCTGAAACAAATCACATTATGAAGTACATCTTTGTGATGTCACTGAGATGTACTTCATAATGTTATTGATTTATTTCCCGACCTCCAGTTCTAGGCAACACAGAATGGGGGTACTTTTTATTATTTCCACAAAACAACTCTATATTAATGACATAGTAAAATGTTGAAAATGAGTGGTATTCCCCTTTAAGTTAAAGACAGAACAAAACAAAATAAATGATGTGAGTAATGGCTCATGGAGGGACCGCTCGTCTCCTCTCCTCCCAGGAACAGAGCATGTGTGTCAGCCCCGGCGCGGCTCATGGCTGGCCTGTCAGACACCATTACAGAGGAGCTTGTCTCTGGCGACCAGGCCGGAGAGAGAGCGAGACTCCTGCGGGAGACGGCAGGCAGGCTGGGCCCTAATCAAGAGCAGACTGCCAAGCGGTTAAAGAGGCTGCAGCGCGAGCCAGGCAGCCATCTCCTCTCCTCGTCTCTCTCCCTCTATCTCTCTGCCGTCTCTATCTCCATCCACCCCCCCCTCCCCCCACACACACTCATTCATTGGGAGAAACTCTCCCTCCACCCGCCCTCGCTCCCTCCGGTTGCCTCCATCGCTCTCTGTTTCTTTCTCATCTCTTCTTGGCCCAGAGTGCAGCTCACCCACCCCGTCTGGATCTATCACTATATGGCTGGATGTATACTTTAAGATGCCTGTTGCGTAGGCCTTTTCAGGACGTGACCTGCCCCCCCCTCCCCAAATAATCATACCGGTAATTGAACTGCATGGGGACCGGTCCACCCTGACAAGCACTTGGATTGTTACATTTAGTTTGACTCGGTTCCATAGGATACATATTGTGAAAATAGACCATGACAAGCCCACAAAACAAAGCATCGCATTGTGAGGCGTTCTGAGCTTGTGAATCTGCTATTTTCACAACGTTTGCCTCTTTCTTATATTATTTGACAATTTGGCTAATGTTTGAGCAGTTTCATAGTGTAGTTTGTTGATTACTTTTGATGCAGTAATGGTCTTTATTTTCTTTCTTTTGTTCTTGTTGTTGAGGTATGAAAAGTCTTAAGTCCTGAAATTGACACTGCACTGTCATCTGGGGGACGCCGGAAATGATGTGGGGACCCCCTTGGGCGTGCCGACCCACAGGTTGATTACCACTGTCATAGATGGCTGATGTCATAGTAACTGACGTTACAGGCTATTTTGTGATAAGAAAAAAGATATGCACGCACACTGATTATCTGCTCGGTACATGAGCACACAAAGGCAACGTTTCGGTCCCTCACCGAACACAGCATTTTGACAGAGTTACCTATACAAACATTTGAAAAGAAATCAATCAATCACAATAGACGGAGTCTAGAGAAGAGGTACAGCTTGTGATGATCATCAATTTGCTGATGATCATCATCATCAATCATTTAAAGGCACAAGGGCAAAGGCACAAGGCTCTTTTGTAAAAGCTTTTGGATAATTATTGCGTCAATTAACGTGTCACGTTGTAGATCTGCTATCCTACGGTATCTTTAGAACAGGGATGCTGGGGTTTAAGAGGTTGAACTTCAAGCATGAAGTTATTTTCAATCTGTCCTAATGGAAAGGGATAATTCCAGACGCCTTGGGGCGAGAAGCGATCCCGCCCTAAAGGGCGAGGTTGCCTGCACTGGCCATATATGGAGCGTGTCTTGAGTGTACAGGGTTTGAGGATGTCAGAACAGGTCAGCTCCATATATGGAGATCTAAGGGTGGCAGCAGGAGCAGTGTCTTGAGTGTACAGGGTTTGATGATGGCCCAGGTAGGGCCGGGCCTTATTCTTCGGGCCTGTTCATTTTCGGGCCTCTAGTTCTAGAGAACTCTAGCCAGGCCCGTCTAGAGTTTAAATTAACTGGTATCAGTCTTCTTCTTCTTATCGTGTCCACAAGACAGTCAGTTACAACACTTGGCTAGATGTGGTTCAGCCACAGCTGAACACATTGCTGTCCTTTCTCATTAGGGGGTAGTGCCTCACTAGCCTTTAACTCCATCATTGTAGCTGGTGGGAGGTTGCCAGTTCTTTCTTCCCACTGAGTGACTCTCTCACTACTTATGCTCGGTGTTCCAAGCAGCGGGACGCTATTCAGGAAACTTTTCCTGGATTTAAGGCAGCTTTTGGCTGGCACATGGCCGAAGAGAGGTTGTCTTTCGTCGATGGACTGTTGTTGCCGCTCTTTTCTGCTTGCTGCATTCCGTCGTATCTCAGTGGGGCTATGCCTGCCAGGATGTACAAACGGTCTGTGGGTGTAGGTTTCAGACAGCCAGTGATTAAGGGCGGGGTCCACCTTCTTGGCATGGGCAGATCGCTCCCACACTGGACAGGCATACTCGGCAGCTGAGTAGCAGAGCGCTAGTGCGGTTGACTTAAGATTGGTATCAGTCAAAAGGGAGACATCGAAGAGGAAGGATGGATGGGGAAGGATCAACATATGAATGTCAGAACAGGTTATGACATATATCCATGTACTAATATTGATGACATTAATTGCGACAGCAGGTCACATTTACTATGACATAGGGGATCTCCATTCCTGATAATGTCAAGTGATGTCACGAGACCTGGGCACCATGTACGGGGGCTTTCCCCATGTATGGGGATTTTGAGTGATTGACACTGACGGGAAATGCACGATTCCATAGTTAGCTGCGACCTCCGGTCGCAATTACATATTTACGTACCTTTATATGACATAAAGGCACTATAAAGTAACAATGTAATTCAGGGGATGAAAAGGTCATTTACAGGAGGTGACCTGAGATACAAATAGTTTGAGAACCACTGATCTATTATATCTGTCTGTTCACAAACAAAGCAAGGCATCATGGGAGCAGAGGGTTTTCCACTCACTCAGACAAACTCCTGGCACTCCTGTCCAGGGGGCCTTTGGAGGAGCAGCAGGCCTACACACACTCCTCTCTGTCCAGGGGGCCTTTGGAGGAGCAGCAGGCCTACACACACTCCTCTCTCTGTCCAGGGGGCCTTTGGAGGAGCAGCAGGCCTACACACACACTCCTCTCTTTGTCCAGGGGGCCTTTGGAGAAGCAGCAGGTCTACACACACACTCCTCTCTCTGTCCAGGGGGACTTTGAAGGAGCAGCAGGCCTACACACACTCCTCTCTCTGTCCAGGGGGCCTTTGGAGGAGCAGCAGGCCTACACACACTCCTCTCTCTGTCCAGGGGGCCTTTGGAGGAGCAGCAGGCCTACACACACACACACTCCTCTCTGTCCAGGGGGCCTTTGGAGGAGCAGCAGACCTACACACACTCCTCTCTCTGTCCAGGGGGCCTTATTTGGAGGAGCAGCAGGCCTACACACACACACTCCTCTCTCTGTCCAGGGGGCCTTTGGAGGAGCAGCAGGCCTACACACACTCCTCTCTGTCCAGGGGGCCTTTGGAGGAGCAGCAGGCCTACACACACACTCCTCTCTCTGTCCAGGGGGCCTTTGGAGGAGCAGCAGGCCTACACACACACTCCTCTCTCTGTCCAGGGGGCCTTTGGAGGAGCAGCAGGCCTACACACACTCCTCTCTCTGTCCAGGGGGCCTTTGGAGGAGCAGCAGGCCTACACACACTCCTCTCTCTGTCCAGGGGGCCTTTGGAGGAGCAGCAGGCCTACACACACACTCCTCTCTCTGTCCAGGGGGCCTTTGGAGGAGCATCAGGCCTACACACGACATTGTGTTGTCTGGCAAAACATTTGGATTCATTTTTGTCTTACCTGCTGTCCTAATAAATATTGGCACTCTGGCTATTGGCGTGTGCGGCCACCCTCTTGTTTTCTCCTGTGTGCCGGCACCGCTACAAGGACTTTGGTGTGCGTTAGCATTTTTGTGTGTCTGGCAAAAGGAAACACATTTATCACTCCAGAGTGTGTTCGCCTCTCAACAGGGGGGAACCTTGGCTGTGCCGGCACTCCGTTGCATTTTGTTTTCCCTTCATGACCCCCTCACCCCCCTCCCTCCACCCTCCTCCTTACAGAAATTCCTCACGTATGAAGGGTGTGTTATGTTATATTGAGAAAAAGGTTAAAGTTTGTCTGCCTTCAAAAACAGAGCAGTAATAGGGGTGTCATCTCTCTCTGTGGCCTCGCTGTTTGGATCTTATCTGATGTGGTTTGACCCCGATCACCCGTCACTTAGCCTTCTGTCTGTCCCCTCTCTCTGTGTGCCTCATACCCAGCGGTATAAAGTAACTATAAGTACTGTAAAGTAAAGTAACTAAGTATGCACTCAAGTACTGCACTTTATAAGTATACAATTTTGAGGTACTTTTACTTTAGTGGGGGGTTCCACTGCTGTGGACGTCACGTTGTACTGGTGGTGGTGGTGGCAATACTAATTTGAGTCTGGATTTATAAATAAAGTAAGACGAAATCCAGACAATTAACTAATAGGTTTGCCACGCACGCACGCACGCACGCACGCACGCACGCACGCACGCACGCACGCACGCACGCACACCTCCTCCCTCCAGTCCTCTTACATTTCTCCTCCCTCGCTCTCAGAACCGCGGTTCTTCTCAGTCTCTCTCTAGACTCTCTAGACTCAAGAGTAACAAACTAACGGAGTAACGCAACATGTAGTAACGGTTACTGACTCTGAGTTACTGAATTTTAAAAATAATGCGTTACACTACAGTATGAGTTACTGGCGAAAATAACGGCATTATGTCCGTCACAGGGTGTCCGTTTGGCTCCGACAGAAAACAAAACGATTGGCAGTGTTGGGCAGTAACTCATTACTAGTAATAGATGTTATTACTTTACCCAGTAACAAGTAGTGTAAGGTATTACTCTGCCAAAACAGTAATATTATACATCTATTTACTTTGTAAAAATAGCACATATTAGTGATATTACATTTGTTGGCTATACGGTTTGAAAACATTTGATTTAGAAGCTCAAGAGAGATTGCTGCTTTATATTTTATAGAATGGTAATCCGTGTCTCAAATGCCAAATAAATAATGGACCTTGATATGAAAATCCATGTGTTATCATTCACCATCATTTACCTGGGGACCCCTCCAAGGACCCCGTACCTCACTTTGAGAACCAGTGGTTTTACAACCCTCCCGAGACCAAACTGTGGCAGGAACTGTAACCGTCATGGTGGAGAATTGACTGGATTTTAATTAATGAATAGATTCAACGGACGTCTGTGTCAAACGTCACAGGGGAGAGTCAGAGACAGGGACACAGACACGGGCAGAGGTGTATCTATATCGGACAACAGAGTCTGTTTCTTGTCAAGAAAGCATCGATGGCTACAGGCCGCTGCACTGCATGTGGGCTGCTGGCTCGCCCGCTCATCCACCGCGGTATAACGGACCCAGAGCATGTCCGTCAGAGTCGATAACGCTGTGGGCGCTCTGATTAGTGCAGGAAGGCATAAGTAAGGATTGTGCCCAGGGCTACTGCCGGTGATGGGGAGAGAGAGAGACAGAGAGAGAGGAGGAGGATGGGGAGGGAGGGAGGGGAGAGGAGAGAGAGAGAAGGAGGGATTGAGATAGTAACAGACAGAGGGAGAGACACACACACACACAGACAGAGAGCATTAAGTAGAACGTGTGTTGACCAGACAGGCTGGATGGATATGGATGGATGGTTATTTGGTTGGTTGTTTGGATGGTTGTATAGTTGGTCGTGGCGGCGCAGTAGCATCCTCTGAGGCGAGCCCTACTTTCAGGGAGATGCTTATTATTGATAGGGGTGGATGATAGCCCTGGGATACATGGACGGGTTGCATAACCTACTGTATAATTGGTGGAGCGGCCTCTAATGGCTACAGGAAATGGATCAGCCTATCAGTCGGGTCTCTGTGGGCGGGGCTGTGTGTGTGTGTGTGTGTGTGTGTGTGTGTGTGTGTGTGTGTGTGTGTGTGTGTGTGTGTGTGTGTGTGTGTGTGTGTGTGTGTGTGTGTGTGTGTGTGTGTGTGTGTGTGTGTGTGTGTGTGTGTGTGTGTGTGTGTGTCTGTAGTGTAGCCTATACCGTCGCTGTCGCATGGAAACGTATGTCCAAAACTGTTTTTTCAGTTTTCCTCCCTTGTTCAGGAAACAAGGGAGGGAAAAAAGTACCTGCTGTGTACCTGCTGCTGGATCCAATGTAGTTCCATGTATTCTTTTCCGTGTATTCTAATTTAGTCACAAGCTGTTGTTAATACTTTTCATTGCTTTCATATAGTTGTTTTGGAGAGAATTAATCACTTTCAAATTGCATGGTGTCCCAATTTTGGGTTATGTAATTAATTTTAGGCGACATATTTCCAAATGTTTTCAAAAGTAGCTCATGTAAAAGCTCACTGCAAGCTCACAACACATTGTTTTTGATCAGCAATTATTATTGTAGATAAGCGTTTTGTTTTTGTTTTTGTTTGTTTTTAGTTTTTATCCCACGATTTTTGTAAAAAAAAAATTCATTCATCCAGTGTCAACCGTCTAATGTAATTCTGGGCGCTACACTTCCTCTGCTAACCTGGGGAGAGCAACAGACTGACCTCATGCTTCCTTCAATGCATGAGGAGTCCAAGCCGCTTCTTACACCTGACAGGGGGGAGTTTCCCCGGTAGGACGTAGTCCGTGGAAGGAACATGTTATTCCAACCAGTTACTTTCCCCTCCATCAGGCACTCCGGCTGACCAGGGGGAGGCAGTATAGAGATCAGGATTACTGCATGTTTTTTTTGTGAGGGTACCTACTACCTACCCTAGGGGACAGAGGAAGAACATGCAAACGCCACACAGAAAGATCACAGACACAAACCGAGATATGCATGGCAACATTATAGCAGGATCAAACCCTACGTGTCAAAAATAGTGTAATTAGGTAACAGAAGCACGTTGTAAGCACTGCTGTATGGCTGCATTCTGATCATCATGTTCTCAGCATGACGCAATCCGCTGTATGGCTGCGTTCTGGTCATCATGTTCACAGCATGACGCAAATCTCTCCGAGGCACAAGTGCATTTATTTTAGCCGCTCGCACGGCTAATAACAGCCTCACAGTCGTAGGAGTTTAACAACGTGGCAAATGACATGCCATAATATCATTATGCACAAGGCCTTTCAATGCATGTAATTTTCTAATGTAATTATAACGTAAGATCTCAATTCCTTTTATCCACTTAAGCCCTTATGTGCTTTTAGTCGAGTCTCCCCCATAGCTCTATGCTAGACTGTTTCAGCACTACATTAAAGATCTTCTGCGATAGCCGATGTACAAGATCATAAGTTATTTGATGTGTTTTTTGTTTTGTTTTTATGGCTTTCGCCTTTATTTTATGGAGGGACAGACAGTAGGCTGACAGGAAATGGGGGGAAGATATGCAGTAAAGGCCGTCGGGATCGGGAGTCGAACCCGCGGCTCACTGCCAGACTGGATTACCAGCCAAGGTGCCTGGACCACTGAGCCATGGCCCAGGCTGATGTGTTTTATGTGCAGTTATAGTTATAGTGCTCAGTGTGAATGTCACACACACACACACACGGCCAGTCATTGGAGTGGTTATAGCCACACTCCTTTTAGATGACATCAAGTTGACAGTTATTGACAACCTTCACCTATAATGACATCATTGACATGCCGTAAAAAGCATGGCCGCCAGGTTGAACTTGAAGGTGAATTATCTATAATTCTAACAATAATGATGTTTATCAAGTAACTCCAGTTTGCCGTGCTATGCAACCTTCATGGTTCCTTGGAATAAAAGGGAAAACAGACATCCAGACAAGGCCGCACACATTCTCGTCAGGCCTCCGGTGTGGTGCCTGGCAACCCAGACATCAAGTGCTGTGTGTGTGTGTGTGTCACTGTCAGGGCCAGGCCAGTGTTTAGTAATTGGCCATTGATGTAGATATAATGGAGCTCACAGCGGCTGATTAAAATATCAATGTTAACGGCCGTCGGCTCTGATTGCACCACTTGATACTAGGGGTGGGACGATTCACTTACTTCCCGATTCGATACGATATCGATACCTAGGGTGCTGGTTTGATTTATATTGCGATTCTTAAATATATTACAAAAAAAATAAAATATATATATATATATATATATATATATATAATAAAAAATTGGTTCTGAACTTGATGATTCGATTTTAATATTGTGGCATTCAAAATTGCGATATATCCCTGAATCGATGTTTTTGCCCACCCCTACTTGATATGCTGCTTGATTAGGTCATAGCAGCGTATATACTCCGACTTTCTTTACTTAAAGAATCTGGAGCTCCTGTGCTCTGGTGGGCTCTTTTTTTGTTAAATTTTTGTAACCAGTGTCAATTGTCTAGCGTAATCCTGGGCACTACACTCCCTCTGCCAACTTGGGAAGAGACTGACCTCATGTTTTTTTCAATGGATGAGGAGTCCAAGCTGCTTCTTTTCACCTGACAGGGGGGAGTTTCACCAGTTGGACGTAGCGTGTGGAAGGAACACGTTATTTCAACCAGTTCCTTTCATCAGGCGCCCGGCTGACCAGGGGGAGGCAGTTTAGAGACCAGGATTACTGCATGTTTTTGTTTTTTTGAGGGTACCTACCCTAGGGGACACGAGGAAAACATGCAAACTCCACACAGAAAGACCCTTTTGCAAAC
This sequence comes from Electrona antarctica, assembly GCF_951216825.1. NCBI lineage: Eukaryota > Metazoa > Chordata > Actinopteri > Myctophiformes > Myctophidae > Electrona > Electrona antarctica. The sequence goes on along the minus strand of NC_136794.1, from coordinate 34,994,216 downwards.
CCCTATGTTATGGGCGCTGATGACGCGGAGAAGAGAAAGCGCCCCAGCGGGAATCAAACCCAGGACCTTCTACCGACAGCACCACCGTGCCCCGCTCTGGTGGGCTCTTGGTACAAAGGTAGAGCATGCACACTACGGACGGCTGTGGCTCAGGAGGTAGAGCAGGTCGTCCAATGATCCATGGGTCGGTGGTTCGAATCCCGGCTCCTCATGTCTACATGTCGAAGTGTCCTTGGGCAAGACACTGAACCCCAAATTGCTCCCGATGTGCTGGTTGGTACCTTGCATGGCTTCCGCCACAATCAGTGTATGAATGGGTGAATGTAATGCACAATCTATGTAAAGTGCCTTGGATAAAGGCGCTATATAAATGCACCATTTACCATTTACCAAGCCTAGCAGTGGTTGCAGTAGCCCTATGGACCATCTTATGTCCGGTGTGCTGATTCCCTGTGCTTTGACTATACAAGCCCGCTTCTTTTCCTGGAGGGGGAGGGAAGCTCCCTTCGGAACTGTGCAGATAATGTTTCAGAGACGTTGGCCAAAAGAGAAAAAAACGAGAGAAAAAAAACGGGACCATGCAGTGGATGAGGCAAATGGCTTTGGACAGAGTCATAGAGTCCAAACATCCCATTAACCCCCGAGGCATTAGCATATGCTGCTTATAGAGCTACTCAGCGTTAATGGTAGACAATTTTCATTAATGGGAGATAGTCTGGCTTTCAGGGACAAAAAACATGATTAACCTGATACAGCCGCAGCTGCTGTTTCTAGTGTAGGTTTTATGAATCTAGTGCTGTTACTGCGATGAGTAGATCTGCTATTTGTGGTGTGCGACGAATGGTGAACAAAATTAATGTCAATGCTGTTTCATTTCAAGATTTTTTTTCACACTACACCTATTGGTACAATAAATAAATAAAATATAATCATTATAATTGTATGTTAACTACAGTATGAAGTATTATGTGATTTTTTTCCCCCAATATATTCAAAACAATACAAATAAACCGTTCCCCATGGACCATCTGTAATTATACGATTTGACCACTAGTGGACCGTGGACCGCATGCTTGAGAAGCACTGCCGTTAAAGGACTGCATCAGGTTGATATTTCCATAATGCAAGGGATTCCTAAAATAGCTAACGGCTATAATAATAAAAATATCCCGTTGCAAGTTTGGCTTTCAGGCCAGCAATTACTGTAAACGTAGACGGCAGCTATTTCAAACAGCGGGCTACCTCACTCTGAAAGCTAACTCTAAATGCCGGGCTGCTGGGGATTAGATTCCTGGCCTGCTATTGCTATACCCTCTCTTCTGCAGTGGTGGAATGGAACTAAGTACATTTCACCTCAAGGACTCTACTTGAGTGCAGTAGGCTCTACACGCAGCAGCCATGTTGGAAAGACATTCCTTAAGTCTTCCTTACTTCTTTCACAGGTGTTACCAATGATGCTAATTATGGTTGTATAGAGCACCACAGTTTGACGGAATTTACACATTCTGCTTGGGACACGCCTCCCCCCCCCCCCCCCCCCCCCATGAATTCCCATAGACTTTATTTTTTTATTTTTTTATATTGCATCAAATAAGACGTTCCAAATGATCCCGCTGGTTCGACTCATATGGATGAGAAAACGCCGCCGCCAAATTAGTTACATTTTCGCTAGAAACAGACTGTTTCAAATATGAGTGACTGACTATCGTAAATGATACAGAGCCACCTTAGCGACAATATCGCAGAGACCGTTTGTTTAATTTTGGACCACAATGCTTACTGTATATGAGATGATTTTAAGATCAGCCAAATGTTATTATCCATAGAGAAAAATGTCTGCGACCCAGAGGATGAACGAGTGACGCTATAGGACTTCGGTACTCCACTCAGGTCAAACAGAGTCAGGGTGCTATATTGTGTAGTAGTGTTCACTGAAAAAAATGCTACACCAGCTTGCGGATCTGCTACTTGTGATGCTTTTGTGTGACACTGTAGTGTGATCAAGTAGGGCGTTCGTTTACGGGAAAAAAACACATAACATATGTTTCTGCCCGAAAGCAACGATGTACAGTAGTCCTTTTACTTGTAACGGAGTATATTTTTATATTTTTTTCCTGAGTAGCGCCAGTGCTCTGCTGCAGGAAGAGTGCCCGAGGAAAGAGAGATTGAGCCTTTACAGCGAGCTAAAGATAGCTGCCAATGGAGATCTCTTCCCCAACAGTGAAAACTATCCTATACTGTAGCCCCCTTTCTCTCCCTCATATCATGCCATGTCACCAATTCCACCACTTCCCTTAATATGGAGCCACATCAAATCACCCTGACACATTCATGCCTGGTCCTGTCATCATGTGTCTTCCCCGCTGTAGCCGGCTTCTCCCATCATACAGGCGCTTGTCTGATTTAAATTGCCTGTCTCTGCAAACCGTCTCTCGGCAGGCCCGCATGTGTCGGTCAGATTTGCCGCGATCTGACCAACCGACCGTCCGGCCGGCCGGCTGGCTGTTGCTTTTCTATATTGACTGGATGCGAGCGCAGACGGATGCAATTTGTTACACGGACAGGTAGCTGTTTGACGGAAGGTTTTGGGGAAGGGAAGGGAGGGGGGTGGGTGTCGTTTGTGTTGGCGCTGACGTGGTGTGGTGTTTTCGGGGAGCTCTGTAGCCCCGCTCATAATTGGAATGATCCTATAGTCTCCATGCGCGCCGCAAGCCTTTCAACTTTGTAGCACTCCCGTCTTTTGTCTGCTCCTCTCAACAGCTCATTTACAGTGGTGGAAAGTAACTAAGTACAATTTTGAGGTATTTGTACTTTATTTGAGTATTTCCAATTTCCAGTACTTTTACTTCTACTCCACTACATCTCAAAGCCAAAATCTGTACTTTTACTTCACTACAATTATTTGAAATTTGTATTTACTAGTTACTTTGTATATTTTAATTTTGATTTTAAAAACATACATTAACCACTTCAACGCTATACATTTTGGCAATTTGAAAATGGCCGATCTACAAGCTCACAATGCATCGCAACGCGACGCATTGTGAGCTTGTAGATCAGCTATTTTCAATATATTTTGTACACATTTTGAACTTGTGAAATGGGACATTCTGCAATATGACTAATATGAGTACATTTTGATGCTGATACTTTTGTACTTTTACTCAAGTACATTTTCAATTTCAATTTTCAATTATTTTACTTGTAACGAAGTACGTCTAAATTGCAGTATTTGTACTTTTACTTAAGTAAAACAATTGAGTACTTTTTCCACCACTGCTCATTTATTCTTCGCCGTACGGTCAGCGACCGTACCACTGGAAGGTGGTTGTGGCTCCCCTAGCTTCTCTTTTCACGTTTTACTTTATTCCTCTCCTTTCCTCTGCCGACACTCCTCCCCTGTCTCTCCCCCTCGCTCTCCCCCTGCATGTCTCCCCCCTCTTTCTCCCCATGCACCTCTCCCTCCCTCTCTCTGTGCGTCTCCTTTCCTCTCCCCTCCCATCTGCTCTCTCCTTACCGCCGTCATCATCTAGATACAGTATATCTACCTCCCCTTCTCTCTCTCTCTCTCTCTCTCTCTCTCTCTCCCCTCCACCTGTCTGTGTTCCAGTCCTGTCAAGTCGGCAGGGTATTTTGGCCGGCCAGGCGAGGTAGTATAGCATCGCGGCGGCGCGCGCGGCCTGCTGGCTCATCGGGAGGCGAGTGAGTGATGATGGCGGCGTTCCTCGTTTTCATTTTTTTTTGTTATTTTTTTTTTCCTGCCGTAATGTTTGTGTGTGTGTGTTTGTGTGTGTGTGTGCTGTGACCCGGTAAAGGCGGGGATGCCTCTTTGTACAAAGTGCTGCCTGGTGCGTGCCTGCGTGCCTGCGTACATGTGTGTGTTTGTAGTCATATAGTATAATTTCAGAACGACATTCTGTGGACAACATTTTCCCGATTCTCACAAGATAAATGTAGTACGTGTGCGTGCGTGCGTGCGTGCGTGCGTGCGTGCGTGCGTGCGTGCGTGGTGGTATAGTAGACAGACATCAGGTTGTGGCTGGCTGGAGGCCTGCAGAGCTCCGTGCCTGTTGGAATGCAGACGGGAGGAAGTGGCTCAGACAGAGCCACAGCACCCCCTGCAGGCCGCTGCACAATATTAGTTCTTGTCACCAGGAAGAAAAGGGAAAACAACCTGTCAGGTGGAAACCTTGTCCTGCCATTGGCAATGCAGTAGATTGTCAGTGCATTGTCAGAAACAGAACATTGTCAGCGAGAAAGGGGGGCATTTGCCAAGGTGTTATATGTTAATTCTATTCAGATTCCCTGAATACATGAGTTCCTCTGCTGGACACTTCTTTTCAGTAGCAAAGCAGTAGAATTAGCATTAGGCTAATCAGTGAATAAAACCTGCAGGGAAAACATACATTTTGATACATCCTTCAGGAAAGCGCAGAGTTGGAATGGCACTTCTTTCTGTATGTGCAAAACGGTTACTTTTCAGGATATGTGTTAAAAGAACCTTGTTCCAATGAATCCAATGTCGTTTTTGTATAGTATGTATAAAACCCACCCACAGACACACTAAAGTACACAATCTACAAGCTCACAATGTGTTGGAGTTGTTGGGAGCTTGTACTGTAGATATGCTATTTTACTTTTGTATGACACATTTGAACAGGTGTATTATTGAGGGCAGTTTTGAAGGAAAGGGAACGCAGACCTCAACCATAGCAGGGATGCTTCCCTGCTATGGTTGAGGTTTGCGTTCCGGACGGGGTGGGGGCAGCCACAGGGAGCCAGAGTGTCGTCCCACGTTCAGAGCTTTGGTCCTGGGGACCACCAGGAGTTTGGAGGTCCCTCCCTGGCACCTGAGGGAACCAGACGGGACGGGACATGCATGTGGTGCCAGATTTGTGGAGTGTCTTGATTTGATTGATTGATTGATTGATTGATTGATTGATTGATTGATTGATTACTTAGTCAGAAATGTAAACAGCACAGAGAAAAAACAAGAAATAACGCAAGTCATTATCAGCTTGCATTCCATTCTCTTGCATACCCAATAAGGTACAGTATCCTATTATTGTACCTTATAAGAGGCTTTCTGTAGTCATGACGTCTGCAATCTCTAGTTATGGTTTGATTTTAATCTTTTCTGGTGAAGCAACTTTGGTTGTGTAAAATGTGCTATAAATAAAGGTTAATTTCATTTGATTTGATGGTGCGGTGGGGGAGAGGAGAGCGGGCTTAGTGTCCCATTGGCCGTATAGGGCTAGTCTCCCTTTGGCTTAGAGGCCAGTGCACTCCCATCGTGTCCTCAGGTTTGCACTCCCATTGTGTCCTCAGGTGGGTGGGTGGGGGGGTGCACTCCCATCATTGGCGGCGTGGTCGGTACGTTGTGGCCCGACCGACCGCCACCACCTCTGGGGGTTTGTGTAAAGGCACGGCCAATTGCAGGGACAGAAGGCTGCACCATATGGCCTTGGACGGCAGTCCCCCTCCACGCACGCACGCACGCACGCACGCACGCACGCACGCACGCACGCACGCACGCACGCACACACCCCTGTCTGCTTGGACAGCAGTCTCCCTCCAAACACCCCCATGTCTGCTGAGAATTGGCCTGGGATCAAATCCTCTCAACTTCTGTCAGTCCCCTATGTTTGACCCCCCACCCCGACATGCACATTGTCACACGCGCACACACGCATGCACACACACACACAGCCTCACTCATTCCTCCACCTGTCTGCTAATTCCATCTTCTTGCACGTTTCCATCTTTGCCTTCTGCATTTTGACTCCTTCAGGAACGTGAAAGCACCTTTGTGCTTTCACGTTCGTGAAAGCACCTTTTTTGAGTGGCATTTCAAAGTGGCCACTTTGAAAAACACTTTTGTACCATTTTTGTAGAGTAGCATGCCAAATACCTAGCCCCTCATGATCTTTGTTATTTTTTTAATCCTTCATGGACGTTCTCAGTAGGCTATAATATGGCACTTTGTTCGTTTCCATTTATTTTCGGGCTACTATTCAGAAGCCCAGCACTTGAGTTTTGGTTTTGCTTTGGTTGAATAAAGGGGCCATATCCTCAAAGTGTTATTTTTTTAGTTGCCAGCTTTTGCACTGCGAGGCGTTGTGAGCTTGTAGCTACAGTGTATACAGTATGCTATTTTCTGAGAGTTGGTGCAGATAGAAATAGCTGACCGATTAGGGGAGCTAAGGGTCAAGTTGACTAAATATTGAACATTTAAAAGGTTAACTGTCTGAAAATACAAAATGAATTAACATATTTATAGAAGAGGTAATGTGTGTCAAATAAATCTTTAAAGCTATCTATGAAATCTATGAGAAAGTTAAATCTGCAACACAATTTCATACAATTTGTAGAGGGGGTCCCTGCTTCAGTCCTTGGCCTGAAAAGGGTTGAAAACCCCTCACTTATACTTATCTAACTTACTTACTGTCCTTGTACAGGCAGAACTTATTTGTTTTGGTCGAATGTTCCTCCCAGAATCGGTGGTAAGGTGGTGGCATAGGTGGCAAGTGGTTAACTCATTCCAGGCTAAGGACTTCTTTAACACCTTTTTAATGCAATCCCGCACCGCCAACACTTTAACGTGTTAATAAGCGCTTTATTTAATGATAAACCTATAAAGTTGGCTTACCGCTAATCAAAGCTCTCGTCGAGGCAGCTCCATGTTCGATTGCTTCCCCTTCAGCCTCAATGCATTGAAAAAAGAGCAAGGTGGTGGATTAGGCCTTTCTAGTCCTTTTTAAGAGTATTCCATTTCACATCGCGCTGGATAAATAAAGCGACTGTGTTTAGTGGCTCAATAGCAACTCCCTGTGACCACGCATATAAAATATGAATGCTTCTAAAGACTCTTAGCGAGTGATTAATCCGATCAGCGCGACCACCTTCGCTATTGCTGTTTTGGGGAGACGAGGAGGTGCTCTTCTTATACAACCAAATAGAATGGTGGTGAACGGTGGCGGTCGCTCAACCATCGCCCCTTGCGGCTGGCTGGGGTTGAGTGTGGCTGGCGGGGGTTGAGATGTGGCGGCCGCCCTGTATTAACTCCGATGATCCCCCAGGGGTCCCAGACCCCGCCAATTGAAGATCAATATGCTCAATGGTTTACACTGCAGGCTGACAAGCTGTTATTTGGTTGGCTGTTGTTTTGGGCCAGAATAATATTCTGTTTTCTGTAGGCTTTCAGTGTTTGAGCTTGCAGATCGGCCATTTATTTAAAGTGGTCCAAGTTCACTGCATAACTCGGGTCTGCATTACAAAGAATAGAGAGTTTATTTTTTTTTTTAAGAGTTTTTTTTTGCGGCTTACGCCTTTTATTGGTTTTTGAAGGGACAGACAGTAGGCTGACAGGAAACGGGAGAGAGATGGGGGAAGACATGCAGTAAAGGCCGTGTCGGGCTCGGGAGTCGAACCCGCGGCACACTGCGACTGGATTACCAGTCGGGTGCCCAGACGGTTACGCCACCGCCTGGGCCAAAAGAATAGAGAGTTTAAGAAGTGGTTGTGATAATATAAAAAAAGAAATTACGTCAAAATGAATGAATTGAAAAAGGGACATACTAAACTAAAGTAAATGTGCCTCGTCGCAATTGTAGTCAAGTGCAGTATACTGGACTAAATGTACTTTTAATGCGCTTCCCACCCCCTCGCTTCTCCTCCTCCCTCTCACGGTTATAAGAAGATGAAGAGAGTGATGGATGGGTGGGTGGGTTATATCACTGAGAATAAGCCACCGGGGTGGGGGGGGTAGTACCGGGCAGCTTTCCCTACGGTTGCATCACGCCTGGCATCAAGGCAGCATCCCTTGGTTACGTACAAACCCCAGCGGCTCACACACAGTGGATGCAGAGGGATGGGAAGATGATGCTGAATTTGCACGGGCCCTGCGGTAAGCCATATCCTTTGTGTGGCTCTCACCATCTTTTCTTCTCTCTCGCGCCCTTCTTTAAGGGGATTTCTCTTTCTCTCGCTCTCTCTCTCTCCCTCTCTCTCTCTCTCTCTCTCTCTCTCTCTCTCTCTCTCTCTCTCTCTCTCTCTCTCTCTCTCTCTGTCTGTCCTCGTTTTCTTCTTTCTTTTTTCCCCTCCTTTCATGATGCTCTCTACTCTTTTTTTCCCCTTCTTGTTTTTTAGTTTTTGTTCTCACTCAGGCCTCGTGGGCTCTGCTGCTTCTTTGCCGCCCACGATCCGTGTTTATAGTGCCACTGAGATCTTTCTCTGGAGGTCTGCTCCTCTCCCGCCGCTCCACTCTGCTTTCAGAACCATCCACCCCCCCCCCCCCCCCCTCACACATTTTTTTTTTGCTTCTGACTTCTCACCAAAACAGTTCAGTGTCTCTTATCGCCTTTTGATCCACCGCTATATCACCTCATTATCGCACTCTTTTCTCTCTGGCTCTTCCAACAGTCACAGATCCTGAATGTGAATTTAACACAGAGTGTAGTAGCAGAAATGGAACCAAACAGACTTTTTAAGGGGGCCAGAACTCTGAGTGTGATTTCTGATTGAACGTTACTATAGTAATCTGATCTATGAATTTGCCCAGCAACAGCCCACGTCTTGCGTCGTCTGTCTCGAGGCAGTGGTTCCCATCTGTATGGTTCCCAATCCGAGCCTGCGTGCGTGCGTGCGTGCGTGCGTGCGTGCGTGCGTGCGTGCGTGCGTGCGTCAAGAAAAACCTTGTATTCTGCGTCCTAAATAAAGTATTGGCACTTTGGCTATCGGTGTGTGCGGCCACTGATCTTTCAGTGTGTGAGGCCGACTGCACACACTGATAGCCAAAGTGCCAATACTTTATTTACAGTAGGACGCAGAGTACAAGAAGGTTTTTCTTGTTGGCCTATTCTGCATCCTAAATTAAGTATTGGCACCTTGGCTATCGGTGTGTACGGTAACCTTCTTCTTCCTTCAAGATTTCTATTCAAACCTTGGTGTACAGCCACAGATTGGAAGCGGTAGTTTTAATACCTGGATCTCCCTTCTCTTAAAATAAAATAAAATAAAATAAAAATGTTGACCTATCGTCAAACAGACGAGGCGTCTCGCCCCCTCTGTAAACCATTGGCTTACAGAGCCCTGCTGCGAACAGTACAGCTGGTGGGCTGTTCCGTTGGCCAACGGCATAAAGGAAGCAGACATGACTCAATACTGCTCCCTTAAATCATTCATGAACCACATTCCCGGCTGTGCAGCACTTTTTAAACTGATACTCGGTGGAAGACAACATGCTCTACATGTACACCACTTACTGTGCCATACGGCTGCTGTCAAACCTCACATCGCTGTGGTTGAAAGCAACGAAGCACATTCACTCAAATAGGCTACTGTGATTCAGTGTTGAGTTTGATAAAGCATAAAACCACAATAAAATAATAGCAAGAAAGGCGACATCAGAGGACTAATCTTTCAAGGTTCAAGGTTGGACTTTATTGTTACATCTTGTGTACAGGTACATAAGAGTTTTTTTTGTTTGGCGGACAGTCGTTAAAGTTGATTGAGTTGGAAACGGCTTCTCCCTCTAACATTCCCTCGTATTTCTAGTGTATTGAAATAGTGTCATGCACATTGGTCCAGTGCATAGCCTACTGCAGGCCTTGTTGCCTAGATTAAGAAGACATTTTGAAGCTCTTGCTACTGAAATGATTGAATATTTATATGGAGAAATCCTGTCATTTAACATGCATCTCAATGGGTTGGGGAGGGACTTAGCGAAGGGCCTACTAGGCCTACTATAAAAAGGAGTACTTCTTTCACCACTGTAAGAGTCACTGTGTGAGGGAGGGTTCTGATTCTAAACGAGAAACGCTCTCAAGGGCTCTGCCACAATCAAAGCAGTGCCCTTGAGCAAGGCACTTTGCCCCTAACAGTTCCAAGAATACAGGACATTCTAGAACTGTCGGAATACGGAGCTTTATGTCGTTGCTGTCAGGCAGAAACCTCTATTCTAACTTTTAGAATGTGGCCCCACGTAAATGAACACCCTACTTGACGATACTACAGCATCACACAAAAGCATACAAAAACGCAGATCTTGGATTGTGTACTGAATATTTCTTCCATGTCTATGATTACCCTACCCTGCAGTATATGCTGCAGATCTTCAAGCTCGAGATGCTACGCTAAGCGGCGTGTTTTGAGCTTGTGGATCTGCAACTTTTGAAGCTTTTGAATTTGAATCCTAAAAAGTGAACATAACATAATGAGGTTTCCACCCGACGGAGATGATGTCTAAAGGCTAGGCATTTTGACCACATTTTAAATATATAGCTTTACTATTATATTGAAAGAGACCAAAACATATTTAAATGTATTCACACAAAAGCTTTCAGTCTATAATGAGTGCACTATAGTACAGTAAGTAGAGCTTTCTGCTTCAAAATCGAAAATGTAAATGCAAATATTATGCAAAAACCCAAACCGGAGAGTTTGCTCAGTTATAGATTTTCAGATGTACAGATATACTACACAATGCTTCTGTGACTTTATCATTATAATATAACTGTCTCTCCTCAGTACCAATCTGAAAAGAAATACCAGAAATTGGATTTTTTACATTTGTTTACATTTTCCTCCCAAGTCATTCAAACTTATAAAAGAACACACTTGAATAATGCAGTCGTGATAATGTTGGCTATATACACATCATTCCACAGTTTATGAATCATGGATGGACATTAGAATTTCTGCGTTTAATCTTCTCTCCAGGGGTCTGTGTTCGGCTTTAACATGCATTAATTAGAACGCAGAGATGGCCACGCTGTGATGTATTGGTTCAGTGTGTAGTGCACAGTATGCTTGTGCCTTTAATATAAGCACAAGATTAAACAGTAGATTGTATTCATATTATGAATACAATTCATATTCATATTATATTATTCATATTATGAATACAATCAAATGGCTGCCTAAAGTTGGCAGTAATATCAAGTGTGCATAAATCACAGATCTACAAGCTCGTCGACATGAAGTGGTTAATCAATCAATCAATCAATCAATCAATCAATCAATCAATCAATCAACTTTATTTGTTCAGACTCAGGGTCCAATAAAAACAGACAACATAAAACATTACATACAAAACGGAACACCCCTATCCCATAAAAACATCAGTTTCATCATCATACCAGTGCTTCCTAAAAGCAGACCGATACCTAGTAGTACTGAGGCTGGGGTTATGTTACACAGCAGCATAATTATACCGTTTTGAGACTCATTGAGCCGACACGTACATTTGTACATCAAGTTTCTCAGTAAGGCATGAAAAGTGTATACTCCCACACTACAGAATTACTCACTTGCACTACGTAATGTATGTTTTGTAATAATAATCAAAATCTACAAAGCAATAATGTTTTCAAATAAGTGTAGTGGAGTAAAAGTACATGCAGTATCCAAGATGTAGTCGAGTACAAGTTAACTTTTGGAAATACTAAAAGTAAAAGCACCCAGAAATGTACTTACAGTAGTTACTTACTTTCCACCACTGCATATATGTGTACAATGGGCTATATTCTCATGGCAGACCCCTGAACCAGTGTGTGTACGTGTGTCAGGTTTGGTGGGGATTGGTGCAACGCCACACATCTTCCAAACAGACTGACACTAAAATGGCATGTGGCATGTGGCCACAAGAGGTAGAGCAGATCGTCCAATGATCCATGGGTCGGCGGTTCGAATCCCGGCTCCTCCTGGCTACATGTCGAAGTGTCCTTGGGCAAGACACTGAACCTCAAATTGCTCCCGATGTGCTGGTTGGTACCTTGCATGGCTTCCGCCGCAATCGGTGTATGAATGTGTGTGTGAATGGGTGAATGTAATGCACAATCTATGTAAAGTGCCTTGGATAAAGGCGCTATATACTGTAAATGCACCATTTACCATTTACTTTGTTTGACTGCGGGTCTCAAACAATTGACTTTGTTTGAGATCCGTCTCTGTCTCTGCAACACACTTTCTTCAGAACTCATGAAAAAACATCTCTCTGCTGCTATTTTTTGGAGGGGAAAAAATAGAATGTTAGTTACAAATGAGATAAAGCGAGCAGCAAAATACAGCTGCAAACCTAACATTTGCACTGTATCTAAAGCAGTTCTGCTTTCATCAACACTTCCAAATTGGGTTACCTTCATGTTGGCTTTGATCCCGAGTTCTTTTGTTTCTCACGTTTTTTATGTACTGTATGCGAGAAATATTTTCTGTTTTATGTGCACTTGCTTTTAGCACTTTGTGAAATCAAAAAATGTGAGCCACAGCAAATGACCACGGGCAGGTTTTTCTGTACAGACAGACTAAACAAAAACCTTATTCTGAAACCTTATTCCGGTTGCATCCAGCTTTTGCACATTTTCCTGCACAAAGATAAGGTTTTGTAGGTCAAAACTGATCTCGCAAGACAGATTCAGCGCAGCAGCTAAAACAAATATTCATATATTTTTTCTTGCAGATGGGTTCCCAGATTGGTCAAAACACACGTGAATTGATCTTTATTGACAATAAAGTAACAAAATAAAATCCAAGATGGAAGACAGCCGTTACTCGATTGGCTTTGCGATCCAATGCTTGATATAAATTGTATTTGTCTTATACAGTATATCATTATAATAAAAATAATAATAATCTGCGAATGGCGTATTGCAACAAGGTCAATTCCTTTGAACGAACACAATGTCATTTTTTCATTCATTTAAGAAAAGAAAGGATGTGGAAGCGAATGGAACGCCCAAGGCCATTTTCTCTCGGAAATTGGGTTGTCGGGATTTGGCTGTTGTTTGTTTGATATTATTCATATGACATTTGTTCTGCCGCACGGCAGTGAATGACACAAAGGATTGGAATAGAGGAAGATGAAATGACTTCACAGGGCTTGACCCCACACCTTTAAAATCCTCAGTCTTAACCCATTTCTAACTCTGAATGTCTGCAAATGGACCCTGATTTGTAATTTTTTGGGACTTAAATTAAAGGTGGCTAAAGTAAGTGTTATATAGCTATCTAATAGCTATGTAATTCCAATCGGCGGATCTGATTGGAATTACTTTGTTTGTTCAGTGTTCAGTTTATTGTTCAGTCTCCAGCTCTTTAACCCGTTTTGGGCGGGAATCCCTTTTGGTGTTAGCATTATGTTATGCTTTAGCTATTGAAAAATAGCAGATCTACAAGCTCATAGCGCGCCACCGAGTGGCGCACTATGAGCCTGTAGGTCTGCTATTTTTGAAAAATCGAAGAACGACTGACATAGAAACATAGCTTTTTCAGAAAACTGTCAGGATGTAGAAGACTATAATCGCCGGCTGTAATCTCTGTTCACTCACAGCTGTGTGGCGCGCACACACACACACACACACACACACACACACACACACACACACACACACACACACACACACACACACACACACACACACACACACACACACACAGAGAGAGCTTAAACTCCTTCATAAATATAGAACACATGGTCCCAGCATGTTTTTGACATGGCCTTAACCTTGCTTTGTCTTTTCTCCTCTCCTCTCCTCTCCTCTCCTCTCCTCTCCTCTCCTCTCCTCTCCTCTCCTCTCCTCTCCTCTCCTCTCCTCTCCTCTCCTCTCCTCTCCCCTCCCCTCCCCTCCCCTCCTCTCCTCTCCTCTCCCCTCTGCAGTGTAACAATGACTATGTTCCAGTGTGCGGCTCCAACAATCAGAACTACCAGAATGAGTGCTTCCTACGTAGAGACGCCTGTAAGCAGCAGTCTGAGGTGCTGGTGGTCTCAGAAGGAGCCTGCCCTGCAGGTACGTAACATCTGAGCATACATGATCATTGCTGCATGCACGTGCACACATAGTCACGTGCACACATAGTCACGTGCACACACAGTCACGTGCACACATAGACAGGTGCACACGTAGACATCAAAGGGGGCTCGATCTATGGAAAGCGCCTTGGATAAAGGCGCTATATAAATGCACCATTTACCATGCCTACCCGAAGGCAGCATTTAGGAGAATTGCCTTTTTCCAAACTCTCCTGAACTTGAACGCAGAGTTATTAAAGAGAGAGATTAAAGGAATCTGTCCTCTGTGTAAATCCATGCCCCATTTTCAGAAGCTAAAGAGTGCCCGATCGCGCCCTGAAAATTGCTGATCTACAAGCTCTCAACGCGTCACTCTCTCCACCTCTAAAGAGAAAAAGGTCATTTCCAGGTCAGGATACCAATTTTATCCAATCAGGAGAGAGAACTCATACAAGATATAGGATAAACGAGTGAAATTGGAAGTGATTCAATCAATACAATAAAGTACAACAATTGCAGTAACAATTATACAAATTTAAGCTGAAAAATGGGTTGTTTTCTCTCATGATTGATGGTACAGTAATTTAATAAAGTAATACTTACTTTCCTCGTCTGCAAACTCTCTGTGAACTCTCCACTGCATGAGCGGTTTTCATGGCAGGGATTTGTCGCTGTTCAATAAGCCACTGCATCAAAGCCAGGACACAAATTCAGCATCCAGATTTACTCTCCTTTAATACTTGTTGTTCCGCCTGTCGCCTGGTGACAACAGTTCTGTGTGTCAACATATCGACAGTGGTCATCCATTAGAATGTAGATTATACAGTATATGGGGGAAAGAAACATAAATACAAATAAATCACTTTTTCACTTCGTGATGCTGCCAGTGTGGGAGAAACCCTGCATTATAAGCTGTAAGCCTACAGCTGTGTAAACTGTGCAGTAATAATAATAGCAGAGGAGGTGTTTCCAGTTTGCACAGCCCTACGGTATAAAAAGTCAAACTGCCCTCACTACTGTTGAGGAAGGGCGAATAAAAGATGTCTATTTATATACAAGTATTATAAAACACAGTTCCTGTCTGGTTGAGCGGGCTCTGTCTGGGCTTTAACACAGAGGATGTGAGTGAGCAGTCTTTAACTTTAGCTTCAGGGGAGAGTGAAATGAAACGACCGCATCGGATGATGACTCCCTCGAGTAGCTCGAACCTTCACACATTAACCACTTGAACCACAGCATCAAAAGAAGTAGCCGATCCAGAATCATGTGAGCTTGTAGATCGGCGATTGAGATATTTGGTGTAGAAGGAAACGCACAGTATAGAGCGTCGCAGTCCCACCCCCTACCATGGACCAGGAAATGAAACCCAATGCATTTTTCCCATAGACATTTCATAAAGTATTTATTTAAAGACGGTTACGCCACGGACAAAGCCAACTCGAGTCGTGACAACTCATGACAACACAAACACTATTTTGGACCAAACTAATAATTACAAAGAAGAAAAACAACAAAAAAAGTGTTGTAACCTGCCGTTTTTTTCTTCTTTCTAATTATTTTTTCGGCCCCAAAAATTGTGTTTGTTGTCATGATTTGTCACGACTCGAGTTGGCTTTGTCCGCGGCGCAAACGTCTTTAAATAAATACTTTCTGAAATGTCTATGAGGAAAATGAACGGAGAATCATTTCCTGGTCCCTGGTAAGGGGCGGGACTGCGACGCTCTATAGAGAGCCAACTCAGGTCCACCCAACTGAGCAGATGGGCGGGCCCAGTGCGTTTCTTTTTTATTGTCTCGCCCTCCATACGGACCCGGAGGTCTGGGGCCAGACAAATCCACCACCTCAAAATATTTTGCTCCAGTGACCTCCAGAAGCAAAGATTTGAGTAAAAAAAAATTCCGCTTCATGCACTATTCACGGGACCCGCTCTGGCCCGGCCTGCAGGTTCAGAGCTGCTGCCATAGTTATTTTTTTAATGTATTTAACCTGAACTGGCAAGCACACCGAACTATGTACTCCCTGCTCTCAAATTGACCCATATTAGAGTTACTATGGGGACTTAAATTTACTCACGAGCGCTGTGTGTGTGTGTGTGTGTGTGTGTGTGTGTGTGTGTGTGTGTGTGTGTGTGTGTGTGTGTGTGTGTGTGTGTGTGTGTGTGTGTGTGTGTGTGTGTGTGTGTGTGTGTGTGTGTGTGTGTGCGCGTTGCACGCAATACGCTCGGCCGGGCGAGACCCATGGCAAGGTGAACGTACTTGTGGCCCATATAATTCAGTGTAGTGTAGAAGTTGAACCTGGCCAGGGCTGAGCGGTTCTGACTCAGTCAGGACCCACACTGACAGGCAGGCAGCGCCGGGCGGCGGGCTCAGGTCCATTAAAGGCCTGTTATATGGTCATATAGCTCTGCAGCGCTTCGCCGCTCGCTCAAACAGGAAACCACATTTCGAAAAAAATATCTTTTACTTTAGTCCTTTAGGTTTGGTTTGCAATTTTACTCAAGTCAATACAGGTCTTCTTTACTTGCGACTGATTTTTTTTTATATAGCGGTATTGATACTTTAACTTGAGCAAAGACAAAAAATTGCACTCATGTACTGTGAAGTGAGGGGTGCTCTTATCAGCATACATCATCATACATCGCATTCCGTGCTCAACCAAATCAAATCATTCCCGTGGTACAAACACACAAAGCTGGGGATAGGATGGGCTATAGTGCCCCTCAAAATGCTGAGTAGTTATATAGTTGGGGTTGTGGAGTGCATGCAGGGATAAATGACACTGAAGTCACATCCAAGCTCCCTGCCTCTCCATAAGTGTCGTCGTTGTTGCTGTGTTGTTTTTTTTTCTATTTGGAGTGTGTACACTTTTTCGGAAGGATGTGATCATGGCCGTGTCGGAAATTCAATCTTCCCCTCCTTCACTGCTCCCTCCCTGCTCCCTATAGGGAGCACTATACCGTACAGCAAATTCATTGGCAAAATTAAAAAGCACTTATGGACACTTTGGGTCGGTCGGCCATTGTCCGTCCGTCCGTCCGTCCGTCCGTCCGTCCGTCCGTCCGTCTGTCTGACTGATAGTCCTTAGTTAGTGACCATAGCTGTGCCCTATAATGTTGTGGTATTGCAATAAGTGCACTTCAGGACATAATTACTGTGCACTATATGCATTCAGACAGCACTGCAAACACGGAAAACTATACCATACTGTATAGTGGACTGAGTAGTGTGCGATTTCAGACACTGCCGGTTGCAATGGGGGTGTGTGGGCCCTGTCACGTATATGAGAGAGAGAGAGAGAGAGAGAGAGAGAGAGAGAGACGGACTGAGACCGACCTTTTCTCCAAGTGATAAGAGCTAATTCTTTCTTTAGAGCCCAGAGCAGAGTAAACAAAAGGCGGTGCGTTTGCTTGTTTGTGTCTGGCCTTCCTCTGACATGCTCAGAATGACGATGGCCTGAGTGTGCATGGCCTTGCATGGCCACCTCTTCGGTTTGCATCAATGTTATATTAGAGCTGTTCATGCTGACACACGCTATCTAGAGTGTGTGTGTGCCTCTCAATGAGAGCCACTGTTTACTGCAACGTGACGAGAGCGACAGACGTGTCAATATGTGTCGTTCAGATGTACGGGATTGTGCGCATGAGAAGAAAGGCGTGGGGGGGTGAGGGGCTTGGCGATTTACGATCCTATCCCTTAAACTCCATATTGGTACTCATCTCAAACGGCGCTGAGTTGGCTGCGTTCGGCACGAAGACTCGCTAAGTGGTGTCAGGGCCGGCTCCAAGGGAGGGGGGAGGCTTGGTGGAGGGTTAGCCCATCATTATTTTAATGATAAAATTCAGAGACTAATTAGGTCGACATATACATTTTTACATCAAGTTTCTCGGTGTACGGCATGAAAAGTGTCGAGACATTACAGAACAACTCACTTGCACTGCTCCACCTTGTTCTTTTTTCAATATTAGGCCTATACTGTATATACATAAAGCATGCAATCAGACAAGAGTCAAGACGGATGCTGGGGTTCGAGTGGTTAAAATCTTGTGACGTGCATGTTTAAGACTATAGAGACGGGAATCTTATGAAGATTCTCCCGTAGTGGGTGTGATGCAAACCGATTTCCAAATCGTGTAATATTCCTTTTAAACTCCCGTTAGGGAGAGCTAGGCTATATGAGGACGTCGTTCCTTCACTTCACTTCATTTCCCTCTGTCACATCAGGACAATGTGTCCTTCAATCAAATTAGTCTCGATTTCTACACCGAAAGCCCCTTCCGGGCGCGGAGGGTTCCCCCAACCACATGTCGAGCAGCGACGCAGTAAGGGGAGACGGGGGTGTAGATGTGTATACTATATATATATATATACACTCATATATTTAGGAATAAGAAAAAAATGTTTTACTCGAGTCGTGACCCACGAACGGTTCCCGATCCATTGTTTGAGAACCAGCCGTGACTTACATAATTTAAATAACCTCCGGATTGCAGCTTCAGCTCTGAGAGTGCACGGACGGGGTCCGTTTGGTTACATCGGTTCACTCTCGGAGCGCCAAACGGCTCAAATTAAAACACTGGAGGATTATAGACTGTGTGTTCAGTTTATCTCCGGCAGGAAATGAGTTTTAAGCAGATTGAGTTATTGCGTCGGAAACAATAAAGTTAAAAGGGTAATAACTTTTCATAATGGTGTCAAACGGTGTCGGGTGTGCGTGCACGTAGCCTACGCGCACACGCGACGCGCACACACACACACACACACACACACACACACACACACACACACACACACCATGCAGCAGACTAAAGGTCCTTTCAAACGGGCAGCGATTAACTGGCCTAGTAATTAATTTTCAATGAGACCTGCGGTTTTTTTCTTCTTCTGTACGTGCAGAGAAGTCGAGGGGTGACAACGCAAGCGTATTTACGTGAGCGCGGTCCCGTGAAATTGCCGCACGCATGCTCGTTTCATGCACATGCCCGCGACTGACTATACCTGGATTCTGTTGAGTATGTTTACTTTTGGTACTTTAAATACATTTTGATGCCAATACTTTAGTACTTTTAGTCAAGTACATTTTGATTTCCATACTTTTACTTGTAACAGAGTATTTCTATATTGCAGTATTGAGAATTGTACTTAAGTAAAAAGATGGAGTACTTTTTCCACTACTGAAGAAAAGTTTTTGAAATATTCAATATGACATTTATCGTCAATGTCGGGTGGGAAGCTCCAACGGTAAATGGACAAAAGAAGGAGCTGGACTTGACCACCATTTTATACTTTGGCTATTCAAATATAGTAGGTACACAAGGTCACTAGCGTGCCACTTCATTTTTCTCTCTCTGTGGCATTTTCCGCCTCATTCTTATGACATTTATTTTCTTTCTTTTTTCTTTTATTTATTCAGGGAAGCCCATTGAGAGCAAGCTCTCTTTTTCAAGGACGCCACCTGATCACAGCATATAAAACACAATACTGTACATAGAATGAAAAAAACAACAACAACACTTATACTTAGGGATGTCCCGATACAATTTTTCGTTTCCGATCCCGATACCACAATTTCTGTGTTAGCAGATACCGATACCGAATACCGATACCAGAGAATAATATTTATAATAATACAAAAAGAAAAAAGTCCACCGACCGGGAATAGTGTTTATAGCTATCTAGCTTTATATCTCGTGTTATGTTTTTAGCAGACTCCTCATTCAAATGTGCACTTGCAGTTTGGGCAACTCCAAAGCAAACTCCACATGCCCCAACATTTAATTCATCTGCTATTGTGTCAACCCCTTACCCCTGTGTCAGATCTGTGGTTAGACTGGCATATTTGCCGATACCGATATGAACCGATATGACCACATAAGGGCCGATCCGATACTTTTCCGATACCGATACAGTATTGGGACATCTCTACAAGTTGTACTGTACGTGTGTGTGCGCGCTAGCTTGTGTGTGCTCACGCACGCGCATGTGTGTGTGTGTGTGTGTGTGTGTGTGTGTGTGTGTGTGTGTGTGTGTGTGTGTGTTAGGCTGCGCAACAGTGACACTTGGTGGTGACAAAACCCTATTTCCGTGCTCAGACCCAGCCAGCCAGCAAGGGACACCACTCAAAAACAATAACAAACATTTGAACCACAGTACAACGTCACAGACACAAATTTATATGGTATTACATGAAACCAGTGCAGTCACTATGTAGTGTGCATGGCCTCGAGAAGCACCCTACAGGTCTCTATCAGGACCATTCAGACACCATGGTGGTCTGGGACCGACAGGGCCTCGAGAAGCACCCTACAGGTCTCTATCAGGACCATTCAGACACCATGGTGGTCTGGGACCGACAGGGCCTCGAGAAGCACCCTACAGGTCTCTATCAGACACCATGGTGGTCTGGGACCGGCAGGGCCAGATTTACAACTGGGCTAGGGTGGGCTGCAGCCTGATGACATTGTAAATAATTGCAATCAAGAGAGATTTGTGTTAATTATTGTATAGTTTTATTATTGTGGTTTTGCCACTCCCCCCATAATTTGTTTCCGGCCCGGGGGCCTAAAGAATTACTCTATCTCAGGGGCCTCAACTCGTATAAATCTGGCACTGGGTACCCGTGTTGGGGAAACAATGACATTTACTGTATGCCAGACAGTGGCTCAGGTGGTTATGAGCAGGAAACAATGAGTGACATTCACTGTACGACTCAGGGGGTTGACGTTTGAGCAGCCACCAGGGAATCGGAAAGGTTCCCGGTTAAATCCATGCATGGAGCCCGCTGTGCTAGAGGGTCCAAGTGTCCTTGAGCAAAGTGAACCTCCTAACTGCTCCCTTTGAGCAGTTAGGTGTCTTGTGCGATTCCCCCCCCCCCCTAAATTGTGTGTGTGTGTGTGTGTGTGTGTGTGTGTGTGTGTGTGTGTGTGTGTGTGTGTGTGTGTGTGTGTGTGTGTGTGTGTGTGTGTGTGTGTGTGTGTGTGTGTGTGTGTGTGTGTGCGTGCGCGCGTGTGTATGTGAGAGAGAATGGGTGTATGTGTGCATGTAATGCACATTGTAAAGCGTTATGGATAAAGGCGCGATATAAATGCGCCATTTGTCATTTTTACATTAAAATGTAAATGTTACATTCTTGGCGTTCTAGTGGACAGCCTTTGCCCAAAATGATTTACAACGGGCGGCGCATTAGGAGATAACCATGACAATAGACGTAGCAACTCTCTCTCTCTCTCTCTGTCTCTCTCTCTCTCTCTCTCTCTCTCTCTCTCTATCGCTCTCTGTCTCTCTCTCTTTCTCTCTCTCTCTCTCTCTCTCTCTCTCTGTGTCTCTCTCTCTCCCCTCCCCTCCCCTCCGTTTCATTGGTCCAGAATCCCATTAGAGGCTAGACTACACAGTGTAATGGATGTACAGTGTTGTGATGCCACATTGCCACTGTGCTTGAGTTGTTCCGTGTGTGTGTGTGTGTGTGTGTGTGTGTGTGTGTGTGTGTGTGTGTGTGTGTGTGTGTGTGTGTGCGTGTGCGTGTGCATGTGCATGTGCATGTGTGTGCGTGTGCGTGCGTGTGTGTGTGCGCGCGCGTGCGTGTTTGTGCTTACGTTTCCCCACGGAGGAGTCACGAGTCACGGCACAAATACAACACGCTGCATGGCCTGTGGGCGCTCTCTGGGATGGGAGATGTCACCACTGCACCCGGGGAGTTGTTGATGTGCCCTTTTGATTTTGAATTCCCTGCGGCCATGTTAGCCTATCTCTGTTACCACCTGGGTGGGTGGGGGGAAACTTATGGAGGAGGGTCTAGTGAGGCTTTGAGACCTGGCCGTATGGCACTAGTTGAACCATTTTAAAATGTTTTTCAAAATAGTAAAAAGTAAATTTATTATAACCAAATTTACATTACCTTTTTATATACCTTTGTTTGTTTAAGTTTATTTTGATGCCAGTACTTTTGTACCTTAACCCATTTTGACCTGGGAACGATTCTGCAAAATGTCTTCTAAATCTGACTGTTTTCTTGAAAAAGCTATGTTTTTCTATGTCAGTCGGACTCGTTCTCAAACACTTTCATGTCACTTTTCACGATTCTTCAAAAATAGCAGACCTACAAGCTCGTAGCGCGGCACTTGGTGCCGCGCTATGAGCTTGTAGATCTGCTATTTTTCAATAGCTAAAGCATTACATAATGCAACACCAAAAGGGGTTCCCGCCCAAAATGGGTTAACTTTAAAATTGTACTTGTAGTAGAGTATGTCTACAGTATGTTGTTGTATACTGTGTCCTCTGTGCTCCGCACCAACCCAGGAGGCACCTCGTCGGGGTTTGAACCGGTGGTGAACTCCTCGTCAGGGTTAATGCCCCGGTGGTACAGCGGCTCTGACAGACGCTAGGCCTGTGCTCTCCCGCTGGGCCTGCTGGTCACGGCCGCAGCCAAAAGGTTCTGCCGTCGTTCCAAACAAACAAACAAACAAACAAACAAACATTGCAAACGGGGGAGGGAACCCACAGAGGTGCCACAGGGCATGCAGGCAGACATGACAGGATTTGATACGATACAAAAAAGAGAGGAAAGAATTGGGTTGAAGAACGAGCATGGACAGTGTAGTCGATCTCAACACGTGTAACACGCATACAACAACTGTGCTTAGTTTCCGTTAAGACCTTTTTTTAACCCATTTTGACCTGAGATCAGATTCTAAAAATGTCTTCTACATCCTGACAGTTTTCTGAAAAAGCTTTCTTTCTGAAAAAATGTTTGTCAGTCGTTCTTCGATTTAAAAAAAATAGCAGACCTACAAGCTCGTAGCGCGCTACTCGGTGGCGCGCTATGAGCTTGTAGATCTGCTATTTTTCAATAGCTAAAGCATAACATAATGCTAACACCAAAAGGGGTTCCCGTCCAAAATGGGTTAATAGGGATGCACCGATGTGGAGATTCATGGCCGATACCGATCCGTTCAGAATAATTATTTAGCCGATATACTGAAACTGATATTTGTATATATTTAGTTTTTGTTGAGGGAAGTCTGGAGCTCTCTGGTGGAGCTGTCGCGACCTGACTACGGATAAGCGGTTGAAGATGGATGGATCGACAGTTTTGGGTGTTATTTCCCCCCTTTGTGCCAGGAAAACAAATACATCTTCATTATTAGAAATTACTGTGCAGAATCTGCAGCTTGGTAGACTACAGATAACCAGATAACCAACACAACAACATAGCCGGCGCAAAATTGATGCTTACCAACAACAGATACATATTGGCTAATGTCATCGGTTAAAGTCCGCTTCATTTGCCGATACCGATATTGACCGATTACGTCAAATATTGGCCGATACCGATATGTGGCTGATATATTGATCGGTGCATCCCAAAGTTTTAAGCATTTAATCTCAATAAACGATGTTGACCGGTGTCCCGCAGGGCTCTGTAGTCTATAGTCCTCCCTCCCGCTTTCACATTACACTTTCTTTGCCGAAAATAACTGATATATATATTTTCGCTGAATGTTTGTTCACCCCAGCATTTGGCCATAGGCCTACTACGCTAGGGGGTTCATAAATTCATAACGGTTGAGTTATTCTTATTTCAGTCATTATATGCGTTTTCTCTCTCTCACAAGGCCAATATTGACTTTTCCAATCTTGACATCAGTAAAGATAA